>NC_069503.1:144808448-145168448 GCF_027579735.1 Bombina bombina | reverse complement strand
ACAACAAAGTATGACTAGTGGTCATAAAGTTAGTATAGAATGTATTGTTTTGTAGCGGCTATCTGATAAAGCCACTTAGGGACAGATATGTAGCAGGGTTAACAGTGAGACGTCAGCAGGGTGTATTTCAAGTTCTGAGAACTGGAAATTACTCTTTTTTTTCAGAGCTAAATCACATGAAAAAGGGGACAAAATAAATAATGACAATATATTGCAAACTCATCTTGTATAACTATACATTTTATATGCAAATCTCAGTGTTAACTGTCACTTTTAACGTCTATAAGAGAGTTATTTCTATTCTCAGTTTGATTAGATACAACTAATGTTTAATCCATTCATTTGTGTATTTGACATTTTCGATCATATTATATAACAATCATACTAAGTAAGCAATTCATAAATAAAACATTTATTTGGTGCTGATGTTTACAGATTTAGATGTCTCAATTTCACAACAACAAAAAATCCTTTGCATAAAACAGTATTGAATCTGTACAATTACATTTTTTTATTTTTTACAGAAACCTTTCTAGCACGTAACTGACATATCACACAGGTAAGATTTAAATTGCCATTGTATTTAAAATGTTTACATAACAACTATGTCCAACAAAAATAGATTTAATAATTCTATATTTACAGTATGTGTACACTACTGATATACAGTTACAAAATATAAAGTATTCAAGCTATCAAATTCATTCTTAAATCAGTGATTATTAACCAGGGTATCAGGATATTAGGTGTAATAACACCAACAAAATTAGCACTGAGAGCAAATTAATCTGTGATAAATGAAGCCTTTGTTGAAATGCAGGTAGGTAGGTTTAGGAGTGTGCATGTGTTTAAAGCACTATATGAAAGTAATTTTGCCAGGATGCTTATAACAATATTGTACTTTGTCCAAATGCTGCTCCCATCCAGTTCTTTAAACATGTGCTTGCCGACCTACCTAGATATTCCCTTAAAATTGTTTGCTCTATCTGAATAATGAAAGATTTTTGTTTCCATGCCCTCTTAAGAAACTCTGTAGAGCATAGACATTACAAGTATTAAATACTAAGAAACCAGTACTCTTTAGAGGCAGCATATGTAGCCCCAGGGTGTTTTAAAAGGTTGATATTTATATTGGCAGTGAGCAGGTAGCTAAATTGTGGCACAAAAATTTAAGATTTTTATGTCATTTTTACTTGAATTGTGCTGTAAATAAGTGTAGGAAAATAGCCATTACTGTTGACATTTGGGTGGGATATTGGATAATCCATGTAAGGTGTACAAATCATCATGAAAGACAACATCAAGAACTATGAGACCACTGACTGTCCTCCTGTCTTACATAGTTCAGCCAATTAGAATGTAAGTTCTTAAAGGGACAGGCTAGTCAAAATTCAGATAGTGCATGCAATTTTAAACATCTTTCCAATTTACTTTTATCATAAAATTTGCTTTGTTCTGAAGGTATTCTTTGTTGAAAGCTAAGCCTAAGTATGCTCATATGCTAATTGCAAAGCCTATGAAGGCCGCCTCTTATCTCAGTGCATTTTGACAGTTTTTCTTAGCTAGACAGCACTAGTTTATGTGTGATATATATATATATATATATATATATATATATATATATATATATATATATATGTGTGTGTGTGTGTATGTATTGTGCTTACTCCTGTGAAGTTATTTATGACTGACTGGCTAAAATGCAAGTCTGTCAAAAGAACTGAGATAATGGGGCAGTCTTCAGAGGCTTAGCTACAAGGTAATCAAAGAGGTAAAAAGTGTATTAATATAACAGTGTTGGTTATGCAAAAGTTGGGAATGGGTAATAAAGGGATTATATATCTTTTTAAGCAATAAAAATTCTGGTGTAGACTGTCCCTTTAAAGGGACAGTCAACACCAGAATTTGTGTTGTTTAAAAAGAAAGATAATCCCTTTATTACTCATTCCCCAGTTTTGCATAACCAACACTGTGATAGAAATACACTTTTTACCTCTGTGATTACCTTGTATCTAAGCCTCTGCAAACTGCCCCCTTATTTCAGTTCTTTTGACAGACATCCATTTTAGCCAATCAGTGCTCACTCCTGGGTAACTTCACGTGGATGAGCTCAATGTTATCTATATGAAACTCATGAACTAATGCCCTCTAGTGGTCAAAATACATTCAGATTAGAGGCAGTCTTCAAAGTCTAAGAAATTAGCATATGAACCTCCTAGTTTTAGCTTTCAACTAAGAATACCAAGAGAACAAAGCAAAATTGGTGATAAAAGTAAATTGGAAAGTTTAAAATTACATTCTCTATTTAAATCATGAAAGTTTTTTTTGGACTTGACTGTCCCTTTAATTAAATTCAGTTATATAAATAAATGTTTCAAAATAATCTGACATTTTTCATATATAACAATATGATTTGGGATATTTAATTTATTGCAATAAAAAGGTAATCATTTTAAAAGTTATTTTATTTATATTCTAGCAAGTTATTATTACTTGGTTTGTCTTGAGGGTGAATATTATATTTTTCTTAACATTGACGTCCATAATATAAATATATATAATTCAGGGTCCAGCACTGCATAATAAGCAGGCTCTCTATAAATAAATAAATACAAAAATAATAATAAAATTTCTATAATAACCTGTACGTAATTATGCATTATAAAGAGTGCTATAAATCTTTTTTTCTTCACATTTGATAACTTATTTTTTTTAAATACACAGGTGTTTCTGGTTAATATTCTTAAATCCGAGAAAACAAGATAACGCAAAATAAATCGCATTAGAATACTCAACAGCTGTTAAGTAATAAATAAAATAAAAACATTCTCCATCAATTAAAATATGATTTCCTTCTCTAGACCCCAATATAATACTTATGAGGAGCTGAGAGATTACTGTTCTGAGTCACATACAAAAATTAATATTTTTTTAATACACTGAGTTTATGTGTAAAATAATACCAAGATACAGAGGTCAATTTGATAATAGAATTACCGGTAATTTGTTTTTCATTTTTAAATTATACGCTGTAACTAAATTATTTTAAGTTTAATGTTGGCTTCTTTGTCTCTTTCAACAAAATTCTTTAGAACCTAAATGTTTGGATATTGTGCTGCAGCTAAATTGTTGAGTTTAAAATATGAATTCAAATTTTATTATTCTATTTTTAAGACTTGAGAAATGAATGAGCTTTTTACCTCATCTATACGTTCCAGCTGTTATTTAATTTGCATTTCAGAGCCGTTTCGCTACTACAACTAAATCTACTTCTATCCCTAATTTTCAAGATGTCATTAGATCTAGACCCAATTTGCGGAATCTTTTAGAGCTGCTGAATTTGTTGGTGCTCTAGAAATAAATTATTATCTAGACACAGTGCTATGTGTGAATTTGGGATACTGCCCTCATGGTGTAAAATAGCAAAATGCGTATGAGTTATCATGTGCTATTGTAATGCTGTATATGTCTCCTCCTGAGTATATAAGTGCAAGGAAGTCAGTAGGATTGCGCTTTTAGTTTGAAGAGCTGCATCATGGAAAATGAATCCTGTCATAGTTGATAGAGTTGAGACGTACTGCGCAGAATCAACAAGTCTATTGTGAGTCATTTCCATTCCTAGAGCAGTTTAATGTAGTAACTCAGCAGATCATAATGCAGGGGCCTTGTAGTGCCGTACTTCTTCTTTTTTGATGTGCTCGTAGCATGCCTGCAAAGTGAATATTATCTTATTACACTCTCAAAAACCTAAATGCTTATTTCTATATTTTATAGCACCAGAGAAAAGTCTCTCTCTCTCCATGAAAGCCAACAATTCTCTTTTGGGATTACGGTAGAGCATACAATTTAAAACAACTTTCCAATGTACCTTTTTCATCATGTTTGCTTTATTCTCTTGTTATCCTTTGATGAAGGATCATCAATACACTTCTGGGAACTAGCTGCACAGATTGGGTGAGCCAATAACAAGAGGTGTATATGTGCAGCCACCAATCAGAAGCTAGCTCCCGATAGTTCATTGCTGCTCATGAGTTTACCTAGGTATACTTTTCAACAAACGATACCAAGAGAACGAAGCAAATTAGAAAACAGAAATAAACTAGAATGTTGTTTAAAATTGCCTGTTCTATCTGAATCATGAAAGTTTAATTTTGACTTTACTGTTGCGTTGACAAAACATCACCTTTTTTTTTTAACATTGCAATACAGGAATTATTTGTAATGCACACATAATGCCAATTGTATCGACATAAAAAAAAATCTCATTAAAGGAATAGTTTAGTCAAAATTAAACTTTCATGATTCAGATAGAGCATGCAATTTTAGGCAACTTTCTAATTTACTTCTATTATCAATTTTTCTTCATTCTCTTGGTATCTTGATTTGAATGTAAGCTTAGGAGCCCACCCATTTTTGGTGCATCCTGGGTATCACTTGCTGATTGGTGGCTACATTTAGACATCAATCAGAAAGCGCTACCCAGGTTCTGAACCAAAAATGGGCCGGCTCCTAAGCTTACATTCCTGCTTTTTCAAATACAGAGACCAAGAGAACCAAGAAAAATTGATAATAGGAGTGAATAAGAAAATTGCTTAAAATTGTATGTTCTATCTGAATCATGAAAATTTAATTTTGGCTAGACTATTCCTTTAACTGTATGGATTCCAAGGAAGAATATATCAATTTTACTTCCTTCTGCTCTTTGTACAGTTTCTAAGCATTTAATAAAGTTTCATGCACAGCAGCGGTTCCCAACCTGTGGTACGCATACCCCTGGGGGTACTTGGCAGACCAGTTGGGGGTAAGCAAAAATATTGTTGGTAATGGCGGAAGTTGTGGGGGGAGGGTTGGGGCGGCACTCTCAGTGGGTCATCAACTATTAACCATTGTGGAACTGTGGAAGGAAGGAATGCTCACATGGAAAGTGATAAGTGAAGTCCTGGCCTGGCATATAGGCAGATGGGAGCCTCTGCACCTGAAATATGTGGACCGGGTGTGGATGACTCCGGTCTACATATTAATGATCACCCTGTGTCACCAGACAGATTAGCCTCCTGCTCCACCCACTCCAGTGCACAACATTTTATCACCAAAAAGAATTTAGGCTGTTTCCCCTGTCTAGGGTGTAGCAATTGTAATTCAATAGTAAAAAGTCCCTATTTTTTACACCCACATAGCGGTTATAAATTTCATTATAGGGACTATTTTACTTGTAATAGCAATTATGTTATCTATATGATCAAATGCCCATGTGGGAAAGCCTACATTGGCGAGTCCTCTAGGAGGGTACGGGATCGAATCACTGAACACAAGAGCAACATCAGGTGTAAGGTACTCACTGCACCAGTAGCTTATCATTTTCTAGCTATGGGACACCATATTAGCCAACTGAGGTTCCAGGTAATCGAACAAATTAAGACCCCCCGTAGGGGTGGCAATAGGGATGTCCTTTTGAAACAACGTGAATCCTATTGGATTTTCAAGTTGGATACCCTGGAACCTAGGGGGCTTAATAGAGAGATAGACTGGTCTGTGTTCTATTGAACTGGTGTTGCTCTTGTGTTCTTATATTCTGCAGTACTAATCTTAAATCATGTTTCTTAATGTTGTGTAAATAAATTCTAATGAATAAATTGCAGTGTTTTTTGTATGTGTAGATATGGTTCTGTTATAGGGGCTTCATAGCTGTTTTGTTTTTAATTTTTGTACATGGTCTACCTATTTTTCACCAGCAGATGGTGCTGTTGCATTTATAGAATGTAAATTACAAGATTGTAAGGGTTAAAATCCCAAGGTGAGCTATTTAAACAGGTGTACCTGTACTATCACTTACCACATGATTAAGGGGCATGGCTCCCCGAAACGTCGTGGCTGTTTGACTCTGCACTCTCTAAAATAAAGCATTGAAACTTTGGCATGTTGGAGAGTTTCATTTTACATTTTTTTTTTTCACAACATTTTGACTGCAAGTGCGCAGTTAGAAGCGGCACTGCAGCAGCATAGCTGCGTGAACACGTGTGGTAGAGCCGTGGATGTTGCGAGTCACACAGGCTAAGCAGGTCTGCATCCCCAAATAAGTTATAGTCAGTGCCGGTAAGTAAAGTTCTGCTGCTAGTGCTTGCTTGATTCAGATTGCTTCACTTCCAACTAAAAACGTCCATAGTGGCTGTGTGGTTAATAGCAATCTGATCTCACAAATTTAAATATTTATTTTTATGATCATTACACTTTGACTCCCCCCCAGGGCCGTGTTTAGGGGCACCAGCCACACAGCAGGGCTCCTCCGGAGAAAGAGATCTGATCTTTAATCCTGTTGATACACGTACAGTCGTATGCCATTCAGGTATAGCTTACCTACCCTATAAAAAAGTGCTTCCTTTATTTTGGGGGATAGGTGGGGGTAATGAAGAGAGGGGGTACTCATAAATGAAAAGCCTAATCAAGGGGTACGGGAGAGAAAAAAGGTTAGGAACCGCTGATGCACAGGAATGTTATTACAGATGATACAATTAACGTTATTTTTTAATATATATATATTTTTATATATACACATACACTGATAATGAAGCTTTATCATAAATACTCACCTCTAGTGCAGTTAGAGAAAAATCATAAATCCCTCCCATATTATGAGGATCCATCAAACCTCGAATAAAATGTATTTCCGCCCCAAGGTGTTGTATTCTGTTAAATTAAATACATGTATACAGGATAAAGTCAGTTAAGCTTACAAAAAAGTATTAAATACAAATTTTTAATGCTCTATGGAAAATGTGTTTACTGTTTGCATACGTTACTTTTTAAACCAACAGTTTAGTAGTAAATTAAAAGATAGTAAATACAGATGCAGTGATACAGCTGATACAAATCAAGTACAGCAGTTTTTATTTTTGCAAACTGGTTTAGTAAATAATTTGTTTAAAGAGACAGTAAAGTCGCGATTTAGAGGAATTAATCTGGACCTGTTACTCTGTTAGATAAGGCTTTAACTTATCATTGTGCCAGTATTATTTGCATTATTTTGCTGTCTCAGAATAAAAAAATAATTTATATTAAAATCTCAAAGTTACATGTCCCTTTAACCTTTCCACATATAAGTATTAGGTTGACCCTTCTCTCTTCTATGGACTCGGTTTCTACTGATACAAACATCTCACAGACTACATATCTAAAAAGAGTCATATATAAAAGAAGCAAGGTATTTTGCAGTCTACCAAGATAGAAAAGCATTATTGAATAATAGGAACAGAAGAAAAGATAAAACAAAAAGTTCAGAAATGTTTATTCCATTCATAGCAAATTATAGTGTACATCATAGACAAATAACAGGAATATTGATCAAACACTGGCATATTATTAGGAAGGATCTGATTCTTGGAGATGAGGTGACCCCATACCCTCAAGTAGTCGTTAAGAAGGCAAGAATTTTAAAAAGTATTTTAGCCTCTAGTGAGTTAAGATTGAAAAAGAAAAATAATGGGGAATGTAATTTGAAAGAGGAGAGTTTGACAGGTTCCTTTCCTTGTTTGAGTTGAAAGAAAGATAAGAAGGTAAGATCTACGGTAACTGGCAGGGAATTTGAAATCAGAAGTCTAATAAGATGCTGTGATAAGGGAGTTATCTATTTGATACAGTGTCCTTGTAACAAACAGGATTTAGGTCAAACTTTAAGGACTTTACATGACAGGATTCATGAACACCTGTTAAATGTGGAACATGCATTTGACTTTAAGAAAGTCCATAGGGGGAGTACTAAAGGGTTAAAATATTGGGGTATCAGGAGGGTAAATAAAGATTGGAGAGGGGAAGATTAAGAGAAAAAATTATTAAGATCAGAAGAAGAATTGATATACTCATTTAATACTATACACCCAAAGGGTTTAAATATGGAATTGGATTTGCATGTCATATTTTAGATATATAGGGTAACAAATCTGAGATATATGTAGAAGGTTTAAACAAAAGATTGTATTGGTTTCTCTAATAAAATGTACCTGTAAAGATGCAACTCAAAACAAATTGTAGTTTAAAAGATCGAATTTGCAATATATGCCTCAATGGATGTTCTTATAACTGTTGCTAATAGATTATTTTTTCTCCTTGTATAACAACTTCTCCTATTTTAAAGGGATTAAAGCAAAAGATAGAGGAGAGATTTGACCCTTCAGAGTACTTACTGACAAGCCTTTTCCAGGCCATCCTGAAGAAAAGACAAAATTCAGGGAACACTCAAAAGAAAAGGTATTTACACCATTCCTTATGGAAAGCTATGTGAAATACCGGCTTATGAGCATGAGGCATGGCATTAATGAACCTCTCAGAAAAAACACGCCTAGACAATACCAAGGGTTCAATCTCCAAGCAGTCCGCTTCAGAGAATCTAGATTAGAGAGGAGAAAAGGACCCTGAAGAAGAAGGACCTTCCTCAAGGGCAACCTCCAAGGGGAAACAGATGACAACTTCACCAGAACTGCAAAACAGATCCTGTGATGCCAGACAGAGACGATTAGAATCACTGACACCTTCTCCTGTTTGATACGAGCCATTACTCGTACTGTTTCTCAGCCCAACAGGTTGACATCTGTGGTTACAATCTTCCAAAATGGTCTCAGGAAGCATAAGTTCTAAGACAAATTGTCCTGGGAAATCCACAAGAACAGTCTCTCAACAGAGATACCAGAACAATCTTCTGAGAGAGGTCCGAGAGCTCTCTGTTCCAATGCCTGACCATGAAATAAAATATCAATACATAGATATAGAAGAGGATCGATATGAAACACACCGGAGAAAAGGTAGCGACAAGACAAAATATATAGGTTGCTGAAATCACTCAGATTATTTGCTGTCACCAAACATCATAGAATATCAGCAGCAAAAACCCTTCTTTAAAGGTACTGAACCTGGGGCTGATGGATATTCGCAGATGCTTAACACTTTTAAAGGAACATCCAAAGCCAGCAGCTGGATACGAACCGACAACTTCTGAGGTGCAAAGCCACAAGGTTAACCACTAGGTTACATTGGCCTGTTCTCTAAAATAAAAGGTATCCCCATAGGGAAAAAAATGTGTCTTAATGTCCTAGCAATAAGAATGTATCTGATACATCCTTTGATATAGAAGGGAAAATAAACAGGTAAATGTTTAAATTCCTAAAAACTAAAGTAAATAGTAGAAATTGAAACGATAAGCAAACATAATGCAATATCCAAATATATATAACATCAAACAATTAAAAAGTCACCTGAAATGTTATAAGCATGCCGCACCGGTGTTCCCAGGTGGACTCCCATCCAGGTACTTACCGGTCCTGGCCCTGCTTAACTTCAGAGATCAGACAGGATCAGGTGGCGGTAGGCTGACACAAGGGACAAGGAATGTTACAGACATTAGAGATATCACCTCAATATGATAAAGATAAAAATATTGTATTAAGGAATAAGGACCAATGACGGAATTATTCCGTAATGAAACAATTGGGCAAACTGAAGCAGTGTTCTTAAAGGGTTAAACCAAACATGGATAAATATACTAGTGTCCTAAAAACACTAAGATTGGGGTATGATACATCAAATCATACAGAACACAGATAATTACAAATATCCCCTCAAAAAGAAAGATAAAAAAATATATCTATAAAAAAGACATAGAAATAACTCAGAGTCCTAGAAACATTACCCAAGAGAGTTTGAGACATGAAAACATGTCACCTACATAAGGAACTCATCTCAATATGAGAAAAATAACAGACATAAATATATAAATGTCATAAAAACACTAAGAAGTGAAGTATGATACATTGAAAACCATACATACTAGTCACTGAAAATAGGATAAAATAAACAGCCTAAAAAGATGCTACCATAACAGTGTAGCATACAATTAACAATGAAGCAATCTCCTATGTGAGAGACTGAAAAAGGTCTGCATACACATACATATAAAAATGTGAATTGATAATTGCAGGACCCTCAATTTAGTATGTATAAAATAAAATGAGCATTTGCCTAGAACTGCCATCAGATGTCCGCAAATACTAGTGAAACACAGGATTTTGAGGAGAAAATATATCCGGAAACATAAAACTGCAAACATATTCCTGATTGGAAATAAAATATTTTTTATTCCTTATCCTCCTTGTTAGAAAATGGTTATGATGGCTTACATAGGGTAACAAATATGAATCTCAGAAAGAGTTATAAATACAAAGCCCTGAGATTCCAAGTTTGAGGTATTAAAAAAAAATAAAAAAAAAATGTAATGACCTCAAAACCCCACAAGATGGCGCCAAAACCGAAGGAATAACTGATAGTGAAATATAAATTTCAAACTACAGAATATATGCCTATATAGTTTCCACCGTTATGGAAATTATCACACAGACAAATATAAGATAAAAATTGTGCAGAATGGAGCTTCAGCTAGATGAACTGAAGTAATTCCTACTGTCTGCAGGGAGAGACTAATATTCCTGTATATGCACCACAGAATAAATAAAGGGAGAATGCTCTTACAATATTATGCACATACACTTTCAAGAGGTTGTTCATTTATTAAACTCATACCTCACTGCCTGTTGCGCCTGTAGTAAATGTGAGAGAAATAAGGGGAGATACTGAACTGAGGTTACTCCATCGTGCTCCCAAAAAAAAAACTACACAATACCTCACACCCACACTGGAGCTCCGATGTTGTTAGAGGTCAAAAAGAAGAAGGCGGTATCAAAACTGTGCCATCAACGGTCCTAACCCTCACTAGGCAGTGAATAGAGGAAAATGACTAAATAGAGACCAAAACCATCTGGCCCTTACATTTAATATAATGCACATATCCATAAAGATGGGTCAAACAGGAAAACAGAGTGAAGAGAAAGTATCACCTCGATAGTCAGACCCCACCCACCCTAAGCCGGGGCTAACAGAATAATTACCCGGTCCTGGGTGCAGCAACTTCCCTGTACTTGGTGAAAAAACCAACTAGCTACTCAGCCGCAGAATATCTGAAGTAACAGATATATATATATATATATATATATATATATATATATATATATATATATATATTAACCCCTTCAGAAGGTAGCAGGTCCCACTGTGTCCCTGATCTTCCAGTCCTTTTTCTAAATATCTCCTGTGAAATATAATTAAAAAGACTTACCCTCCAGGGTCTTCTGCTGTAGAGGAATCACAGCAGCTCCAGGAGTGTCAGCCTCATCTGATCACTGACAGTGTCCTGAAGAAACAAAAAACGGAGTAACCAACAATGGTTTTCTAAATAGGGGTAGCATAGATGTTGGAAGGTAAGCAAGGACTACCTTGCCATCTTCCAAATGCTAAAAGCCACCATTACTCTTACTAAAGAGATTGACATGGACACATCATAGCCCCATTCCTTGCTTGCAGGGAAACTACCCATAAAAGGATTAAATATTTTCAGACACATCTTCACACATCCACCCGATGAACGAGGCAAAGAATGACTGGAGATTATGGATGACACATCTCTGCTGGGTGTTCTTTGCCTCCACCTGGTGGCCAGGAGTTAAATTCCCACTAGTAATTAGAAAGGATTTGTGGACTCTCCATGCCAATGGGAAAGAAAACTATAGTTTAGCATGGCACACATAACTAGAGGGAGGCAGGAGTAACCTCATTACTATGCTTATAAATTTATTTAGTGTTTAATTCCCTTTAAGGTGAAATCCACCTTTAGTGTAGAAATAAATATGCAACCAAAAAGTCATCCCTTTATATGAAACCCCCCAAACCCTCTTTCTTACAATTTTTTTAGCTACTTATTAACTGCCTTAAGCTCCTTCTTCATTATAAGGTTAGAGCAATGTATTTTAGAAAGTAATCCATTAGATATCTGTGCCTTAAATGTGTTTTTTTTAGCTTCCTAAATTAATTTAGGATACTCCTGCTAACCTTATCATTGGTACCAATATCCACCATAATAGCTAAACTTCAAGACTCCCTCTATCAGTTTGTTAACTTGGCCCATAACATACAGAACCCAAGCACCTGGTACACAAAAGTCCAGCTCAACAATTTATACTTTTTACCTTCCTTATCAAAGCATTAATTGGAGCCAGCACTTTTCTTTGGCACTGTCTACAATATCTAGATGTGTGTCTGAAGGATTATCCACTGACATTTAAGGGATAACAGTTTTCTGTGACATTGTCATACCTGACCTGACACCCCAACATCTTTTCTATAGAGGTCTATCAGCTCTCTTTCATCTCTCTCCCGTCTCTGCTCCCCGAATCTAACCGCAACTGATCTGGTTCCCTTAAAGGGACATTATACACTCATTTTTTCTTTGCATAAATGTTTTGTAGATGATCTATTTATAAAGCCCATAAAGGTTTTTTTTTTAAAAAAAATGTATAGTTTTGCTTATTTTTTAATAGCATTGCTCTGATTTTCAGACTCCTAACCAAGCCCCAAAGTTTTATGTGAATACTGTCAGCTGCCTTCTCCAGCTTGCTCCTGTTTGTGTAAAGGGTCTTTTCATATGCAAAAGAAGGGGGAGGGGGGAGTGTCTTATTTGCCACTTGCAGTGGGCTTTCCAGCTACCTTTTCAACGGAGCAAAACTGATAGCTTCTAAGTAAGTTTTTAAACAGTTTTATACTGGATTTTTATATCAGTATCTGTGCATCTTATTCTTTATAGTAGTGTCTATTACATGCAGTTATATGAAAATGAGTGTATACTGTCCCTTTAATATACATGGCTATATTCCCTACTACACCTACTTATAATTCCATGCACAACATGCTCCATAAAAACAATTTCCCTTTGGATGGAGTATGGATATCATGCAGAATTGTTTATTATTACTTTAATCTGATAGCACAAGCGTTTAGGGTTACAATTGTTATGTTCTCTGTGTAGTCAGGATTAGAACTTCAGTTCTGTGCTGTTACCTTGTACAACAATATGTTCACATTTGCCACAATGGTATGAACCCCATTCCTGTAGTGTAAAACGTATAAGAAGCTGTGCACTGGGTGAAATTCTCACTCATTTTTTTAGCTAATCTCCTTCTTACATACTGAGCACTAGACATGGGCACAGAGACTATTTTCTTTTGTACAAATTGTCCAAAAAATTAGTTTCTTCAAAGATTAGTTCATCGGGTCATTATGTTCAGGCCAATTTTGTTTTGTTTTTAGTCAACAACAAATTTAAAAGCTATAGTGAAAAGAAGTATTTTTTTGTTTGTTTGTTTTTTGCTTCTTTCCAAAATCTAAATTCATACACCTCCTGAGTAATGTACACTACTTTACCCCGAACACAGCTGTAAGGTGAACCAATTAACACTATATCCAGTTTATTGCCTAGAAAAAAGAGATTATTATTCCTTTCAGCACAAACCTTTACCCCCCCCAAAAAAAAGCATAACTAAGCAATAAATTGAAAATATTGATATTACTCTGCTCGTGACACAACGTATATAAGTAATGGCAGCAGATCATCCATAGGAAGTTTATAATCCTTCTCCATTACTCGGGATACCGTTTTCTCAATTTCTTCTAACGTCTTGAGAATTATTTGAAGCTTCTCACTTGGATCCATTGTAGAGCTGGAAAATATTTACATATTTATTGGGAATGTTACTTTCAAAATATTTGTTTTATGTCCATAAAGTAAAATATAAAAATATAGTGTAGAAAATACAACAAGAAATGTGACATTAATCTTATTCATTTGACAGAACTTGTTTAATATAGAATATAAAAGCTGTTGTAATAAGTTATAACTTAAATATACTGTAGGAACTTACTGTCTTGTATTACGTTTTATTGACATTGTCCTTGACTTGACTTGACCTTTCAGATCTCTTCCTTTGCTTCTGGGCATTTTCCTTTCTAGTAACGTAAATAGGAATGTTCTCCCTTGTTTCCCACCTACGTATGTAATTGCTTCATCAGCACTTCCTTCTCTGTTTTTATCTAATCTCTTCTGTGTTTGTAGCCATTCCTAGCCTCTTTATACACCTCCTTATTAGGAGATGGGATGCACTATTTAGATTTCAGTAACATCTTTAGGTTGATGACAAACAAAGCTATACATTTTCTCTTGACATCACACCTGATTATGAGGCCTATTTACCAAATGTCTGTCGGACCTGACCCGACAGTGCGGATCAGGTCCGACAGACATCACTAAATTCAGAGAGCAATACACTCTCGGTATTCAGCATTGCACCAGCAGCTCTTGTGAGCTGCTGGTGCAACGCCGACCCCTGCAGACTCGCGGCCAATGGTGTCAATCAAACCGATCGTACTCGATTGGGTTGAATTGTGGCTCAGAGCAGGCGGACAGGGTTATACTTGCGTTTCTGACGAGTCTGAAGACTCGCCAAAAACAAGGGCCCACAAACTCCATACAGAGCTTGATAAATGAGCCTCATTGTCTCTCAGTGTATTATTCTGCTCTCCTCCATGATGTCACACCAGTACCTAAAAGCCATCTTGTCCAAAACAGTTATCCTCCCTTTCTGCTGTGTCTCTGCTAAACCAACATTTTGTATTTCATGATTCAGATAGAGAATGCCATTTTAAACAACTTTCTAAATGACTTCTTTATACTTTTTGTATCTTTTGTTGAAAAGCAGGGACAGAAGCTCAGGAGCAGGCACGTATCTGTAACACTATACTGCAGCAGTTATGTAAGAATGTCATTCATTTGCAGGAGCACTAGATGGCAGCACTGTTTCCTGTAATGTAGTGCTACAGATACCTACCTAGGTATCTCTTCAACCAAGAATACCACGGGAACAAAGCAAATTTTATAATAGAAGTAAATTGGAAACTTTTTACAAATTGTATATTTTATATTGTTTGGGTTGCATATCCCTTTAACTAGTGCCAACGCTACAATTACGTTTAATGACCAGGCCGGCTGATTTAGGTTTCTATTTATTAAATTCCTGTCCGACATGAACCGATCAGCATATCAGGTCCGACAGACCTCGCTCTTGTGAACTGCTGGTGCAACGCCGCCCCCTGCGCATTCGCAGCCAATCGGCCACTGGCAGGGGGTGTCAATCAACCCGATTGTATTTGATCGTGTTGATGTCACGCGAGTTCTGTCCGCCTCCTTTAGACCGCTGCTTCATAACTGGTGTTTCTGGCGAATCTGAAGGCTCGCCAGAAACACGGAGCTTGATAAATGGGCCCCTATATGTCACCTTTGAACTTCGGATACCTCTTCAAAATGACATTAAAGGGACATGAAACCCAATTTTTTTCTTTCGTGATTTAGAAAGAGCATGTCATTTTAAACAACTTTCTAATTTACTTCTATTTTCTAATTTGCTTCATTCTCTTGATATCACTTGCTGAAAAGCATATCTAGATATGATCAGTAGCTGCTGATTGGTTGCTGCACATAAAGGCCTTGTGTGATTGGCTCACACATGTGCATTGCTATTTCTTCAACAAAGGATATCTAAAGAATTGAGCAAATTAGATAATAGAAGTAAATTGGAAAGTTGTTTAAAATTGCATGCCCTATCTGAATCATAAAACTTTAATTTTGACTAGACTGTCCCTTTAAGCAGCTAACCTCTACGCTTCAGGTGCAAACACTGTATAATCTGATGTGTAATATTGTGTTTCTTAGGCTGGACAACCTTGTTAGTGAGCAAAAAACATTTCTTTTATAAATTTAACCCTGAATATTCTATTTGGATTTAAATATTTTACAATTCAGCTTGGAAGTTAGTTACGTTATTGATGGACAGTTTAGTAAATTTAGAGGAAAGGAGGTTACCCAGTTGGGTTTTGGAAGAGGGGAATTTAGTGCATCTAAACACAATAAAGGAGGTTAATAATAATCTATTTTCTAGTTTTTGACTTAAAGCTAGTGGGTAGGGTACTTACATTATCTTTTGCAAGCACTCGGTTGCTGAATGGAAGCATTTGTGTCTGATGATAGAAAACCTCTGTAAAAGATACCATATTCACAATGTTACATGATTTTACAAGTATTAAACTCACATTTAAAGAGACAGTGCACCCTAAATATGTTCCCAATTATCCATTTAATCTGATGGAGTGAATTAAACTGTTTACAGTTTTTTTTACACATTTGAAATAGCAGATTCTGCCTGTGGTATTCCTACCTATACTGTAAGTTTTTATACTAAAGTATTGGCTACAAAAAGGCTACGTAAACATAGCTAGCAGAAGAAATGACATTCCTATGGGGTTAGGAGAGATAAGTAATATCATTTGTTTTCTATAAAGTATTGGGCTTTGGTTTATAGGCAGAGGTAATATAAAGACTTGTGTGTGTGTGTAAAGAAAATGATAAAATAAGGCAATCTGATTTCCCTGCTAACTCATCCCATTTTAATGTGGTTAAATAAAAATACAAAAATAAACACAAATAAGAAATTTCTCACTGGAGTCACTGGAAACACATTAATGAAAATACTATTTTACAGTACACTCCATTTACTTAGATATAAATGACGTTCTATATGGACCATATATAAATAATCTTTCAACAGAGAGAAAAATGAGAGATCCTCATGATTAAACTTTTGAGATGTATTTTATAAAGGCTACAAATGTGGTAATAATAGTAAATACAAGAATGTGTATAGATAGGAAATCATCTCTCCTTGCACTTTACTGGCATCTCAGTCCTTAGTGAAACTAGGCTTTTGCATGAAATGTAAAACACTGTGCCTGACAATTTTCCCTGGTTTACAGCACACAGGACAGACTGCTTTAGCGTGTTCTGGTTTTGTATTTTAAGCCGCACTTGCGTAATTTAGGAAGCATATTAGTTAGCTCAGTATTATCATGATCAAGTCTTACCTGATTGGACGTTAGTTTAACATCTCTCAGTGGCCATAAAGACCTAAACATAAAATAATAAATAATATTATTTGTTTAGTGTATGATTTTATTTTATTGTTTAGCCTTTTTAATATACACAGTCTACTGAAAACAAAAGCCCATATTACTGAAAAGAGAGGATTATGGGAGGGAAATGTGCTTCTAACAAATACACCCATATCATGCAGTATTTTTAATGAAGCTGAAGAACCCGGCAAAAATTTCAAATTATCTGGAGCAAATATGGGGACATAGAAGATTTCACTGTAAGCTTACTGAGAGCTTAAAGGGCTTGTGGGCCGAGGGGCACTGACATTTTATGGGACAAGACATGGGTTAGTTCACATGGTTCCTTTAAACGGACACTGAAAACACATTTAACTTTACCTAGTGGGGCATGAGAGTCCTCATTGTAAAGAGTATAATTATGAGTGTGTGTTATAAAGTCTTTAAGAGATAGGAGCCCTTTTGCTATCCCTAAAAAGTAAATACATTAGGTAAGTGGTTGCCATTTTTATGGCAATTGCCTACTAAAGACAGGAGCAACATGAGGCATCTCACTGGAGAGAGAGGGGTCTCCATTTTGTTTATAGTGGGATATCATGTGTTTTATGGAGGGGTAATAGGTTCTCTAAAGGTGACCCCTCAAATTCATCACACACTGCCTTATGGTTGGTTTGCAAATTATAGGGGTTTATGCTACAGATTCTCATTTTCAAAATCAAAGGGGGACTTTGTAATATCCCCACCCTCCATTAAAATCTACCTGCGCCTCCATTACAAATGACGGGTCATTTCTCTAGTACAAGCTGAGCAAATAGGGGCCTCATTACTGTTTCTTCTCCTTAAGGCAAAATAGCAGTTTAACTGCTGCTTTAACGGGAAATAAAGCCCCAAAGATGTTTATTTCATGATTCAGATAGAGCAATTTTTATCATCTATTTAATTTACTTCTGTGATCAAATATTCTTAGTTTTCTTGTCTTGGTATGTTTTGTTGAAAAAAGTTCAGGAGTGTGCATGGGGCACTATATGGCAGCCTTTGTGCAATAAACTTATCCATTTGCAAGAGCACTAGATGGCAGCACTATTTCCTGCCACATAGTGTTCCAGTCACCTACTCAGGTATCTCTTCATCAAAGAATATCATGGGAACGGAGCAAATTTAATAACAGAAGTAAATTGGAAACTTTTTTTTTTTTTTTAAATTGTATGTTCTGTTTGAATCAGAAATTAACATTGCAATCACCAATCACCACAATGAAAAAGTAAAAAAATGATAAAACCTTTGTTCGTGTTCATAGATTTTGAAAATCATCAGGCTGCCTATCTTGACTATATATATATATATATATATATATATATATATATATATATATATATATATATATATATATATATATATATATATATATATATATATATATATATATATATGTAAATATATGTCATTGGGCAGTACAGCCAATAAGAATACACCACCCACACCCCTCATACACAAAAAGAAGAGCATGTTCTTGTGTTCTGATATTGCTTTAGTATTATTAATTTTTGTTTGTTCATGCAAATGTCACATTTCTATAACTAATAGTAAAGCAACAAAAAATGATAACATCAAAATGGCATAGTACTGCTCATGACTTCCTATATTATTGTGTTCTACTCACTAAGGGGCCAATTATCTAAAGCTCTCTGGGCTGGTGAGATTCTATAAGAATGTTAACCAGTTCTTCTATTTCCCTGGGGGAATTATATAAAGCCACTTTTTACCCTAAAAACAGGGTGTCTTGTTAAGGGGCGTATACCGCATTGAAAAGAGATGCATACATTACAAAAGAGCACAATGAAATATATCATTTAAAAATTATATAAAATGAATAATTTAATCATTAATCCAAAAAATACAAAGGAAAAAATTGTACTGTTAAGGCACATCAAAAATCATAACAAAATTGTATTTTATAAAAAATGTAAAATTTGTATTTAACTTACACTAGAAATTATTATACATGCACAGTTTAAATCATAGTTTAAGTACACTGTATGTGCAAAAAAAAAACCCATAAGAATTCCTACTTATAATTACAAAACACAAAGCATAATTATTGTTTTCTGTAAAATGGGTATTCCATGGGCATGTATCAAATCCCAGCGTAATTCTCTAAACATTTTTCGCCCTACAGATCTCACTGTTTTTTCTTGCAAAGGAAAAGGTGGCGCGGTTGTGACAAAATACTTAAAATACTTAATACCCTATTAGAAAAACACATGGATACGAAAATATAGGTGATTGTAAGATGCTACACGCAGAAAGCAGCATAATGTGATTTATATTGGCAGCAGGATTTGGATTTCATTTTTAAAGTTTGACCCCTGCTCACTGTTAACTTTGCTCAACACAGCAAAGTTTTCCTTCCCAGCAAGCTCCAAAAAAGGGATATGAAACCCCCATTTTTTCTTTTACGATTCAGACAGAGCATGTGATTTTAAACAGCTTTTCAATGTACTTCTAATTTGGTTTGTTCTCTTGGTATCCTTTGTTGAAAAGGATACCTAGGCTCAGGAGCTGCTGATTGGTGGGTGCACATACAGTATATTCCTCATGTTATTGGCTCACCCAATGTGTTAACTAGCTCCCAGTAGTGCATTGCTGCTTTTTCAACAAAGGATTCCAAAGAGAATGAAGCAAATTAGATAATAGAAGTAAATTGGAAAGTTGCTTAAAATTGTATGCTCTATATGAATCAATAAATATATTTTTTTGGATTTCATGTCCCTTTAATTTCAATAGGAGACATCTTGCCATTCGCAGCGGGTGAAACTTTTATAAGATAATTCCACCAGGGCAGTCCCTGCGAGGGTCAGCGTTAAAAACCACATCTGATCTGGCGAGGTTTAGATAACTGGCCCCTCACTGATGACTGCATAACACATTTTATCTTTTATTAACTTATGTTACTCACTTTTGCACATCTAAAAACTCTAACAGCTTAGTGTCGGTAAGGAGACCCAGTCGTACAATTCCTTGCCAGTAGAGGGCGTCTTCCTCCTGGTAATACAGCATATGCAGCATAAAGAGGTCCGGGTGAAATCGAGGGAGTATGAGAGGTAGAATTAAAGTGTAGGAATTCAAATCCCTGTAAAAAGTAAACGTTTTATTAGCATAAGTTTGCTGCACGTTATTCTTTTTTGTACATAACTTTCTAGAAAAGTATAGGTAAAAAAATGTTTAGCCCATTCAATTTAACAAAACTAAAATACAACAAAAACAGTATCCAATCCAACACCAGTCATGAGAATTAAATTCTTAAAAATACCTAAATATTTTGTTGTGACAGGGCATTGTGAATTTTCTGTTCACTCCTCTAACCAATTAGTATATTGTTGTAGAAGGGGAAGGTAAAAAGTTTAGAATGAAGATTTACTGAGGATAAAATATGCAGCAGTTAAAGGGACACGGTACTAACAAAATGTATATGAAAGAGCAGCAATTAAATATGTATTTTTTGTAATGAAAAGGGTTAAGTAAAAGCTGTTTAAATGTAATGTGACGCTAACAGGAAGTGCCTAATTAGTCCTGGGACTCTACTGCTCATTGGCTGGTTTGAACAACATAAAGAACAAGTTGGTTTTATTCTGTATATTAACAGCTATTTAAAAAAAAAAAAAAAAAGCAAAACAATGTAATATATTTTCAAACATTCAAAAATATTTTTGTGTTTCAGACAGAACATCCAATTTTAAAAATGTTTCCAATTTACTTCTATTATCAAATTTGCATCGTTCTCGTGATATTTTTTGTTGAAGAGATACCTAGATAGGTGTCTGGAGCACTACATCGCAGGAAATAGTGCTGTCATCTAGTGCTCTTTCAAATAGAAAACATTCTTGCAAAAAAGCTTCCATATAGTGCTCTAGACATGTTCAAGCTCCTACGCTGCTTTCCAACAAAAGATACTAATAGAACAAAGCATATTTGATAATAGAAGCAAATTAGAACGTTGTTTACAATTCTATGCTCTATCTGAATCATGAAAGAACAGTTTTGTCCCTTTAATCATGGTAAGATATTTCTTGAATAAAAAAAAAAAAGGTTGAAGGCATAAAAAGATCAAATTGTGTATAAGTGCATTTTATTTTTGCAATATACTTCCATTAGTAAAAATGCTTCTAGTAAAAGTTATTACTGGTTTTAAGCAGCATACGTACATATGCTACCTATGATGAAAGCATCAGGATTCTAACACCATGTGTGCTCAGATAGCTGGTGATGGTGTGAACTGAATCAGTATAGACTTACATTGTGTCATACAAGCCACGCCTGACACTAAAGTTTTCATTTGTTTTCAAGCAAATTTACATATTTACCTTCAGTTAATGATATTAAGTGGAGAGAAACATAGAAACATAGAAACATAGATATTGACGGCAGATAAGAGCCATAGGCCCAGCAAGTCTGCCCGACCTTACCTAACAGTATAAACTTCTCTAGTTTGTAGGATAGCCCTATGCTTGTCCCATGCATTTTTAAAGTCCCCCACAGTGTTTGTTGCTACTACCTCTTGAGGAAGTTTATTCCATAAATCAATCACTCTTTTTGTAAAGAAGTGTTTTCTCAAATTACTCCTGAATCTACTACCCTTTAGCTTGAGCTCATGACCCCTTGTTCTTGAATTTTCCATTTTATGTAAAATACCCACAGCCTCAGTTTTACTAAACCCTTTAATGTACTTGAAAGTTGCTATCATATCACCTCTTTCCCTTCTCTCCTCTAAGCTATACATATTTAGGTCATTGAGCCTATCCTGGTAAGTTTTATTTTTTAGACCATGTACCATTTTGATAGCCCTCCTTTGCACAGATTCAAGTTTGTTAATATCCTTCTGAAGATATGGTCTCCAGAACTGCACACAATACTCAAGATGAGGCCTAACTAATGATCTATAAAGTGGCATAAGAACCTTACTATTTCTGCTGCAAATACCTCTACCAATACATCCAAGCATTCTGCTAGCCTTACTCGCTGCATTACTACATTGTTTACTAAGTTTTAAATCATCTGAAATAATAATTCCCAAGTCCTGTTCCTCGTCTGTAACAGTCAGTAAAGTGTCATTGAGTCTGTAATTAACATTTGGATTTTTCTTCCCTAAATGCATTATTTTACACTTTGAGAGCAAAATATTAGTGCTATTGTGCGTCAACATTACTCAAGCGCAATCAATACCACTTCTATTTTTGTTCTCATATTTTTTAGCGCTCGAGCAATAGTCTAGGGCACGCTAGCATCTGTATGTCAATAGTTTACTTCAGGTCTTATAAAGTGCTAAACTTTACAGCTGTATTCTGAATTGAGCAACACAACTCACCGCCTGTTGTAATACGAGTACAATGAGTGCATTAATCATGCTCCCTACAGTATTCATTCAAAGTATATGGCACCCTAAAAAAGTTCCAGCCACTTTAAGAGGCTTTGGCTCATAAATGTAACTATCTACTTGTAATAGCAGATTATGCAAAGAATAACGCTCAATGTTAGGCAATCCTGCGCTACTGACTGCGCTCCACTTGTAATACAGCCCAGTAAAGTCCCCTTTCTATACTGCTGAGTTTGTCAATAAACAATGTATGTTTGTGCAGTTTATACTTCTATGGCGCTAGGAGTCTCTGGTACTGTGAAATGTTTGTGACATTAAAAGGGCATTAAACACCTCTTGCATTTTTATACAAATGTGATTGTCCCCACCCTCCCAAGTGAAATTCTGTAACCTGCAGATGCTGTAGGCAATTAACGTTTTAAAAACCTACTTTTACAATTATTTGTTTTGTTCTGTTTATGGAGTGAGGGGCGTGCACAATTTTAATACACATTGGGGCATATTTATCAAGACCGCTGCTCCATAACCTGTCTGCCTGCTCTAAAGCGAGGGACAGAAATCAACCTGATCGAATACGATCGGGTTGATTGACACCACCTGCTAGCAGCCGATTGGCTGCAAATCTGCAGGGGGTGGTATTGCACCAGCAGTTCACAAGAACTGCTGGTGCAATGATAAATGCAGAGAGCATATGCTGTCGGCATTTATCGATGTGCAGCGGACATGATCCGCTATTTCGGATCATGTCCGCTCGCACCTTCATAAATAGGTCCCATAGTCTCAAGTATCAGACACCAAATATATTTTTATAACGATAGATAAATGTTCTACAACCCCAATTCTGAAAAAGTTGGGACAGTATAAAAAAAATGCAAAAAAACAATCAAAACTGTTTACAACTATATAACATCACCTTTTCTTTTACTTACACTAAGGGTTTGGGCACTGAAGACACCAATTGGTTATGTTTTGGAAGCAGAATTTTCCACCATTCATCCATTATGCAAGTCTTCAGCTGCACAACTGTACATGGCCTTTGTTGCCTTAAATTGTGCTGCATAATGCTCCACACATTCTCAATCGGAGACAGGTCAGGACTGCAGTCAGGCCATGCTAGCACCCGAACTGCTTACGCTACCATGCGCTTGTAATCCGGGCAGAATGTGGTTTGGCATTTTCCTGCTGGAAAATGCAGGGACGTCCCTGGAAAAAAAGGCGTCTGGGTGGCAGCAAATGTTCCTCCAAAATGTTTACATGTCTTTCTGCATTAATGGTGCCCTCACAGATATCCAAGTTACCCATGCCATGGGCAATGACACACCCTCATACCATGTCACAACCTGGCTTTTGGACCTGATGCTGATAACAGCTTGGATGGTCCTTTTTCTTTTTGGCCCGGAGAACACGACGGCTGTTTTTTCCCAAAACTATTTTAAATGTTGTTTTTAATGTTTGAAATGTTGACTCATCGGACCACAAAACACGATTCCACCGTGCTACTGTCCATCTGAGACCAAGCCCAGAGAAGTCGGTGGCACTTGTGAACAGTGTTGCTGTATGGCTTCTGCTTTGCATAGTAAAAACTTAACTTGCATCTGTGGATGCAGCGGCGAATGGTGTTGACTGACAAAGATTTACCAAAGTATTCCCAAGCCCATGTCAGGATATCCATTACAGACTCCTGACAGTTTTTGACGCAGTGATGTCTGAGGGATCAGAGATCACGCGTATTCAGAATTGGTTTTCGGCCTTGCCCTTTACGCACCGAGATTTGACCTTTTAAATTGTATTTTGCACTGCAGAAGGTGAAATGCCCAAAATCCTTCTGATTTGTCTTTGGGGAATGTTGTTCCAAAGTGTTGGATTATTCGCTGACGCATCTGTTGGCAGAAAGGCGAGCCTCAACCAATCCTTGCTCTTGAAGGACTAGGCCTTTTTTGGAGGCTCCTTATATACTATGATTACACGATTGCCTCACCTGTTTCCCATCACCTTCTTATTTCATCATTATCTGGAGGTGTGCCAGGGTTATTTATTTATAAAACCTTTTCGAAAAAGCCGCCACTTAGACGGCAAAACATGTCTACTAATAAATAATTTTAAATGCTTAACTAAACATAGATATATGCAGTTCAATATTATTACTGAGGATGTTGAATCCCTTTCAACCCCTAACTATTTTTAACCTTGCAATTTAGATGTTGACTTCTACTAATAGATCATTTTAAATGCTTAACTAAACATAGATATACGCAGTTCAATACTATTACTGTGGATGTAAATTAGGTATATTCTAACACTGGCTAACCTAGCAGCCGATAGCCTGTATGAGCAGCATTGATCAGACTCTCGCAACGGATTTTCTTATCCATATAGTATAATAAGGTGGTCTATAAGGTTCTGAATAATCGAGTATAATAGATTGCAGACAAAAATTGACTACTGGAATAGGAATATATTGCTTTGGAACATTAGTTAACAATCAGTAAATATCCAATGGTACTTTACATAGCAAGCACGATTAGCACACTATGAACAACTAAACAGTTAATACTGATACACTTGCACCAACGTTTATCAATATTATTATGTGTTACGTTATACAATAACTATAGATCAATTTTAAGCAAATATTAACTTGCAATGTAATAGACAGTAATAAGAAAGCCAAACGAATTAACAGCCAAAGAAGTTGTGCATAGCAAGCACAATTTAAACATAATGATCTTTAAGGCGCTGAGTAGTTGAAAACTAAAGGTTGCAAATACCAACTATTACCTGAATATTAGCGTATTGCCTCAGACCAATAGCTTCAATAAACCAGTTACCAGCCAGCGATGTAATGCATAGTCTGTATGATCAGTATGTTATGAATAACCACAGCAGTCAACACAAGTATCTATATGCCTATGTCTACACTGAATAAAACATCAAAATAAAAAGCATAATGTACACCAATACATATATATAAGTGGATATCTAATGATGATCCCTCAAACAATATATCAGCCAATGTATAACTCATTTATTATACACTTTATTCAATATATAAGATACTTTTAAAGTGGTATTATCTGATATTTAATGTGACCACACAAGATCAAATAATTAAACTACCACAAATATAAGTATCTTTTGTTTGTATATTATTATATACACACTTACCAATTGACAATACTTTAAAGCAATATTATTCCAGGCAAAGACCTCGTCAAGATATAATAATTAAGTGTATCCAGTACCTTTTAGTATACTATCTACCCTATATATAGTGGACATATAAGTCTACAGTGCTAAACTGTTATATTCTGATATCATCTATCGTTTGAATAGCTATATACAGGCAACATACATATATACAGTACAAAACTGTGAGATCTAGATATCACATATCGAATTAGTGATTACTTATTATCCACTGTATCCCATGCACAATTGTACACTTTCAGACCACCTATACTAGAACCACTGAAATAGTGTGAATTCGCATTTATAACTCAGTCAACAATCTAATTGTGTTTTTAAACATATCATTTGTTTGTGTTGCTTTAAGATTCGAAATAAAAGTTAAATTTTAAATAAATCACCCTGGCACACCTCCAGATAATGATGTAATTTACTTTATACCTAAAAGGGAGTGAGAAGTGCTATTCAGATGCATCTTTTGGTCAAATTCCTTTTTTTGACAAACCCTCACAAGTTTGCTTATGCATCAGCACTCCAGCCAATACAAGTTTAAAATTTATAACCAGATATAGGCATCTCCTCTGTATTAAGTGTAGTGCTGTTGCACAATTGCTCTGTGTTCAACCTTCTTATTTCAACTTGTCACATCGCTATTAGTTCTAAATTGCCCCTGTCCCAACGTTTTTGTAACGTGTTGAAATGAGAGTATATTTTCAAAAATACATTACATTCACAATGTAAAACATCAAATAATGTTTAAATTTTAATTTTTTTCAATATAGTACATGGTGAATTGAATTATCAAATGAGTTTTTGTTTGTTTTTTTGAATTTTCCATAAGTCCCAACATTTCCAAAGTCCCAACTTTTTCGGTGTTGTACATTACACAGTGAATGATTAAAGGAATATGAAACAAATTCCACAATTAAAGGGATATGAAACAAAAAAAAATATTTTATAATTAAGATAGAATATTCAATTTTAAACAACTTTTCTAATTTACTTTTATTATCTAATTTGCTTTGTTCTCTTCGTATCCTTAATTTAAAAACATGCCTAGGTAGGCTCAGGAGTTAGCTGCTGTTTGGTGGCTACACATATATGCCTCTTATCATTGGCTTACTAATGTGTCTTTAGTGCATTGCCCCTTCAATAAATGATAACAAGAGAATGAAGCAACATTGATCATATAAGTAAATTGGAAAGTTGTTGGACATTATAAGCTCTATCTGAATTATGAAAGAAAAATTGTGGGTTTTATGCCTCTTTAAACAATATTTTTACAGTCTGACTCTGACTATGGAAAGCATATGTATACATATAGTATAGGTCAGCAATAAAGAAAAACAAATGGACAGGAAAAATATGTACATACAATATAAATGTTTTTAAAGCATCATTTTATTAACAATGTGTTATTGAAATACCTTGAGTATATTTATATTATCTCCTTTGTGGTAGCCATTTAGGGACAGATATTGAGCTCCTACACTGACTTAAGCAATCATTTGCAGGGTCAGTATTCTGAGGTGTGCAGGATGCACACCAACCTCTCAGTGGAAAAACTATAATTCTTAGATATATATTGCAACAAAATCTAACTAATAATAATAATAATAAAACATTTTATGGGGAATTAAGTTTTGTGTTTAATGTCCCTTTAAATAAAACAAAAAAACTGGGATAAGATTGCACCAGTAATTTACCTTGTTTCTTCATCTTCATCATCATAATCAATGTTATTATTAACAATAGAAAATGTTTGACCTGTCTGTTGTGCTGCCGTCCGCATCAGGTCTCTAGTAGAACAATACACAAGTTAACATTAAACACTAAGTGCAATCATTGCAAATAAAAACACTGTACGGTGTGCTTGAGAGAACACACTACATCTGCACATACAATCTCTTAAAAATACAGGTAGGTTTAGTAAAACAGAAATATACAATACTTTTTACATTTTTCGTTTTCAAAGAGTTAAATGTTGAGAGCCGGATAATGGTTTGAGAGTTGTCATAAACCAGGATCATATCATTATTAATTATGTGACTCAATATTAATTGCGTGGATTGTTGTATGAAATAAATTACATTTCTATTTTTTTTTTTATCTAAAATATGTAGCTTTCTGACACCTAAGGCAAAAAAAACATGTTTTAGCTCTATGTATAGCCTCTGTCTAATGGTCGCCGACTCGGCAACTAGTATGAGATTGCTGAATGTTTTGTTTTTTTAAATATCTTTTAAACATAGACTTTCTTTGCCAGAAAATATGAAAAGTTGTTTATATTTAAAGTAATATATTAGTATCAGCTGTGCACTTCCTACTAATGCTAACTGAGTTATAGCTACTTCCTACTAATGCTAACTGAGTTACAGTTACTTCCTACTAATGCTAACAGACTTATAGCTACTTCCTACTAATGCTAACTGACTTACAGCTACTTCCTACTTATGCTAACTGACTTACAGCTACTTCCTACTAATGCTAACTGCATAGTTGCCAATAGTCCCTGATTTCCGGGGACAGTCCCTTGATCTTGTTGTATGTCCCTGGATTCTTTTTGTCCCTGGAAATCTCTTTTGCCCAACATTTGGTGTGTGCATTTATGTGTATGCATATATATATATATATATATATATATATATATATATATATATATATATATATATATATATATACACTGTATATGTATATATATACACACACACATACAGATAGATAGATAGATAGATAGATAGATAGATAAAGTGTATTATGTAAATATAATTAATTCCTAATGGAATATTTAATGGGTTAACATATTATTTGTCTACCTAATTCTGATGCTGTGTTGTAAAAATAACCATATGCCCAGAATGTGTTCCAGAGACTGGGTAGGTGTAAGAACTTACTATTGATAAGTCTAAAATATAAAATTACTTTCAAATGGGTGTGTTTTGATTGCAGAACTGTAGGTCGTCAATACTCCAGTAACCTGCTTGCTTGCTCTGCTGCAAAGTGTCCCTGGAAAATGTTTTGAAATGTTGGCAACTATGTAACTGACGTATAGCTACTTCCTACTAACATTACATTACTTATATCTACTTCATACTAATGCTAACAGACTTATAGCTTATTCCTACTAATGCTAACTGACTTATAGCTACTTCCTACTAATGCTAACTGACGTATACTTACTGTACTTCCTAATAATGCTAACTGACTTATAGCTACTTCCTAATAATGCTAACTGACTTATAGTTACGTCCGACTAATGCTAACAGACTTAAAGCTACTTCCTACTAATGCTAACAGATTTATAGCTACTGTACTTCCTAATAATGCTAACTGACTTATAGCTACTTCCTACTAATGCTAACTGACTTATAGCTACTTCCTACTAATGCTAACAGACTTATAGCTACTTCATACTAATGCTAACAGACTTACAGCTTCTTCCTACTAATGCTAACTGACTTTTAGCTACTTCCTACTAATGCTAACAGACTTATAGCTACTTTACTTCCTAATAATGCTAACTGACTTATAGCTACTTCCTACTAATGCTAACTGGCTTATAGTTACGTCTGACTAATGCTAACTGACTTATAGCTTCTTTCTACAAATGGTAACTGACTTATAGCTACTTCCTACTAAAGCTAACTGGCTTATAGTTACTTCCTAATAATGCTAACCAACTTATAGCTACTTCCTACTAATGCTAACAGCCTTATAGCTACTTTCTACTAATGCTAAATGACTTATACAGTAGCTACTTCCTACTAATGCTAACTGGCTTATAGTTACGTCCAACTAATGCTAACTGACTTATAGCTTCTTTCTACAAATGGTAACTGACTTATAGCTACTTCCTACTAAAGCTAATTGACTTATAGCTACTTTCTACTAATGCTAACTGACTTATAGCTACTTCCTACTAATGCTAACTGGCTTATACTTACGTCCGACTAATGCTAACTGACTTATAGCTTCTTTCTACAAATGCTAACCGACTTATAGCTACTTCCTACTAATGCTAACTGACTTATAGCTACTTTCTACTAATGCTAACTGACTTATAGCTACTTCCTACTAATGCTAACTGGCTTATACTTACGTCCGACTAATGCTAACTGACTTATAGCTTCTTTCTACAAATGCTAACCGACTTATAGCTACTTCCTACTAATGCTAACTGACTAATAGCTACTTCCTACTAATGCTAACTGGCTTATAGTTACATCAGACTAATGCTAACTGACTTATAGCTTCTTTCTACAAATGGTAACTGATTTATAATTACTTCCTACTGATGCTAACTGGCTTATATCTACTTCCTACTAATGGTAACTGATTTATAGTTACTTTCTACTAATGCTAACTGGCTTATAGCTACTTCCTACTAATGCTAACTGGCTTATAGCTACTGCCTACTAATACTGACTTATAGCTTCTTACTACTAATGCTAACTGACTTATAGCTACTTCCTAATAATGCTAACTGACTTATAGCTACTTCCTAATAATGCTAACTGACTTATAGTTACTTCCTAATAATGCTAACTGATTTATAGTTAATTCATACTACTGCTAACTGACATAGCTTCTTCATACTATTGCTAACAGACTTTTAGCTACATTCTACTAATGCTGACTTATAGTTACTTCCTACTAATGCTAACAGACTTATAGCTATTGCCTTCTAATACTGACTTATAGCTACTTCCTACTAATGCTGACTTATAGCTTCTTTCATAATGCTAACAGACTTATAGCTTTTTTCTAATAATGGTAACTGATTTATAGTTACTTCCTACTAATGCTGACTTGCTTATAGCTACTTCCTACTAATGCTTACTTGCCTATAGCTACTTCCTACTAATGCTAACTGACTAATAGCTACTTCCTACTAATGTCTACTGATTTATAGTTACTTCCTACTAAAGCTAACAGTCTTATAGCTTCTTTCTACTAATGCTAACAGACTTATAGCTTTTTCTTTCCAATGGCATGGAGAGTCCACAAATACATTTAATTACTAGTGGGAATTCATCTTCTGGCCACCAGGTGGAGGCAAAGAACAACTCAGCAAAACCTTAAGTATCCTCCCATTACCCATAACCCCCAGTTATTCTTTGCCTGCGTAACATTGTAGGTGATGTGCAAAGAAGGTGTCTGAAGAAATCAAGTTGTTAATCCTTTAATGGATACTTTTCCCTGCAAGCAAGGATTGGGGTTATGCTGTTTCCATGTAATTCTCTTTAGTAAGAGTAATGGTTGCTTTTAGCAGTTGGAAGACAGTGAGGTGGTCTTTGCTTACCTTCCAACATTTTTGCTACCCCTATATAGAAAACCAGAGTTGGTTACTCTGTTTTTTCTTTATCTACAGGTCTATGTCAGTGAGGATTATGTCACACCTGTTTGCTGTACCTGCCCCTCAGCGGATCCACAGGTAAGTGATTTTACCTTCTAGGTTACCTTTTATTTTGTTTGGACAATATCTCTTTAAGAGAGTTGTTGGACTGCACCTTACTTTTGAATTTGCGATCATGTGACCGCTCAGTTACTTCCTGTGTGCTGAACTGTTTGTTTGTACTGGCTGTTTGGAAGCCAGGATTTTCAAGGAATAAGAGTGGTTTTCCTGCCATAGGATTGTTTTTCCTGCCTGCCGCTTTTCTCTGATGGCTGCAGCTTTCTAGGATTTGCAGTTTGAACAGAATTGTTTTATCTGCTGGTGTGGATTGGATTCCTGGTTACAGGTTGGGTGAGTCTCTCCAGCGTGACTGGGGTGTAAAGGTGCAGGTTTCAATAATTATTTATCTATACTTACAATTTTTATTCTAATTTTTTATATTGAAATTAGAGTATAAGAGAAAAAAGGGCTATTTTATTTACTATGGAAGCTGATCCCAAGCTTTCTCTGTCATTTAATAAAAGTCTTTATTGTGCTAATGCCCATGTTACTCCTGTGCATTTTTGTTCCCCTTGCCTTAATAAAGTTTTTATTATTTAAGGATAAGGATTCCTTATCTGAGCCTGCTTTTTCTTGCTTTTTCTCAGGATTATGCTGTTCAGGGGTTGTCTCAGCCTTCTGCTAACATTTCCCAGTTTTTGACAGATTCACATGAAGTGGTTCCTCTCAGTCGGTCTCTGAAAGTGTTTGCCTAAAGATTTTGCTGCGCAGTTGACTTCTGCAGTTTCTGCAGCATTAAGTACATTTCCTAGTTCTGGTAAAAGGAAGAGGGAATCTAAGAACATTTCTATGGGTTCTGATTCCGCCAAGACTGATTTGGTTAGTCTTTCTCAGTTATCTAGAAAAGATCATTCCTCTGCAGCTTCTGAGGAGGTTCATTTTAAATTTAAACTGGAGGATCTCTGTTTACTTTTGAAGGTTTTAGCTTCTTTGGATGACTCTGAAACTGTTGCAGAGGCCCCTAAAAAGGCTAATAAACTGAGTAGAGTTTTTTTATGTCAAACCTAAATCTTTATCCTGTTCCAGATCGCATATCTGACATTATATCTCAGGAATGGGAGAAGCTGGGTGTGCCTTTTAACCTGTCTCCTGTGTTTAAAAGGATGTTTCCTGTGGCTGATTCAGTGCAAGATCTGTGGCGCACTGTTCCTAGAGTAGAGAGCACTATATCTACCATAGCCAAGAGAACTACTATTCCTCTTGAGGATAGTTCTTCTTTTAGAGACCCTATGGAAAAGAAACTGAAAAATGTTTTTTCATCAGGGTTTACAGTGGCAATCGGTTGCTAGTATTGTGACAGTTGCTGATGCAGTCTCTTATTGGTGTGACTCTTTTTCTGATCTAGTTTCAGAAGAGACTACTATAGAGGAGAACCAGGATATGATCAAGGCTCTAAAACTACTTTTATCTGTGATGCCAGTATGCAAGTTGTTAGGCTGGGAGCCAAGATTTCTAGTTTTGCGATACTAGCCCGTAGAGCCCTTTGGTTAGAGTCTTGTTTTGCGGATGTGACTTCTAAATCCAAGCTTCTGTCTCTACCTTTTAAGGGTAAGACTTTATTTGGTCCTGATTTGGCAGAGATCATTTCCACAGTTACTGGTTGAAAGAGAGGTTTTTTTACCACAGGATAATAAGAATAGACCCAAGGGTCGTCAGACTTCTAATTTTTGTTCTTTTCGTAACTACCTCATCTTCTAAATCTGACCAGCCCTGGAGCAAGGGTAAGCAATCCAGAAAGCCTTCCACTGAGGCTAAGTCAGAATGAAGGGGCCACCCTCGATCCAGTTTTGGATCAGGTAGGGGGAAGGCTTTCCTTTTTTTCAGAAGGCTTGGATTTGTGATGTTCCAGATCCTTGGGCAGTGGCTTAAACTGTGTAAGGGATTTGTCCTCTCTGGGAGTGATTATCCCAGTTCCTCTAGCAGAAGAGGGTCAAACCTTTTTGTAGTTCCCAAAGAGGAGAGAACTCTTCAACCCATTATAGACTTAAAGTCTCTCAACCAGTTTCTCAAGGTCCCGTCCTTCAAAATGGAGACTATTCATTCTATTCTCCCTCTGGTTCAGGAGGGTCAGTTTATGACCTCTATAGACCTAAAGGATGTGTATCTTCATGTGCCTATCCACAGGGAACATTTTAAGTTCCTGAGGTTTGCTTTTTTGGATCAATATTTCAATTTTGTAGCCCTGCCGTTCGGGCACACCGCTGCTCCTCAAATCTTTATGAAGGTTCTAGGGTCTCTTGACTGTGGCCAGATCTCTAGGGATTGCAGTGGCTCCTTAACTGGATGATATCTTGGTCCAGGCGCCATCTTTTCAGTTAGCAAGATCCTATACAGATTCTCTGTTAGCTATTCTCCGCTCTCACGGGTGGAAGGTAAATCTAGGGAAAAGTTCCTTGGTGCCAAGTACCAGGGTATGTTTTCTGGGGATAATCTTAGACTCAGTATCTATGAAGATTTGTTTGACGGAGGTCAGAAAAGTCACGCTTTTGGAGGCCTGTTGTTCTTCTCAGTCCACTGTTCATCCATCAGTAGCTCTTTGCATGGCAGTAATTGGTCTCATGGTGGCATCTATGGACATTATTCCATTTCTCGCTTCCATCTGGGACCTCTAGTTTGCTCGCTTCCATCTGAGAACGCTACAGTATTGTATGCTCAATCATTGGAACATAGACCACTTGGATCTCTCTCAAAGGATAGTTTTAGACTCTCAGACAAGGATGGCTCTGTCTTGGTGGATCTCCCAGGACCATTTGTCTCAGGGCACTTGTTTCCTGAGTCCTTCTTGGGAGATTGTGACCACGGATGCCAGCCTGTTAGGCTGGGGAGCAGTTTGGGGGTTCCTAAAAGCTCAGGGACTTTGGTCTCAGGAGGAGTCTGCCCTCCCTTTAAATATCCCAGAATTAAGAGCACTTCTCTATGATCTATCAGTATGGCCTCAACTGAGTTTTTAGTCCGGTTTATAAGATTTCAATCAGACAACATCTCTTCGATGGCATAAATCAACCACCAAGGAGGAACTCGGAGCATGTTAGCTATGAAGGAGGTGACTCACATTCTTCAGTGGGCAGAGTCTCACAATTGTCATCTCTCTGCCATTCATATCCCAGGGGTGGACAACTGGGAAGAGGATTTCTGAGCAGGCAGACCTTTCATCAAGGGGATTGGGCCCTCCATCCAGAAGTTTTCTCGATGTTAACCCTCTAATGGGGAGTTCTGGAACTGGATCTTATGGCATCTCATCTAAACGCCAAGCTTCCAAGATACGGAGCATCAGGAGATACTCAAGCTGCTCTGGTAGACGCTCTGGCAGTGCCATGGGATTTCGGTCTAATTTATCTGTTTCCTCCGGTTGCCCTCCTTCCTCGGGTGATAGCTCATATCAAACAGGAGCAGGCTTCAGTGATTCTAATAGTTACAGCGTGGCCTTGCAGAACTTGGTTTGCGGACCTAGTGAGGATGTTGTCATTTCCTCCATGGAAATTGCCTCTGAGGAAGAATCTTCTACTTCAGGGTCCCTTCTTCCATCCAAACTTAGGCTCTCTGAAGCTGACTGCTTGGAGATTGAACGCTTAGTCTTGTCCAGACAAGGTTTTTCTGTGAAGGTTATTGAGACTATGATTCAAGCTTGTAAGCCTGTTACTCGCAAAATTTATTATAAGGTATGGCATAGATACCTTCATTGGTGTGGATCTAGGGGTTTTTCTTGGAGTCAAGTGAGATTTCCCCGTATTATATCCTTTCTTCAGGAGGGCCTGGCGAAGGGGTTATCAGTCAGTACCCTAAGGGGTCAGATTTCGGCTCTGTCGATTCTTCTGCAGAAGCGTCTGGCAATTTTGCCAGATATTCAATATTTTGTCCAGGCTTTGGTAGAATCAGGCCTGTGTTTAGGTCAATTACTCCTCCTTGGAGTCTTAATCTGGTTATTAAAGTTCTGCAGCAGGCTCCATTTGAGCCTATGCATTCTATTGATATCAAGTTATTGTCCTGGAAGGTTTTGTTTCTGTTGGCAATTTCCTCTGTCCGTAGAGTTTCGGAGCTTTCGGCTCTACAGTGTGTTTCTCCTTATCTTATTCTTCATGCGGATAAGGCGGTTCTATGTACTAAATTAGGTTTTCTACCTTAGGTGTCACGGGACGCAATATTGACCAAGAAATTGTTGTTTCTTCATTTTGTTCTAATTCTTCCTCTAAGGAGGAGCGGTTATTGCACAATCTGGATGTTGTGAGTGCTTTGAGGTTCTATTTACAGGCTACGAAAGATTTTTGTCAATCTTCTGCTCTTTTTTGTTGTCTTTTCAGGTAAATCGGAGGGGTCAGAAGGACACTTCTTCTACTCTCTCCTTCTAGTTGAAAGTGTTATTCAATTGGCTTATGAGACAGCTTTTCAGCAGCCTCCAGAGAAAATTGCATCATACTCCTCTATGGCTGTCGCTTCCTCCTGGGCCTTTAAAAATTATGCTTCTGCGGAACAGATTTGCAGGCGGCCACTTGGTCATCATTGCATACTTTTTTCAAATTTTCCAAATTTTATGTTTTTTGCCTCAGCTGAGTCTTCTTTTGGGAGGAAAGTTCTTCAAGCGGTGGTGCCTTCTGTTTAGGTTTGCCTTTCTTGTGTATTCCTCCCTTCCATTCTGTGGACTCTAGGTTTGGTATTGGTGCCCACTAGTAATTGAATGGATTTGTGGACGCTCCGTGCCATTGGAAAGAAAACATAATTTATACTTACCTAATAAACTATTTTCTTTCCTGGCATGGAAACTCCATGACCCGCACTTATTTTTAAGACAGCGTTTTGTAGTTTTTCTAAACCTCAGTCACCTCTATTCCCTTTATGTCTTCTTCTCTTTCCATAATTTTTCGGCTGAATGACTGGGGGTTGTGGGTAATGGGAGGATACTTAAGGTTTTGCTGGGGTGTTCGCTGCCTCCACCTGGTGGCCAGGAGATGAATTCTCACTAATTGAATGGATTTGTGGACTCTCTTTGCCAGAAAAGAAAAGAATTTATCAGGTAAGTATAAATTATGTTTTTCTACTAATGGTAACTGATTTATAGTTAATTCCTACTAATGCTAACTGACTTATATCTACTTCCTACTAATGGTAACTGATTTATAGTTACTCCCTACTAATGCTACTTCCTACTGATAGTAGCTGACTTATAGAGTCTTCCTACTAATGATAACAGACTCATAGTTACATCCTACTAATAATAAGACATAACTTCGGCTTACTAATGCTAACTGACTTGTAGCTACTTCCTACTAATGCTGACTGACTTATAGTTACTGCTTACTAATGTTATCTGTCTTATAGTAACTTCCTAATAATGCTAACTGACTTATAGTTACTTTTTACTAGACATGTGGCTTTGGCGATTTGTTTCTCTTTTCAAGCCGGATTTATTTGTGTGAAAGTCAAACACACAAAGATTTGTGCAAACTTGAACTTTCACAATAATAAATCCAGCTCAGAAAAGAGTTGACTGCTGCTATCCACGGCTATATTAGGCATTATTTGAGAAATAAATCCCTGAATGCACATGTGTAATTACTACTAATGCTCAGAAAGCATTCCTGAGCTCACCTCGGATTACTCTTTAACACAGGATACCAAAAGAACTAAGCAAAATGTATAATAGAAGTAAATTAGAAAGATATTTAACCTCTTAATAGTAGAGACTTGCCCTGCATGTCTCCTGTTGGAAGGGTCTTCAAGGGCTGTAAGGGCATAGATGATATATACAGAATTAACATGGTCTTCCCGCTGTTGGCAAGACTGGTGCTATTGCAGCCCTGTAAGTGCTACATACAGCTGGCAAACAGGGTTAAAATATCATGCCCTATCCAATCCATTTAATTTTAATTTTGACTTCACTGTCCCTTTAATTGTAAAGCCATTTATGGAAAATATGAGTGCATCCAAAAAATACAAAATGGGATCTCTTATGGTGTAGTAAGTGAAGATATCACAAATGCACAAATAAATAATCTTCTACCTATAAGGCTGCACAGCTTCACTGGCTATGTTCCTACTAGCTGTATGAAATACAACTAGACAGACCATACTAGGTATGTGTAAGTGCACTGAAGAATGTTAACAATACAGCATATGATTCCATTTACTAGTTAATGAGTGAGTATACTCAATAAATGTAATTATACAGAATATGATTTTGTTCACTAAGTATCCCATGAGCGCTCTGAAGATGCTCCATCACAGATATGTATATATTACAAAATGTCCTCTGGCTGGCTTTATTTAAAAATGGCCACTTAGCTTGCTTCTTATTTATGAATGTCTTCTATTTGTGGGTATGTATCCAGCATTGAGGGAGCTCCAGCAATGAAAACTTTGTTTGAAAATGTTTTAAAAAGTTGCTTGGTTATTTCTGTAAGCCTACTTGAGTTCAAATTAAGAAATAAAAAAAAAATGTGGGAGCATTTTTTACCAAATTAAAGGGACATTAAACATCTGAGAACAACTACAGTAGTATAGTTACTGTCCACCAAGCTATTATTTTTCCTCCTGTACCTGGAGCTTTATTTAACGTTGTTCTCTTATTTTACCTCATTACAGAATCTACCTGGTAAAGCTCTTCATTTTATACTGGACGCCGCCATCTTGTAGCACTTGTATTGCTGCATCATGTGACAGAAGCAGTGCACTGTCACAGATAAGTGATGTTACTGCCTGTACCTAGCACTTTAGTTTAGCTCAAATAATAGAGGGCCAGAAGTGTTAGATTTTTGCAGTTTTTTGTACAGTTTAAATTTTACATAACAAGTATAAGCTCCAAGATGGCGTCGTCCTGTGTGAAGATGCAGAATGTGTAGTAACCGTTATACTGTAGTTGTACCCAGCAGTTTAATGTCCCTTGAATTAATCCTACACCTAATATTCCTATGTAGTCCAGAATTATTATGGGGGTGAGATGATAAATACCATCTTTTTCTTTCTTCTTTTTTTTTCTTTTCATGTTGTATACAAAAATATATCATTGTAATTATCAGAACGCACCTATAAAACTCCCATATTCTCTTTGCATAGTACTTTATTTCCTCTTGGGCCATGGTTAGAAGATGCAAGTTTGCTCCAATTCCAGAATAGGCAGCCTGGAAAACTACAGCAAGAATCTTCAGTAGCTTTTTAAATGGGTGACGAGAAGAGTTGAAAGCCTGGAACAGATAGGCACATCATTAATATATGTGAGAGAACCAAGAAACCACTGAATAGTAAGCACTGCAATAATGGATGGAAAGATCCAGAAGGGAAACAGAGGGGGCTAATTAACTTCTATAAGTTCATTGGCCTTTGGTAAGCCAATACTGGTGAAACGCGTTAGGGGGTTACTTGAGCTTATAGGATCTCTTTTTATTGGAGGGAATAGTTTGTAATTGGCATAAGAAGTAAATCACACCACAACATAGTTGCTTTTTAGCTAGTAAGCTTCTCACACATTTGAAACATATAACATATGTGAATTATAGAAGCTACTTGCAATACAATATTATTAATTATTATTTAATATTTATTTAGGATCACAGTATTACTTAAGAACAAATAACTTATTTATCCAATGCGGCCAACCACCACACATAGTGTTGCTGTATTAGTATATTTATTTCTTTAAAAATAATAAAACATTACCAACATAAGGTGCCAAAATCTATGCATCATTGATTCTTAAGAATCATCAAGTGATCTATGGTATTACACACATACGCTCCTCTTTCTTTGTAAGTTATTTCCATATTTTGTTAATTTAGACATGTCCTGCAATGAATAATTTGTTTTGGACAAATCAATTGGAACTAATATTCTGAAAAATTAGTTTTACAGCATATTTGTGTGCTCGAAGAAAAATTGATAATAGGAGTTAATTAGAAAGTTGCTTAATATTGCTGCTCTATATGAATCATGAAAGTTTAATTTTGACTAGACTATTCCTTTAACTGCTAGTTAATTAAAGCATGGCATGGATAGGTTGAAGTGAAGATGGAATCCTGTGGCTTCTGCTTTAAGATGTTGCCTATCACATATGTAATAGTTAGTAGATATGTGTATTACTCCTTTGATGAATGCAAGCATTAATATTAAAGGGACAGTCAAAATTATTATTATTTGTTTAGATAGAGAATGCAATGTTAAACAACAATGTACTTCTATTGTCTAATTTGCTTCATTCTCTTGGTATCCTTTGTTGAAAATCACTACTGGAAGCTAGCTAGTAACAGGTAGCTGCACACATATGCCTCTTGTCATTGTCTCACCCGTTGGGTTCAGCTAGTTCTCATTGGTAAATTGCTGCTCCTTCATCAAAAGGATACCAAGAGAATGAAGCAGATTTGGTAACAGAAGTAAATTAGAAAGACAAACTGCAGGTAAGGTACGTGGAGATAAATGTGGATTTATTTTTAAGATAACTCAATACAATAATACTTTGGAAAATGTCATTTTTCAAGTTTGATGTCCCTTTAAGTTCAAATCCTTTTTTTTTTTAATTATGAAACTTGTACACAACTAAAATGCAAGCTGAATATTTATTAATGATTGCAATTAGTTGTACAGGTGCATATTTCCAAATCCGGAATTCCAAAATTCAAACATTTTCTGAAATCCAAACTTATTTAAAAAAAAAAAAAAAATTATCAAAAAAATGCAGTTTCGGATGGTATTATGTATATACAAAACTATTAAAAATGATAAAAACTACCTTTAGGTTACATGTATAAGCTGTATTATAACATATAAGTTTTACCTTTATGATTACAGTACTATCTGATGGTACTATGTATATACAAAAGTATTAAAAAGGATATAAAACTACCTTTAGGTTACATATATAAGCTGTATTATGACATATAATATTACCTTTATGATTAAAGCACACTCTGATGGTACTATGTATATACAAAACTATTAAAATGATTAACAACTACCTTTAGGTTACATGTATTAGCTGTATTATGACATAGACATATTACCTTTATGATTACAGTACTATCTGATGGTACTATGTATATACAAAACTATTAAAATGATGAAAAACTACCTTTAGGTTACATTTATTAGCTGTATTATGACATAGACATATTACCTATATGATTACAGTACTTTCTGATGATACTATGTATATACAAAAGTATTGAAAATGATATAAAACTATAGATGTATAAGCTGTATTATAAAATGTAAATATTACCTTTATGATTACAGTACTATCTGATGGTACTATGTATATACAAAAGTATTAAAAATGATATAAAACTACCTTTAGGTTACATGTATTAGCTGTATTATGACATAGACATATTACCTATATGATTACAGTACTATCTGATGGTACTATGTATAAACAAAAGTATTGAAAATGATATAAAACTACCTTTAGGTTAGATGTATAAGCTGTATTATAACATGTAAATATTACCTTTATGATTACAGTACTATATGATGGTACTATGTATATACAAAAGTATTAAAAATGATATAAAACTACCTTTAGGTTACATGTATTAGCTGTATTATGACATATAAATATTACCTTTATGATTACAGTACTATCTGATGGTACTATGTATATACAAAACTATTAAAATGATGAAAAACTACCTTTAGGTTACATTTATTAGCTGTATTATGACATAGACATATTACCTATATGATTACAGTACTTTCTGATGATACTATGTATATACAAAAGTATTGAAAATGATATAAAACTATAGATGTATAAGCTGTATTATAAAATGTAAATATTACCTTTATGATTACAGTACTATCTGATGGTACTATGTATATACAAAAGTATTAAAAATGATATAAAACTACCTTTAGGTTACATGTATTAGCTGTATTATGACATAGACATATTACCTATATGATTACAGTACTATCTGATGGTACTATGTATAAACAAAAGTATTGAAAATGATATAAAACTACCTTTAGGTTAGATGTATAAGCTGTATTATAACATGTAAATATTACCTTTATGATTACAGTACTATATGATGGTACTATGTATATACAAAAGTATTAAAAATGATATAAAACTACCTTTAGGTTACATGTATTAGCTGTATTATGACATGTAAATATTACCTTTATGATTACAGTACTTTCTGATGGTACTACAGGTATGTATATACAAAAGTAATACAAATAATATAAAACTACCTTTAGGTTACATGTATAAGCTGTATTATGACAGGCATATTACCTATATGATTACAGTACTTTCTTATGGTACTATGTATATACAAAAGTATTAAAAAATGATATAAAACTACCTTTAGGTTACAGGTATAAGCTGTATTAGAACATATAAATATTGCCTATATGATTACAGTACTATCTGATGGTACTATGTATATACAAAAGTATTAAAATGATATAAAGCTACCTTTAGGTTACATATATAAGCTGTTATAACATAAATATTACCTATATGATTACAGTACTTTCTGATGGTACTATGTATATACAAAAGTATTAAAATGATATAAAACTACCTTTAGGTTACATATATAAGCTGTATTATAACATATAAATATACCTTTATGATTACAGTACTTTCTGATGGCACTACAGGTATGTATATACATAAGTAATAAAAATTATATAAAACTACCTTTAGGTTACATGTATTAGCTGTATTATGACATAAATATTACCCAAATTACATAAGATATTGCTGTTTCTACCTGTTATGTTCTAAAACTAAACTAAAGTAAATTATAACATGATTAAAAAATAAGAAAGTTTATAGCACACATACTGAATTGATATTATTGGTTGCAGAAAAAAATATTGTTTGTTCCTTATATTTTTTCCTGCTAAGTAAAATATGCAACTCATGTGTTTGTTTCTCTTGTAAGGTGTATCCAGTCCACGGATCATCCATTACTTGTGGGATATTCTCCTTCCCAAAAGGAAGTTGCAAGAGGATCACCCACAGCAGAGCTGTCTATATAGCTCCTCCCCTAACTGCCATATCCAGTCATTCTCTTGCAACTCTCGACAAGCATGGAAGTAGTAAGAGAGAAGTGGTGAAACGTAGTTGTTTTTTTCTTCAATCAAAAGTTTGTAATTTTTAAATGGTACCGGAGTTGTACTATTTTTGTCCCAGGCAGAAATAGAAGAAGAATCTGCCTGTGATCTCTATGATCTTAGCAGGTTGTAACTAAGATCCATTGCTGTTCTCACACATAACTGAAGAGAGAGGTAACTTCAGCTGGGGAATGGCGTGCAGGTTATCCTGCTATGAGGTATGTGCAGTTAATTTTTTTTTCTAGAGATGTAAATGCTAGAAAATGCTGCTGATACCAGATTTATGTAAGGTAAGCCTGAATACAGTGATTTAATAGCGACTGGTATCATGCTTACTTTCAGAGGTAATACTCTTATAGATTTTCAATATAAAACGTTTGCTGGAAATGTTTAAACGTTTTTATATATGCTTTGGTGATAAAACTTTATTGGGGCCTAGTTTTTTCCACATGGCTGGCTTAAATTTGCCTAGAAACAGTTTCCTTAGGCTTTCCACTGTTTAGACAGGAGTGGGAGGGGCCTAATTTAGCGCTTTATTGCGCAGTAACTTTTACAGACTGAGACATCCAACTTCCCTCCAGGAGTCCCCTGAATGCTATAGGACCTCTCTAAAGGGCTCTTAGGCTTTCCAAAGTCATTTGTTTGGGAAGGTAGGGCCACAGCAGAGCTGTGGCAGTTTGTTGTGACTGGTAAAAAACGTCTATATTGTTTTTTTGATCCGTTTTTTGAACTAAGGGGTTAATCATCCATTTGCAAGTGTGTGCAATGCTCCGTTAGCTTATTATACACACTGTAAAAATTTCATTTGATTTACTGCTTTTTTTCACTGTTTTTCAAATTCTGACCTTTTTTATTTTTCTTAAAGGCACAGTACCGTTTTTATTTTTTGCTTGTTAACTTGATTTAAAGTGTTTTCCAAGCTTGCTGGTCTAATTGCTAGTCTGTTTAAACGTGTCTGACATAGAGGAAACTCCTTGTTCATTATGTTTAGAAGCCATGGTGGAACCCCCTCTTAGAATGTGTACCAAATGTACTGATTTCACTTTAAGTAATAAAGACCATATTCTGTCTTTAAAAAATTTATCACCAGAGGAATCTGACGAGGGGGAAGTTATGCCGACTAACTCACCCCACATGTCAGACCCTTTGACTCCCGCTCAAGGGACTCCCGCTCAAATGGCGCCAAGTACATCTAGTGCGCCCATGGCGTTTACTTTACAAGACATGGTGGCAGTCATGGATAATACACTGTCAGCGGTATTATCCAGACTACCTGGGTTACGAGGTAAGCGAGATAGCTCTGGAGTTAGAAGAAATACAGAGCATACTGATGCTTTAGTAGCTATGTCTGATACTCCCTCACAATATGCAGAAGCTGAAGAAGGAGAGCTTCTTTCTGTGGGTGATGTTTCTGACTCAGGGAAGAGGATTCAACCTGATTCTTATATGTCAACATTTAAATTTAAGCTTGAACACCTCCATGTATTGCTCAGGGAGGTTTTAGCTGCTCTGAATGACTGTGATACAATTGCAGTGCCAGAAAAATTGTGTAGACTGGATAAATACTATGCAGTGCCGGTGTGCACTGATGTTTTTCCAATACCTAAAAGGTTTACAGAAATTATTACTAAGGAATGGGATAGACTAGGTGTGCCGTTCTCTCCCCCTCCTATTTTTAAGAAAATGTTTCCGATAGATGCCACCACACGGGACTTATGGCAGACAGTCCCTAAGGTGGAGGGAGCAGTTTCTACCCTAGCTAAGCGTACTACTATCCCTGTCGAGGACAGTTGTGCTTTCTCAGATCCAATGGATAAAAAGTTAGAGGGTTACCTTAAGAAAATGTTTATTCAACAAGGTTTTATTCTAAAGCCCCTTGCATGCATTGCCCCAGTCACTGCTGCTGCGGCTTTCTGGTTTGAGTCTCTGGAAGAGGCTTTACAGGTAGAGACTCCATTGGATGACATACTTGACAAGCTTAGAGCACTTAAGCTAGCCAATTCTTTTGTTTCTGATGGCATTGTTCATTTGACTAAACTAACGGCTAAGAATTCTGGTTTTGCTATTCAGGCGCGCAGGGCGCTATGGCTTAAATCATGGTCAGCTGACGTTACTTCGAAGTCTAAGCTGCTTAACATTCCCTTCAAGGGGCAAACCCTATTCGGGCCTGGTTTGAAGGAGATCATTTCTGATATCACTGGAGGAAAAGGTCATGCCCTTCCTCAGGATAGGTCCAAATCAAGGGCCAAACAGACTAATTTTCGTGCCTTTCGAAACTTCAAGGCGAGTGCGGCATCAACTTCCTCTAATGCAAAACAAGAGGGAACTTTTGCCCAGTCCAAGTCGGTCTGGAGACCTAACCAGACCTGGAACAAAGGTAAGCAGGCCAAAAAGCCTGCTGCTGCCTCTAAGACAGCATGAAGGATCGGCCCCCTATCCGGTAGTGGATCTAGTAGGGGGCAGACTTTCGCTCTTTGCCCAGGCTTGGGCAAGAGATGTCCAGGATCCCTGGGCATTGGAAATTGTATCCCAGGGATATCTTCTGGACTTCAAAGCTTCCCCTCCAAAAGGGAGATTTCACCTTTCACAATTATCTGCAAACCAGATAAAGAGAGAGGCATTCTTACACTGTGTTCAAGACCTCCTAGTTATGGGAGTGATCCATCCAGTTCCAAAGGAGGAACAGGGACAGGGATTTTACTCAAATCTGTTTGTGGTTCCCAAAAAAGAGGGAACCTTCAGACCAATTTTAGATCTCAAGATCTTAAACAAATTCCTCAGAGTCCCATCATTCAAGATGGAGACTATTCGTACCATCCTACCTATGATCCAGGAGGGTCAATACATGACTACAGTGGATTTAAAGGATTCTTATCTTCACATTCCGATACACAAAGATCATCATCGGTTTCTCAGGTTTGCCTTCCTGAACAGGCATTACCAGTTTGTAGCTCTTCCCTTTGGGTTAGCTACAGCCCCAAGAATCTTTACGAAGGTTCTGGGGTCACTTCTGGCGGTCCTAAGACCGCGGGGTATAGCAGTGGCCCCTAATTTAGATGACATTCTGATACAGGCATCAAATTTCCAAATTTCCAAGTCTCATACGGACATAGTTCTGGCATTTCTGAGGTTGCATGGGTGGAAGGTGAACGAAGAAAAGAGTTCTCTATCCCCTCTCACAAGAGTTTCCTTTCTGGGAACTCTAATAGATTCTGTAGAAATGAGGATTTACCTGACAGAGTCCAGGTTATCAAAACTTCTAAATTCCAGCCGTGTTCTTTATTCCACTTCTCGCCCTTCGGTGGCTCAGTGTATGGAAGTAATCGGCTTAATGGTAGCGGCAATGGACATAGTGCCATTTGCACGCCTACATCTCAGACCTCTGCAACTCTGCATGCTCAGTCAGTGGAATGGGGATTACACAGATTTGTCCCCTCTACTAAATCTGGATCAAGAGACCAGGGATTCTCTTCTCTGGTGGTTATCTCGGGTCCATATGTCCAAAGGTATGACCTTTCGCAGGCCAGATTGGACAATTGTAACGACAGATGCCAGCCTTCTAGGCTGGGGGGCAGTCTGGAACTCCCTGAAGGCTCAGGGATCTTGGACTCAGGAGGAGACACTCCTTCCAATAAACATTCTGGAACTAAGAGCGATATTCAGTGCTCTTCAAGCTTGGCCTCAGCTAGCGACAATGAGGTTCATCAGATTTCAGTCGGACAACATCACGACTGTGGCTTACATCAACCATCAAGGGGGAACAAGGAGTTCCCTAGCAATGTTAGAAGTCTCAAAGATAATTCGCTGGGCAGAGATTCACTCTTGCCACCTATCAGCTATACATATCCCAGGTGTGGAGAACTGGGAGGCGGATTTTCTAAGTCGTCAGACTTTTCATCCGAGGGAGTGGGAACTCCATCTGGAGGTGTTTGCACAATTGATTCATCGTTGGGGCAAACCAGAACTGGATTCATGGTGTCTCGCCAGAACGCCAAACTTCCTTGTTACGGATCCAGGTCCAGGGATCCCAAGGCGACGCTGATAGATGCTCTAGCAGCACCTTGGTCTTTCAACCTGGCTTATGTGTTTCCACCGTTTCCTCTGCTCCCTTGTCTGATTGCCAAAATCAAGCAAGAGAGAGCATCGGTGATCTTGATAGCGCCTGCGTGGCCACGCAGGACTTGGTATGCAGATCTGGTGGGCATGTCATCCTTTCCACCATGGACTCTGCCGCTGAGACAGGACCTTCTACTTCAGGGTCCTTTCAGCCATCCAAATCTAATTTCTCTGAGACTGACTGCCTGGAGATTGAACGCTTGATTTTATCAAAGCGTGGCTTCTCCGAGTCAGTCATTGATACCTTAATTCAGGCACGAAAGCCTGTCACCAGGAAAATCTATCATAAGATATGGCGTACATATATTTATTGGTGTGAATCCAAGGGTTACTCATGGAGTAAAGTCAGGATTCCCAGGATATTATCTTTTCTCCAAGAAGGATTGGAAAAAGGATTGTCAGCTAGTTCCTTAAAGGGACAGATTTCTGCTCTGTCTATTCTTTTGCACAAGCGTCTGGCGAATGTTCCAGACGTTCAGGCATTTTGTCAGGCTTTAGTTAGAATCAAGCCTGTGTTTAAACCTGTTGCTCCGCCATGGACTTTAAATTTGGTTCTTAAAGTTCTTCAAGGGGTTCCGTTTGAACCTCTTCATTCCATAGATATCAAACTTTTATCCTGGAAAGTTCTATTTTTGGTAGCTATTTCCTCGGCTCGTAGAGTTTCCGAGTTATCTGCCTTACAATGTGATTCCCCTTATCTGATTTTCCATGCAGATAAGGTAGTTTTGCGTACCAAGCCTGGGTTTTTACCTAAGGTGGTATCTAATAAGAATATCAATCAGGAGATTGTTGTTCCGTCATTGTGTCCTAATCCTTCTTCAAAGAAGGAACGTCTATTACACAATCTTGACGTGGTCCGTGCTTTAAAGTATTATTTACAAGCTACTAAAGATTTTCGTCAAACATCTGCTTTGTTTGTTGTCTACTCTGGACAGAGGAGAGGACAAAAGGCTTCGGCAACTTCTCTTTCTTTTTGGCTAAGGAGTATAATACGCTTAGCTTATGAGACTGCTGGCCAGCAGCCTCCTGAAAGGATTACAGCTCATTCTACTAGAGCTGTGGCTTCCACATGGGCTTTTAAAAATTAGGCTTCTGTTGAACAGATTTGCAAGGCAGTGACTTGGTCTTCGCTTCATACCTTTTCAAAATTCTATAAATTTGATACTTTTGCTTCTTTGGAGGCTATTTTTGGGAGAAAGGTTTTACAGGCAGTGGTACCTTCCGTTTAAGTACCTGCCTTGTCCCTCCCTTCATCCGTGTACTTTAGCTTTGGTATTGGTATCCCACAAGTAATGGATGATCCGTGGACTGGATACACCTTACAAGAGAAAACATAAGTTATGCTTACCTGATAAATTTATTTCTCTTGTGGTGCATCCAGTCCACGGCCCGCCCTGTCATTTTAAGGCAGGTATTTTTTAACTTTAAACTACAGTCACCACTGCACCCTATGGTTTCTCCTTTCTCTTGCTTGTCTTCGGTCGAATGACTGGTAGTGGCAGTTAGGGGAGGAGCTATATAGACAGCTCTGCTGTGGGTGATCCTCTTGCAACTTCCTGTTGGGAAGGAGAATATCCCACAAGTAATGGATGATCCGTGGACTGGATACACCACAAGAGAAATAAATTTATCAGGTAAGCATAAATTATGTTTTTGTTAAATGTAACTTTTCAAATGGATTGGAAAAAATGAGGGAACAAATTGAATACTTTTATTTAATGTATCTATTGGAATGATGGCTGTTATAACTTATGAGGTAAGTTATATGAGTCAATGAAAATATAAATGGAATCTAACATTTCTTATTACCTTAAAGGGACATTTCAGCCAACATTGAAATCCACATTTATGTATTTCAGTTTTGAATAAAAGTATTTTTGTATTATACATGCATTAGCAAAAATGCTTCTAATAAAAGTTTTAGGTGTTTCAAATGTGTATTTAAGTATGCACCGTGCACCAGCAGTTTAAACCCAGCAGTTGCTCAGAGAATCTAAGGCGCTTGTACCATCTGGTAATGACTCAATTTGTTAATTGCTGACATGATACAAACCCCACTGGCACTCTTTATAACTTCAGTATTTAAAATGCTTGTGCACTATGAATATCTAACTATGCTTCACATGCACGTGCAGAGAAAAATATTAACACCAAAACAGTGATAACTTTTACTAGAAGCATTTTTGCCAATAGAAGTATATTGCAGATATGTTTATATTCAAAGATGTCATTCATCTACAGTATGTGCATTTCAATTGTGTCCAAAATGTCCCTTTAAGGTCATAATGTAAAACTAGTATAAAATAAAAAATATATATATTTGTCTTTACCTTCTCCAAGTAGCACTGGATTCCCTCGCGCCCTTGATGAAGGCTAATGTCTTTCATAATGTCTTCTATCCTGCCGGAAATTTCCTCTGTGGCCCTAGTAAAGTAGCAGATAAATGGTTACCATTACAATAAACTGTAGCACTTGACAATCAATAATCAATAAAAGCTCTGCTAACATAAACATCAGGAACTATTGAGCTGAGCTCTTAAAGGGAAATGATACTGAGTAAACTGATGTAATACTTTAACCCCTTAAGGACAAGGCCATTTTTCAATTTCTTTCCCTTAAGGACCAGGGCTATTTTTACATTTCTGCAGTGTTTGTGTTTAAGGGACAGTCTACACCAGAATTTTTATTGTTTTAAAAGATAGATAATCCCTTTATTACCCATTTCCCAGTTTTGCATAACCAACACAGTTATAATAATATACTTTTAAGCTCTGTAATTATCTTGTATCTAAGCCTCTGCAAACTGCCCCTTTTTTCAGTTCTTTTGACAGACTTGCAGTCTAGCCAATCAGTGCCTGCTCCCAGATTACTTCACGTGCACGAGCACAGTGTTATCTATATGAAATACGTGAACTAAAACCCTCTAGTGGTGAAAAACTGTTAAAATGCAATCTGAAAGAGGTGGGCTTCAAGGTCTAAGAAATTAGCATATGAACCTCCTAGGTTAAGCTTTCAACTAAGAATACCAAGAGAACAAAGCAAAATTGGTGATAAAAGTAAATTGGAAAATTGTTTAAAATTACATGCTCTATCTGAATCATGAAAGTTTATTTTGGCCTAGACTGTCCCTTTTAGCTGTAATTTTCCTCTTACTCATTTACTGTACCCACACATATTATATACCGTTTTTCTCGCCATTAAATGGACTTTCTAAAGATACCATTATTTTCATCATATCTTATAATTTACTATGAAAAAATATATAAAATATGAGGAAAAAAATGGAAAAAACACACTTTTTCTTATTTTGACCCCCAAAATCTGTTACACATCTACAACCACCAAAACACACCCATGCTAAATAGTTTCTAAATTTGGTCCTGAGTTTAGGAATACCTAATGTTTACATGTTCTTTGCTTTTTTTTGCAAGTTATAGGGCAATAAATACAAGTAGCACTTTGCTATTTCCAAACCACTTTTTTTCAAAATTAGCGCTAGTTACATTGGAACACTGATATCTTTCAGGAATCCCTGAATATCCCTTGACATGTATATATTTTTAGAAGACATCCCAAAGTGTTGATCAAGGCCCATTATGGTATATTTCATGCCACCATTTCACCGCCAAATGCGATCAAATAAAAAAAAATCGTTCACTTTTTCACAATATTCTTTACAAACTTTAGGTTTCTCACTGAAATTATTTACAAACAGCTTGTGCAATTATGGCATAAATGGTTGTAAATGCTTCTCTGGGATCCCCTTTGTTCAGAAATAGCAGGCATATATGGATTTGCCGTTGCTTTTTGGTAATTAGAAGGCTGCTAAATGCCACTGCGCATCACACATGTATTATGCCCAGCAGTGAAGGGGTTAATTAGGGAGCATGTAGGGAGCGTCTAGCGTTAATTTTAGCTTTAGTGTAGTGTAGTACACAACCCCAAGTATTGATCTAGGCCCATCTGGTATATTTCATGCCACCATTTCACCGCCAAATGCGATCAAATAAAAAAATTGTTTAAATTTTTCACAATTTTAGGTTTCTCACTGAAATTATTTATAAAACAGCTTGTGCAATTATGGCATAAATGGTTGTAAATGCTTCTCTGGGATCCCCTTTGTTCAGAAATAGCAGGCATATATGGCTTTGGCATTGCTTTTTGGTAATTAGAAGGCTGCTAAATGCTGCTGCGCATCACACGTGTATTATGCCCAGCAGTGCCGGGGTTAATTAGGTAGCTTGTAGGGAGCTTGCTGGGTTAATTTTAGCTTTAGTGTAGAGATCAGCCTCACACCTAACACATCACACCCCCTGATCCCTCCCAAACAGCTCTCTTCCCTCCCCCACCCCACAATTGTCCCCACCATCTTAAGTACTGGCAGAAAGTCTGCCAGTATTAAAATAAAAAGGTATCTGTTTGTTTGGTTTTTTTGTTGTTGTTTTTTTGGGGGGGTTTAAACATATTTACATATGCTACTGTGTAGGGTCCCCCCTAACCCAACCTCCCTGATCCCCCCCAAACAGCTCTCTAACCCTCCCCCTCTACCTTATTTGGAGCCATATTGGGTACTGGCAGCTGTCTGCCAGTACCCAGTTTATACAAAAATATATATTTTATTATTATTTTTTGTAGTGTAGCTTCCCCCCACCCACTCCCAGATCCCTTAGCTATTTATTAATCCATTCCCTCCCCCCTTTCTCCCTCTTAAAAGTATTTTTTTCTGTAGTGCAGCGGTTCCCACCTGCTCCCTCCCCGTGCACGTGTGCGCACCCCCGGTGACCACACCCCCGATCCCGCCCCCTTCTTAATCCAAAGAGCCATAGATGGCCGCCCACGGCCACCCGCCTCCTACTTCGGCTCCCACCCACCAACGATTTTCGGCCATCGATGCCGGTGCAGAGAGGGCCACAGAGTGGCTCTCTCTGCACCGGAGGGGTAAGAAGGGTTATTGCAGGATGCCTCGATATCGAGGCATCACTACAATAACCGCAAAGCAGCTGGAAGTGATTCAGCCGCTTCAAACCCCTAATGTCGTACAGGGTACGTCGCTGGTCTTTAAAGACCAGTTTGTGCAAGACGTACCCTGTACGACATGAGTCGTTAAGGGGTTAAAGCACCCAAGAGTGTCTTTCAGCCTTCCAGATTCATTCTTAAAAGTGCATGAAAGTTATTAAACATTTTTAATGCAATGAACAGTGCTTTAAAGAGACAGTCAGCACCTTGAGATTTAAATATAAAGTAAAAAAGTATTTGCTATATATTTTATTTATTTTGTCCCCTTTTCATTTAATTTAGTTCTGAAACTTGAGGATTTTGAAAAAGCAACACTGCAGACTTCTCAAGGCTGAACCTGCTACATATGTCTCCCTTATTAGCTTTAACAGATAAGAAATGCAAAACAATACACTGTATACTAACAGTATGACCACGGTTAACTTTGTCATCTGTTAACCCAAGTCTGGATTGGCTCCTCCAAATGAGGCAAAAAATAAAAAATAAAGAAAAAGAGATGTTAATTTGTTTTAAAAATATTTATACTTGGCTGGTATTTTATTCTATAGCAAGATAAATGAAATATCTTATTACAAGGTGTTTACTGTTCCTTTAAAACACACAAGAGTTTATTTCTCCTTTATAGGATGAATTACCAGATGTGTAACTGTACTACAAAAGGCCCTATTCAAATTGCAGGCCAATACAACCCACACTTTAAAGGGGCATGAAACCCAAAGTTGTTCTTTCATGATTCAGATAGAGAATACAATTTTAAACATTCCAATTTACTTCTTTTATTTGATTTGCTTCATTCTTTAGATCAGTGATTTTTAACCTTTTTTTTGCCGTGGCACACTTTTTTACATTAAAAAATCCTGTGGCACACCACCATCCCAAAATTTAAAAAAAAATCACACATTGTAGCCTAATACAGCATATATATATATATATATATATATATATATATATATACACATACACACAAACACACACATACTGCATGTATTGTGCTGTTATGCCATGCCTCCTACAAACTACCCCTGCACTGGGAGTAAAAAACAAGCAAAGTTTAAAAAATATGTCACACTGTTGTCAGTCTGCCGTGGCACACCTGAGGATCTCTCACGGCACACTAGTGTGCCACGACACACTGGTTGAAAAACACTGCTTTAGATATCCTATGGTGAAGAAATAGCAATGCACATGGGTAAGCCAATCACACGAGGCATCTATGTGCAGACACCAATCAGCAGTTACTGAACCAATCTAGATATGATTTTCAACAAAGGATATCAAGAAAATCAAACAAATTAGATAATAGAATTACATTAGAAAGTGGTTTAAAATTGCACGCTGTATCTAAATCATGAAAAAAAAAATGTGGGTTTCATGTCCCTTTAAGTACAATTTTAAACACTTAAAGGAACATGAAACTCAAAAATGTTCTTTCATGATTTATATACAGCATACAGTTTTAATTTTTTTCCAATTTACATCTATTATTAAATGTGCTTCATTCTCTTGGTATCCTTTGTTGAAGGAGCAGCAATGCACTTCTGGGGGCTATGTGAATACAAGAGGCATTTATGTCAAGTCACCAATCACCAGCTAGCTCCCTGTAGTGCATTGCTGGTCCTGAGCCTAACTAGGTATGGTTTTCAACAAAGGATATCAAGAGAATAAAGTAACTTACATACCAGAAGTGAATTTGAAAGTTGTTTGACATTGCATGCTCTATCCAAATCATGAGAGATTACTTGACTTTATTGTCCCTTTAACAATGGCTTCAAACCATATTAATTTGGAATCTAAACTTGCCAGTCAATGTTCAAATTAATGTTACATAATTCTGCACTATGTGCATAATTATGTCACATTAGCCTAGTGACACCTGCAAAAGAAAAAAAGATTCTAAAGATTTAAACCCCTAAACCCGTACTTACCTTAACGTCCTCGCAAGCCTCTTCTGGTTTCTTCAACAGGGCGTCATGGTTGTGTTATGTAATCACAGTGCAATTCGTCATCTGTTGAACTACATGTAGCGCGCTCCTGTGTTGGGTAAAGCAGCTGATAGCTTTACCCAGCACGGGAGCGCGCTACATGTAAATCAACGGCACAACCTAGTACGCTGTGATTAGACAACGCAACCGTGACACGCTGTTGAAGAAACCAGAAGAGCATTAGAGGCTGCTGAAGAAGAAAAGATAAGAAGATAAGAAGTCCTTTTTTCTTTTGCAGATCTCACTAGGTTAATGTTCCATAATTCTGCACATAGTGTGTTAACTGGCACTTTAACATCAGGATGCTAAACTACACCAATTCCAAGTCTTTGGAAATAAACAGTTTTCCAGTTTTTTTACACAATGTTTTGAAAACATATATTCATTATCCTTAGATGCTGAATAGTTGATAACTTGACCATATACAAAAAACAAATATTTCAATGTCATAACAGGAAAACAGCTTATAAAAAATAGTGAAAAATGTAATAAACTTCCATAACATTTATTAATAACTCTAAAAACCTTCAAGCACACACTAACCCAAGATGTTCCTCTTCCTTCTTACCTCTCACAGTAGAGGTAGTCCTGAGATTTCTGCATTTTTTTGCTTGATCTTACATGAAACCCTAAGAAAGCTTCTTCTGTTTCACCTTTACACCCAGACTCAAGAAATTTCTGGAATTGTTCATAGATTCCTTGCCACCTTGTTTCCACTGGGAATATCCCGACACCAAACTGGCTACAAGATAATAATAAAAAAACTGGTTATCAAATTTTGGGAATCAATGTTTAGCACTAGGATAAAGTTTAAAAAGATATGTTTCTAACAAACAGAACATTGGGTAGTTGCTTAGTAAATCATTGGGCCCCATGTACGAAGACAGCATGGACAAGGCTCTCGACTTCTGCTGCCCGTATGTATCATTACACACACATGTTTTGTAATTCTGCCCCCATCTCTCGCACGACCAATTACATGAAAGAAGGGCCTGTAATTCACCCATGACAAATGTGTTCAGGGAGATTTCTATCTGCCAACTCAGAGGTGGCAGAGAGTGTAAGAAGCAGTTGTCTGGTGACCTGTGCTTCTTACAGAAAGCAGACTTGCTCCACAAGGGCTCAAAAGCAGTTTAGACTGTTTAGAAAATTAAGCCGATTGTGGTTATTGGGAGATTTGTGCGCATGCCTCCCAGCTATATATATAAAAAGAGAGAAGGACTCAACCAGAGAATGAACAAAAGTATACTAGGTTGTTCAATAGCTAGTAACCACAAAGAAAGCAGCCTTCTTTTGCCCTCAACACATTTTTCATAGATAAGAACATTCCAGCAATGTAGTCTGAACAGCCTCAAAAGGACAGTTAGTTCTAAAATACCAGGCAATCACCCTGTGAACACAATGCAACCCCAGATGTATGATTTGGCTTCTTTGGGACTCATCAGTGAGGTGCATCCATATTCCTATTAGAACACTGAGCAACAAGTCCATGTCTGGTTTCCCACTATCACCCTAAGAGGACACTAGTCTGGGCTTGCCTTGTCTCTCTTTCAGAGAAGTAATATGTGACCAGACATTTTTTTCTTTGCAGGGCACATTCTTGTCAAAAGAGGCTTTTGTTTGTCCCCTTGTTGAGTACTTCTAGTTTTTTTGTAAGATTTCCTGTTGCCCCTGAATGAGTATTTCACTCTTTTATGTAAGACTTCCAGTTGCCCCTCCTCACTATAATCATGCATTGTCTCACTAACACAACCACACATGACAACCAAAATGTTACCTCTAGGATGTCAAACTCCTCCTCAGACCTTTCATTCTTTGAAGTTTATAATGCACTTGCTTTTTTTTAATCATTTTTATTTGTCTAAGCACAATAACTAAATCTAACACATTTCCTCCCAGACCACCAGACTCTAACCAATACAGCATAGACTCCAAATCATAGGTCCATGCTCTATAAACTCCATTCTTGCTTTATTTATTTTTTAAAGTTGATTAGTATATTGTGTAGCTTAGTTTGTCCAATTTTTCAAATTATTTAGCAAAAGGACAGCTAAATATATATTATAGCACAACAGTATAACTAAATTTAAAGCAACTTCAATTAAATATGGCATTATTATCCTAAAGGTGCAATACAATGTAATTCTGACATTTTATGAGTTGTTTGCTTCTTTCGTTTTAACCTTTATTTTCTACACAAATTTGTAACTTACAGTTTATTTTGCTGTGTCTCGTCTTGCTGCTTACAGGAGGTATGAAGTATTCCCTGAGTCTGAACACCAGAAGTGGTATTTTTGTAAAATGTTCCAACCAGAGTAAAACCATTGGATAAAGTGAGTTTTCCCTTAAAGGAAGAAAATTTGTTTTAGTGTCATGAACTCCTTTTTTAAAACACATTTACCATAACCTTGTAGTTTAGTGACAATCGGTCATATCAGAATTAAATAATGTTTATTGTGTGTGCTTGAAGGGTTTGCAGCTTTATTAACACAAGTTTATTTCAAACTTAGTTACCAAACAATTCTGGAACAAAATAGCCCAAGATAAGTTTGTTCTGGGATTCACTTTTGTGCAGCAATGTTTTCCACACAAATGTTACTAGGTTTTGTGCTGCCTTAATGAACTATATTATATCTTGGAAAGTATAAGATACTATAGTGTAAGCTTTAAAAAAATGAATGGCCCCTTCAGGCTCGCTGGAAACAGCAGTAATGAAACAGCGGTCTTAAGACCGCTGCTCCTTAACTGGTCTGCTGCCTCTGAGGTAGCGGTCTGCAATCCGCCCGATCCTATACGATCAGGCTGATTGACACCCTCTGATAACGGCTGCAAATCTGCAGGGATCGGCATTGTACAAGCAGTTTACTAAAACTGCTTGTGCAATGTTAAATGCCGACAGCTAATGCTGTCGGCCTTCAGCGATGTCTGTCGGACATGATACGCTACAGCGTATCATGTTGGACAGACATTGATAAATCGGCCCCATACTGTTTACTGTTTTTTTCATATTAATTGCTGCATTTCTAGGTTACAATAAGCAAACAAATAGTAGTAATGTTCAATTACCTTGTGTCTTTGGATGTTATTTCGCAGACTGTACCATGCATTAATATTATCTGTGTTCATTTAAAGGGACATAAAACACCAATTTTTTCTTTCATAATTCAGATAGAGATCCTGATTTTAAACAACTTTCTAATTTACTTCTATTATCAATTTTTTTGGTTCGCTTGGTATCTTTTGTTGAAAAGCAGGGACGTATGCTTAGAAGCCGACTCATTTCTGAAGCACTATATGGCAGCAGTTTTGCAAGAATGCTATCAATTTGCAAGAGCACTAGATAGCAGCAGCACTATTTTCTGCCATTTAGTGCTCCTTATGCCTACCTAGGTATTTCTCTGTTTATAGTATAGAGGCGCAGGTCTGTTCTTGTTTGGTGCTCCAGAAAAAGCCTGGGAATGAAAGGACTTTATTTCTATGTGTGTAGATCAACACCACATAATTGATGCAGTATACTTACTCCGAAAAAATTCAGAGTCCGGCTTCCTCTTGTGAGTATATGTAATATGTTGAGAACAGATTTCTCAATTCTGACTGCAAATACAGAAAACGTACTCAAAATGCGGTATTATACCTGGTGTATAATGTGCAGTGTACTTACTCTGATAAAATCGGAAACCGGCTCCTTGTATAATGATCTCGTTGGTGCAGTTCAAGAATCCAAAGGACAGCAAACAGGTATTTGTTTATAAAACAAACATTTATTTAAAACATGTCACTATGGACAAAATAGATAAAAGCTCTAGTAAAAAAGCTCTACGCGTTTCAACGATAGTTCGTCTTTCTCAAGAACAACTTCAAATTTTTATTGCTCTTGAGAAAGATGAACTATCGTTGAAACGCGTAGAGCTTTTTTACTAGAGCTTTTATCTATTTTGTCCATAGTGACATGTTTTAAATAAATGTTTGTTTTATAAACAAATACCTGTTTGCTGTCCTTTGGATTCTTGAACTGCACAAACGAGATCATTATACAAGGAGCCGGTTTCCGATTTTATCGGAGTAAGTATACTGCACATTATATACCAGGTATAATACCGCATTTTGAGTACGTTTTCTGTATTTGCAGTCACACCAGAATTGAGAAATCTGTTCTCAACATATTACATATACTCACAAGAGGAAGCCGGACTCTGAATTTTTTCGGAGTAAGTATACTGCATCAATTATGTGGTTTTGATCTACACACATAGAAATAAAGTCCTTTCATTCCCAGGCTTTTTCTGGAGCACCAAACAAGAACAGACCTGCGCCTCTATACTATACACAGCCACATTTTCAAGCAGTCTTTTTTTGGGAGAGACTGGTAGAAGGCAGCGGTACATACAGAGGGGAGTATTTTAACCATCTTTGCATTAATATTGTTTGTAACATCTAGCATATTGTGTAAAGGTATTTTGTATAAACTAGGTATTTCTCTGTCTGAATAACAAAAGTGATTGTGTTTCCTTATAAAGGGCTAGATTACAAGTGGAGTGCTAATTTATCACGCCCCATAAACGGGCAAATTCACCAGTTTACGGGTGTGCGATAAATAATTAGCCTTTAGAAGTGGCTGGTTAATGCTCCTGCGAGCTTAGCGCAATTAACCAGAGGTCAGACCTCTGGTAATTAAAAAAAATGTTCTCTCAATTGCCCCCCAAATAAAGTGGACAGTTCTTTGACATAAATAAATGAGCATTTTTCTTTTTTTAATAAAAAATCTACATGAAGCAGCTATAAGGGGTTAAAGTGAGATGATGTGGGGTATTGGTATCCTTATAGCCAACAAAAACAAAACATTTCCTTAGGAGGTCTATATATATAACATTGTTACAAAAATTGCTGCAAACACCTTGTAATAGATTGCCATATCAGCAGAGTACGAACTATATTAGAACAGATTAACACCTTGTTTGCTGCAATTGTGTTTCAGAGGTAAAACTACACACGCCACTTTTCTTATTTTAAGAAGACAATTGGGATTTGAGTCTGGAGATAACAGGACATTCCACTGTTATTATATTAAGAAAATCTCCTTTGTTTGGGGTCAGCAGAAAAAGATAAGAGCTGTAAATTAGGAACAGTTATGTTGCAGGGTTAGTCTTGTGAACTCATGTGCTCTTTCAGTTTTTAGGACGAGGGAATTAAAAAGTTTAAGACTTACAGAAGAAGGGGGCAAACTAAATAATGAAAGTATATTGCAAAGTTTTTTAATCTGTATAATTAAAGGGGCATGAAGCACCAAATATTGCTTCCATGATTCAGACATAGCATACAATTTTGAACACCTCCCCATTTCACTTTTATTATCAAATTTGCTTCATTATATTGGCATTCATTTTTGAAGGTGCTGCAATTCACGGCTGGGAGCTAGCTGAACATTTTTGATGGTGCTGCAATCCACTGCTGGGAGCTAGCTGAACACATAAGGTCAGCCATTGACAAGTATGTGTGCAGCCACCAGTCGCATGCTCTATCTGAATCATGACTTTACTATTCCTTTAAGTATTTTATCTTACAATGTCAATGTGTTTACTGGCCCTTTAAGACGTGATTTGTTTTCTGTCTGAATAATGAAAGTTTAATTGAGAGGTCCATGTCTTTTTAATGATAAAACTCTATACATTTTCACCTATAGGTGATTCAGTTTCAGTGAAACTTTGCCCATATTCTATTTATCTTACTTATAAAAGGATAGATTTTGAGTGGCATGCTGTTGTGCGCGAGCAATAAGGTGTTTATCTCTGCTTTTTGCATGCATTGGAAATAGTAGGTGTATTACAGGTTGAAAGTAAATGCGGTCTCTTGAACGCAATTGAATTTAAGGCATGTTGCGGATGGCGCCGACTTCAGAGCTCTGGTTAATTGTTACGCGGGACAAAAAAGTTGTACAAAAAATATCAAAATTATATTTAAAAGTACAGTTACACTCATAAAACACTATCTGACAAAAATGATTTAAATTAGGGACAGGAAACCCCAATTTTTTCATTTATGATATGGATAGAACATACAATTTTTTTTTTAAATTCTTTTTATTGAAGAAGCACAGGTACAATCGATCAAGTGCATACACTGACATATAGAATTACAGCGACATTACAATCGATATTATGGGATGAGCATGACATATTAAGTATAGATACAAAATCAATAGTGGTACCGTTGCTATCATTAAATTCAATAAGAGACTGCAGTTTCCTTTCATATAGCATAGTACACATGTATTCTACAAGTTTAGGATTAAAGCCACACTATAACATAGAATAACCCCTGCCATAAAAGTTATAGCAAAATTAGCTGATCATTATCTCACATTGCACCCGTACCTCTTAGTTTTATAATATTAACACAAAACAAAACTAATAACACAACACATGACAAAACAACAAAATAAAACATCTAATCTACACAAATAAACTAAACAAAAACAGGACAGAACCCAATTAAATTCAGGACGTATGGGACAGCTGCTTTAAAGGGAGAGAATCCCCAGTTAGATATGCCTGGGAAATATCAGTACACCGACTACTCAACCTTAATTAACAAATAAATTATACTGTCAGGCAAATATCTTCTGGTAAACATCAATCTAGAGACTGAGTGTGCAAGTGGCCCAGTATGGAAAGTGTGGCTGTTTTAGTATTGCATGTATGTGGTTACTTAATATTTTCCTGATAAATATAAGTGGAATAGGCATATGCACAAGCTATTTAAAATGATTAAATATGTCTGATTATAATTCAAAGCAGGAGTTTGTATGTGTGTTGAGACCTCAGGTTGCATAGACTTTTTAGTTCTCAAGGATACAACTAATAAGAGTAACAATGACCATATTTTTAGGTGCCGGAGTTTAGTGCTAATCAAAGTGCTACTAAAAGGCAGCATCTCATTACCTGACAACTCAAATAAACAACACAGAGGCAGAGAAATACAGCATAAGCAGCTGCCCCTAGATGCCTGCAACCTCCGTGTACTATGGTTAGTTATTATGCTTTCTAATAGCCCAGTAAAGAATGAGTTAGTGTGCCCAGGAGAGCAACTTATGTGACAAACCTTAGTATCTTAGTGCTCCCGGGGTAGTGTTCAGACGGGTGTAAAGCGCAACAATAAGGGACACAAAATAAAAATAAAACTACATATGAAGCATATCCACCTAGGGAAGGGGATGGTAGAGAGATAGTACAAATACTTAACAATAGCAAATGAAGCTAAACCATCTATAAACCAGAAAAAGGTAATTGCAATGTTTGTGCGTGGCAATTAGGTGATTGCATTTGTTTCTGTAGAGGAAAGAGAAAATGCATACATTAACGGCAAGGTAAGGCTACAGATGCATGCAAAACCATACATTTCCAATGTACAATTGGCATTATCTACAGGGATATCTCTAACATAGCATTGGAAGGTGGTGAAGCCCATTTATTTTCATGCATATTATATATTAGAAAGAGCACATTCTTGGAATAAGCTGCAGCTAGATCGTTTCACCTTGCTCAAGAACTGAACTTTCACTTTATATTAGGATGTAATATCAGAGTAACCTCTAGAGGTCCTCATAGATTAACGATAGATTAAGACTCTCTGCAGCGTCTGCACATAAAAATAAGAGACTTACCAATATTCAAATAATGCAATGTACTTGCGTGTTAACAAATGATCCAGCCCAATAAATTGATATCCCCCAGGAGGGATGGGGACAACCTACACTCTGCAGCTTCTGCACATAAAAATAAGAGACTTACCAGTATTCAAATAATGAAATGTACTTGCGTGTTAACAAATGATCCAGCCCAATAAATTAATATCCCCCAGGGGGGATGGGGACAACCTACCCTCTAGATAGTAATAATATATGAAGCCAGGATACACGATTAACATAATTACCATAAGAGAAGTGACCAGTCAGAGGTAACATATTAGATAACAAATATTGTTGCTCATTATTAAACAGGACTAAACAAGCATTAAAACCTTGTCTGTGTCGTGTAGTGCAACATATTTCCACTTCCATTATTACAGTCCCTTGATAAGTAGGATATCCCAAGGATTTAGGAATATAGGAGAATAAACATTCGCTATCTGCTTATGCGCTGGCTGTTAAAAATTGAGCTGGGGGGTTAGAGGCTCCTGTAATACCTAAGCTTAATGCGAGAGCTATTGGAATCAAGGTGTGGTACAAAGCATGCTTCCTTTTTAGAAATACTATACATATATATATATATAAAGTAAAAATAAAACATAATAAAACAACACAAGTGGCCAACATGGCCAAGGTTGAGAACCTCTGTGAAACTGTACTGTACTGTACTGCGGCAGGCTTGCAGGCTGGCTTCCAGTTACTTTAGTATGAGGCCACAGCGTGCAAGGTCTAAATAAGCCAGTCAAGAAGGAGTTTAACACTTTAGAGCTTAAATATGTGGTATACATAGACTTGCAGAGTATGCAGGCCAAGTTTCAAGGGGCATCCGGTAAACAAAAAGAGGTCATATTATAATGGGGGGAGAATGAATCCGAAGAGAGAAGTCAGCCAATTCCAGCTCGGGTTAAGAGCAGATAATAATTACACCTCGGGAGGGTATAATATGTCCCAGTAGAACAGCGGCAAGAGGGTCTCCACATAGTAATGTCCTGTTGCGTCCCAACCTCATGATCTGTTGCTGTAAGAACGAGTGTGGCCGTTGCAGATTTTATGAGAGGACCTGCAGATAGGCTTTTAATTTTAGCATAGATCAACGCCGCAATTGCCATCATAGTGACGGGGGAGGCTTTCCCATGCTCATGTTCCAATGCAGAGATAACGGGCAGGTCTGTGACAGATTGTGTAGGAGGACTTGCAGGTAGGTTTTTAAGTTCAGCTGTGCATAATGCCGCTTTATCGATATTTGCTATCTTGGTGACATCGGAGGTAAATGCTTCTTCAGCCTGCTCTAAAATATGACATTGAGAGGCTTCCGGTTCACGGAGGTCCGTCATCTGTTTAGTCAGACTTGTCCAAGATTCATTATCTTCCTCAAAACAAGGTTCTTGTTCCTCTGCTTTTGCTCTGCTTCCCTGAGGAGGTCTTTCCTGTGGGGTGCCGCAATTGGATTCGAATAAGACAGCCTCTGGTCGGCGCCATTTTGTTGAAGTACATTCAGGTCCTGGGGTCTGAATCACAGTTAACAAATGCTGCGTGGCTTCTTCTAGTTTAATAAATGCCGGCAGTAACAGGTTTTTTAAGGAGAGTGCTATTTCCGTGTATTGGCGGTCTTCTGAGGGTGAGCTAAACATGTTGTCTGCCCAGGCTGCTACTACACAGGATAGCACGTTGTACACTACTCCAGCTTCCAAACTCTCCTGAAATCTTCTACTTTGACTTCTCGGGGGCCAGGTGATAGTAATCCTGATCCCTTAAGGTTCCCAAACAGCCGAACTGCTAAGGGAGATTAGGATGGCTTAAGATATGGCCACTTTCAAACAATAAGTTTAAGACGATATGCAGAGCTTCATAGTCTTGAGGCCATCTTGGGTCGCCGCCCACCGGAAGTCAGAACGTCCAATTTTAAACAAATTTACAATTTAGTTCTATTTTCAAATTTGCTTCATTATCTTGTTATCCTTTGCTGAAGGAGCAGCAATGCACTACTGGCAGCTAGCTGAACACATCTAGTTAGCCAATCACAAGAGACAAATGTGTTCAGGCACCAATCAGCAATTAGCTCCCACTAGTGTAGGATATGTGCGTATTCTTTTTCAACAAGGGATACCAAGAGAACAAAACACATTTGAAAATAGAAGTGGTTTTAAAAAATTCTTAATATTAAATGCCCTATCTGAATCATGCAAGTTTAATTTGGACTTTCCGATCCCTTTAAGGGGCAAATGTTGGTAAGGCAATAAAACAGTTTTAATCATTAGGGAGGAGCAAATGTCTCTAAGAACTAAGCACATTTGAAAATAAAAGTGAATTTAAAAGTGTTTTAAAATTACATGTTCTAATTCATGCAAGTTAAAGGGACACTGAACCCAATTTCTTTCTTTCATGATTCATATAGAGCATGCAATTTTAAGCAACTTTCTAATTTACTCCTATTTTCAAATTTTCTTCGTTCTCTTGCTATCTTTATTTGAAAAAGAAGGCATCTAAGCTAAGATGCCAGCAAATTTTTGGTTCAGGACCATGGACAGTACTTGTTTATTGGTGCTGTCCAATCAGCAAGGACATCCCAGCTTGTTCATCAAAAATGGGCAGGCATCTAAACTTACAATCTTGCTTTTCAAATAAACATACCAAGAGAATGAAGAAAAATTGATAATAGGAGTAAATTAAAAAGTTGCTTAAAATTGCATGCTTTATCTGAATCACGAAAGAAAAAAAAATTGGGTTCAGTGTCCCTTTAAATTTTGACTTACCTATCCCTTTAAAGGGATACTAAACCAACATTTTCTTCTGTCATGATTCAGATAGAGCATGCAGTTTTAGGCAACTTTCTAATGTACTCCTATTATCAACTTGTCTTTGTTCTCATGGTAGCTTAATTTGAAAAGCGGGTAACCAGACTATTTTTGGTTCAGGATTTGGGTAGCGCTTGCTGATTGGTGGCTAAATTTAGATTCAGGGCTTGAGTAGCACTTGCTGATTGGTGGCTAAATTTAGCCACCATTCAGAAAGCACAACATAAATAGGGTAAGTAGCACTCTTAATTAATCAATCAAAATATACAGGTGCATCCTAGAATGGTAAATGTGTAACAACGTGAAAAAGGGAGTAGAAACCTAAAATACAGGTTACTAAAAGTCTAGGCAAAAGAGAGCACAACTGTATGCAATAAAAAGGAGACAAAAAGCGAATTCTTGAAATACAAATTAGTTTAATAAAGCTACGCTATATGAATTCATACATCCAAACATACACATCACATACATACAGGGGATATCAAGGATGCATAAAAATGACAAGTGGGCCGTGAAGGAGACTGGTGCACCAGTATACAAAAATAGGCAAATGTTCATCACATTGATGCATGTATAGATTGCATATATTTGTAATCCAAACGTGTAGTGCGTGTCCCCAGAGATACACGGACCAGGTGAATACAGTCTTAACCCCTTCGTGTTAAGACTAGACTTTTAGTAACCTGTATTTTAGGTTTCTACTCCCTTTTTCACGTTGTTACACATTCAGAAAGCACTTCCCAGGGTTCTGAACCAAAAATGGGCCGTCTCCTAAGTTTACATTTCTGCTTTTTTAAAACAAAGATATCAAGAGAACGAAGATAAATTGATTATTGGAGTAAATTAGAAAGTTGCTTAAAATTTCATGCTCTATCTGAATAAAAAAATGTGGGTTTAGTATGCCTTTAAATTGTTTCTAAAATAAATAATGCCCTCAGACCCAAACACTATATAAATGTCTCTTCTCAATAAAGGAGATATCATGGGTTGTAGTGTAAAGGTAACAGGTAATTTTGTCAAGCGTTAGCCAACAATCTTACTGGGTATTCAGTGCAATTTCTGGGGATCTTTCAGTTCGAGCGTAATTCAGTTTCTAACACACATTAATAACTGTATGTATGAAAATGATTTTCTTATCAGTGTTGTCTCTGTGTACTATTTCTGAAATATTTATTACAACATCTCAACAAACTGTCAGGCAGGTAACATTTTGCTATCTGATGTGTTGTATCTATAAATTATCTTGAATATTTTGCAATTACGTGAGTTACTTATCATTTATGAAGTTTGTAAAAATAGATCAATAGAGCTGCAGAGAAGTGACAGTAGGGAGAGATATGCAGAGGCAACAGGAGATATACAGTTGTAATCAAAATTATTCAACCCCCATTGCAAATCAGGTTTATTGTCATAATTTACAGACTTTCCGCTGTTGCAATGAACAAATCAACAAAAACAACTGAAATAGCTCAACACAATGAATGCTTCAAGTGGTTTCCCCAAATTCAACTGAAAATGCAACTTTTAATGAATTCTGCAGTCTCAAAATTATTCAACCCCCTGAATAGAATCACAACAGCACAAATATGAAAAACAGGTGTTGTCTCAAGCACACCTGATGCAACTAATCAAGGGGTTTGTTGAGTGTCACGTTTGACTGCATGTTAGAAATATTACTTAGTCAAAAGAATGGTCCAGAAAGTTAAGAGAAGATATCATCACCCTTCACAAACAAGGTAAAGGATACACAAAGATAGTGAAGGCACGGAATGTTCCTAGAGACACTGTTGGAAGCATAGTTTGCAAGTTCAAAGTTAAAGGAACAGTGGCTACACTACCTGGATAGGGGGGAAAAAGAAAGCTATCAATGGCTGCAACCAGATTTCTGAGGCAGGTTGAGAAAAACTCTTGAGTCACTGCAAAAGACCTGCAGCAAGACTTGGTGGCACAGTAAGGCGCATACTAAACGCAGAAGGTTTCCATGCCAGAACTCTAAGACATACACCACTACTGAACCAAAAGCACAAGAAAAATCGGCTCCAATATGCTCAAAATCATATAAATAAGCCACAGAAGTTTTGGGGTTTTGTTTTGTGGAGCAATGAAACAGCGCTGGAACTTTTTTGACCAATGGATCAGCGGTGTGTCTGGAGGAAGAAGAATGCAGCATACGCTGGGAAGAACACTCTGCCTACAGTTAAGCATGGTGGTGGCTCGGTGATGCTCTTGGGCAGTTTTGCCTCCTCTGGCACTGGAAACATGCAGCATGTGGAAGGCAAGATGGATTAATTTAAGTATCAGGAAATCCTAGGAGAAAACGTCTTATAGTCTGTGAGGAGGCTGATGCTTGGGCATCATTGGATCTTCCAACGGGATAATGATCCCAAGCATACCTCAAATATACCTCAAATTCCACCAAGGCTTGGTTCCTGAAGAAGTCCTGAAAGCTTTTACAGTGGCCATCACAGTCTTCTGACTTGAACCCCATAGAAAATCTCTGGTGGGATTTGAAGAAGGCAGTTGCAGCACGCAAACCCTAGAATATTACTGAACTAGAGGCCATTGCTCATGAGGAATGGGCTAAGATTCCTCAGGAACGCTGCTAGAAGCTGGTGTCTGGCTAAGCATCTCTCAACAGTAAAAGGGTGCTCTACTAAAGATGCTTGCCATGAAGGGGGTTGAATCATTTTGAGACTGCAGAATTCATTAAAAGTTGCATTCTTAGTTGAGCTATTTCAATTGCTTTTGTTTTATTTGTTCATTGAAAATAGCTGAAAGTCTATACATTTTGGCAATAAACCTGATTTGCAATGGGGGTTGAATAATTTTGATTACAACTGTATAACATTACAAACACTGCTGCTTAATTGCTAGACACATGCACAGTCCTGAGATCTCCTGAGATCACCTAAGATTATGCTTTAACAGAGAATAACAAGAGAACTAAGAAAAAATTGATAAAAGAAGTAAAATGGAAAATTGTTTAAAATGTAATGTTCTATTGAGTCTATTTATGTGTAATTATGACTTTACAGTTCCTTTTTATTGCGCATGATAATGGAATGATAAACAGAATAATTTATTATGTGTGGACAGACTAACCTTCCCAGCCAAGATAAGCTCCTCTGTGAATTCTCCTTCATAAACTGTGTTATCTTCTGAAAGCAGAATACCAGTCCCCTGACAAAAACAGGTTTAGTTCTAGAGGTTACACTTTTGTTTTATCACATGCAAATGACCTTAAAATTACTTTTAGAATAATGTAGCAAAACTCTGTGGAAGATCTTATGATACCCCATGACTGCACCATATATGTAGGTTCAATTATATTACACCCACCAAAGTTATCATTTTAAAATATTAACATGCTCAAGCATAGTTTCTGTTTTAACCCAAAAATGACAACAGATATCTGTATCTGTAATTTTACAAAAAAAAAAATTAAACCAAAGTGATTTTTAGTTTTATTTTATCCCCAGAAGCATTCAAAATAAACGTTTAAAGGGTCAGGAAACCCCCAAAAATGTAATTCAGATAGAATGTACATTTTTAAACAGCTTTTAAATTTAATTTTATTATCAAATTTGCTTCATTATCTTGTTATACTTTGCTGAAGGAACAGCATTACACAACTAGTTAGCCAATCACAAGAGGCAAATGTGTACAGGCACCAATCACCAGCTACCTCCCACTAGTGTAGGATATGTGTGTATTTATTTTCAACAAGGGATACCAAGAGTACAAAACACATTTGAAAATAGAAGTGGTTTTCAAATGCCCTATCTGAATCATGCAAGTTTAATTTGGACTTTCTGATCCCTTTAAGGGGCAAATGTTGGTAAGGCAATAAAACAGTTTTAATCATTAGGGAGGAGCAAATGTCTCTTTTTTATATACATTTAAATGATAGAACAAACATTCACACTGATATTTATTCTAAAATTGAAATATTTTGGTAGCATGAATATTACAATATTTGGCATATTTAATTCATTTCAAAGCAACATTCATTTAAAAACATAAAGAAATTAACATTTAGTTGCTGGCGATAACTGTCTCACATTTAAATTTTAGGCTTAAGAGGGCAGGTATTAAATCTTTTTCTTCTCACGCTGTAACAATGCCAATTGCTTTCAAGCAGAAGTAATTTAAAGGGACATTAAACACTAAGGCCTAGATTTAGAGTTCGGCGGTAAAAGGGCTGTTAACGCTCCGCGGGTTTTTTTCTGGCCGCACCATAAATTTAACTCTGGTATCGAGAGTTCAAACAAATGCTGCGTTAGGCTCCAAAAAAGGAGCGTAGAGCATATTTACCGCAAATGCAACTCTCGATACCAGAGTTGCTTACGGACGCGGCCGGCCTCAAAAACGTGCTCGTGCACGATTCTCCCATAGGAAACAATGGGGCTGTTTGAGCTGAAAAAAAACCTAACACCTGCAAAAAAGCAGCGTTCAGCTCCTAACGCAGCCCCATTGTTTCCTATGGGGAAACACTTCCTACGTCTGCACCTAACACTCTAACATGTACCCCGAGTCTAAACACCCCTAATCTTACACTTATTAACCCCTAATCTGCCGCCCCCGCTATCGCTGACCCCTGCATTACACTTTTAACCCCTAATCTGCCGCTCCGTAAACCGCCGCCACCTACGTTATCCCTATGTACCCCTAATCTGCTGCCCTAACATCGCCGACCCCTATGTTATATTTATTAACCCCTAATCTGCCCCCCACAACGTCGCCGACACCTACCTACACTTATTAACCCCTAATCTGCCGAGCGGACCTGAGCGCTACTATAATAAATGTATTAACCCCTAATCCGCCTCACTAACCCTATCATAAATAGTATTAACCCCTAATCTGCCCTCCCTAACATCGCCGACACCTACCTTCAATTATTAACCCCTAATCTGCCGACCGGAGCTCACCGCTATTCTAATAAATGTATTAACCCCTAAAGCTAAGTCTAACCCTAACACTAACACCCCCCTAAGTTAAATATAATTTTTATCTAACGAAATAAATTAACTCTTATTAAATAAATGATTCCTATTTAAAGCTAAATACTTACCTGTAAAATAAATCCTAATATAGCTACAATATAAATTACATTTATATTATAGCTATTTTAGGATTAATATTTATTTTACAGGCAACTTTGTAATTATTTTAACCAGGTACAATAGCTATTAAATAGTTAAGAACTATTTAATAGTTACCTAGTTAAAATAATTACAAATTTACCTGTAAAATAAATCCTAACCTAAGATATAATTAAACCTAACACTACCCTATCAATAAAATAATTAAATAAAATACCTACAATTACCTACAATTAACCTAACACTACACTATCAATAAATTAATTAAACACAATTGCTACAAATAAATACAATTAAATAAACTATCTAAAGTTCAAAAAATAAAAAAGAACTAAGTTACAGAAAATAAAAAAATATTTACAAACATAAGAAAAATATTACAACAATTTTAAACTAATTACACCTACTCTAAGCCCCCTAATAAAATAACAAAGACCCCCAAAATAAAAAATTCCCTACCCTATTCTAAAATACAAAAATTACAAGCTCTTTTACCTTACCAGCCCTGAACAGGGCCCTTTGCGGGGCATGCCCCAAGAATTGCAGCTCTTTTGCCTGTAAAAAAAAACATACAATACCCCCCCCCCAACATTACAACCCACCACCCACATACCCCTAATCTAACCCAAACCCCCTTAAATAAACCTAACACTAATCCCCTGAAGATCTTCCTACCTTGTCTTCACCATCCAGGTATCACCGATCCGTCCTGGCTCCAAGATCTTCATCCAACCCAAGCGGGGGTTGGCGATCCATAATCCGGTGCTCCAAAGTCTTCCTCCTATCCGGCAAGAAGAGGACATCCGGACCGGCAAACATCTTCTCCAAGCGGCATCTTCTATGTTCTTCCATCCGATGACGACCGGCTCCATCTTGAAGACCTCCAGCGCGGATCCATCCTCTTCTTCCGACGACTAGACGACGAATGACGGTTCCTTTAAGGGACGTCATCCAAGATGGCGTCCCTCGAATTCCGATTGGCTGATAGGATTCTATCAGCCAATCGGAATTAAGGTAGGAATTTTCTGATTGGCTGATGGAATCAGCCAATCAGAATCAAGTTCAATCCGATTGGCTGATCCAATCAGCCAATCAGATTGAGCTCGCATTCTATTGGCTGTTCCGATCAGCCAATAGAATGCGAGCTCAATCTGATTGGCTGATTGGATCAGCCAATCGGATTGAACTTGATTCTGATTGGCTGATTCCATCAGCCAATCAGAATATTCCTACCTTAATTCCGATTGGCTGATAGAATCCTATCAGCCAATCGGAATTCGAGGGACGCCATCTTGGATGACGTCCCTTAAAGGAACCGTCATTCGTCGTCTAGTCGTCGGAAGAAGAGGATGGATCCGCGCTGGAGGTCTTCAAGATGGAGCCGGTCGTCATCGGATGGAAGAACATAGAAGATGCCGCTTGGAGAAGATGTTTGCCGGTCCGGATGTCCTCTTCTTGCCGGATAGGAGGAAGACTTTGGAGCACCGGATTATGGATCGCCAACCCCCGCTTGGGTTGGATGAAGATCTTGGAGCCAGGACGGATCGGTGATACCTGGATGGTGAAGACAAGGTAGGAAGATCTTCAGGGGATTAGTGTTAGGTTTATTTAAGGGGGTTTGGGTTAGATTAGGGGTATGTGGGTGGTGGGTTGTAATGTTGGGGGGGGGGTATTGTATGTTTTTTTTTACAGGCAAAAGAGCTGCAATTCTTGGGGCATGCCCCGCAAAGGGCCCTGTTCAGGGCTGGTAAGGTAAAAGAGCTTGTAATTTTTGTATTTTAGAATAGGGTAGGGAATTTTTTATTTTGGGGGTCTTTGTTATTTTATTAGGGGGCTTAGAGTAGGTGTAATTAGTTTAAAATTGTTGTAATATTTTTCTTATGTTTGTAAATATTTTTTTATTTTCTGTAACTTAGTTCTTTTTTATTTTTTGTACTTTAGATAGTTTATTTAATTGTATTTATTTGTAGCAATTGTGTTTAATTTATTTATTGATAGTGTAGTGTTAGGTTAATTGTAGGTAATTGTAGGTAGTTTATTTAATTATTTTATTGATAGGGTAATGTTAGGTTTAATTATATCTTAGGTTAGGATTTATTTTACAGGTAAATTTGTAATTATTTTAACTAGGTAACTATTAAATAGTTCTTAACTATTTAATAGCTATTGTACCTGGTTAAAATAATTACAAAGTTGCCTGTAAAATAAATATTAATCCTAAAATAGCTATAATATAAATGTAATTTATATTGTAGCTATATTAGGATTTATTTTACAGGTAAGTATTTAGCTTTAAATAGGAATCATTTATTTAATAAGAGTTAATTTATTTCGTTAGATAAAAATTATATTTAACTTAGGGGGGTGTTAGTGTTAGGGTTAGACTTAGCTTTAGGGGTTAATACATTTATTAGAATAGCGGTGAGCTCCGGTCGGCAGATTAGGGGTTAATAATTGAAGGTAGGTGTCGGCGATGTTAGGGAGGGCAGATTAGGGGTTAATACTATTTATGATAGGGTTAGTGAGGCGGATTAGGGGTTAATAACTTTATTATAGTAGCGCTCAGGTCCGCTCGGCAGATTAGGGGTTAATAAGTGTAGGTAGGTGTCGGCGACGTTGTGGGGGGCAGATTAGGGGTTAATAAATATAACATAGGGGTCGGCGATGTTAGGGGCAGCAGATTAGGGGTACATAGGGATAACGTAGGTGGCGGCGATTTGCGGTCGGAAGATTAGGGGTTAATTATTTTAAGTAGCTTGCGGCGACGTTGTGGGGGGCAAGTTAGGGGTTAATAAATATAATATAGGGGTCGGCGGGGTTAGGGGCAGCAGATTAGGGGTACATAAGTATAACGTAGGTGGCGGTCGGCAGATTAGGGGTTAAAAATTTTAATCGAGTGGCGGCGATGTGGGGGGACCTCGGTTTAGGGGTACATAGGTAGTTTATGGGTGTTAGTGTACTTTAGGGTACAGTAGTTAAGAGCTTTATAAACCGGCGTAAGCCAGAAAGCTCTTAACTCCTGCTATTTTCAGGCGGCTGGAATCTTGTCGTTAGAGCTCTAACGCTCACTGCAGAAACGACTCTAAATACCAGCGTTAGAAAGATCCCATTGAAAAGATAGGCTACGCAAATGGCGTAGGGGGATCTGCGGTATGGAAAAGTTGCGGCTGAAAAGTGAGCGTTAGACCCTTTAATCACTGACTCCAAATACCAGCGGGCGCCCAAAACCAGCGTTAGGAGCCTCTAACGCTGGTTTTGACGGCTACCGCCGAACTCTAAATCTAGGCCTAAATAAATGCTATATAGAATGATGCATTAAAAGAAAAGCTTAGTCTGAGAATAACCTATAGATGTATTTTTTAAAGTTTCATTATCTGTTTAAATAGTGACAAAATAAGTGTAAAGTTTTAGTGTCTATAAAACAATGGGGGCTGCCATGTTGTAACTTAGGTTACCTTCTCTGCTGTGGCCAGTTATGGACAGTTATAAATAGGTTGCTAGAGTATGCAGCCAATGGCTGTGTGGAATATAACAGTGTTCTGTACTTCCATTTCTAACAGGAGCTGAAATGCTCACAATTTGAGAATGAAATTAGTGGAAAAGGGGACAAAATAATGGAAGTTTATTGCAGAGGATTTTATATATACGATTTATCATTTTATATTACCATTTCAAAGAGTTAAATGTCCCTTTAAATTTGGTCTGCTTGTGGTTCCTTGAGGGCTAGATTTGATTGGTCTGTTAGGGGTTCCTTTAGGGCTGGATTTGATTGGTCTGTTAGGGGTTCCTTGAGGGTTGGAACTGAGAAAAACAGCAGCATAGAGTCATATAGAAGGTATTTTACAAACAGTTGAATAATAATCCTTGGTTGACATAGTTTAATTTGTTTCTAATATGTTATATGTTGTTTCTAATATGATATAGTTTTACATTTCTAGTCCCAATTCAATTATTTTTCATATCAACTTTACCATTCAAACTCCTGACATTTTTAGTTTGCTTCTCAACATTCACAGTTAAAAAAACTAAAAAACAATTGTTTTGTTTTCATTAGTATAAATGTTGGTTCATCAAGGGATGAATGCTTCTTACCACCAGTTTATTTGAGTTGAAGACGCCTTGGTAGCAAGCTCCAGAATGTGTGAGAACCACACCTGGTCCGTGTCTCTGGTTGTCCTGCCACATTCCAATGTATCTTTCCCCTCTGGCAAAAAATATAAATAAAAAGTGACAAAATGACATCAAAAGCAACAGTTTGTTTTGTCTCTAATTGATGATCAAATTATCTACCTATGAAAATGTTTTTGTTTTTTTAAAGAGACAATAAAGTATTGTTCTTATAAATCAATTGCTTATACGTGTTGTGTTGCAAATTATTTGCATAAAATAAATATGCACATAAACAAAGGGGTCATCAAACCCAAACATTATCTTTCACGATTCAGACAGAGGCCTCTAGTGCGGATCAGGTCCGCCAGACCTCGCTGAATACGGCGAGCAATATGCTCGCCGTATTCAGCATTGCATCAGCTGCTCACAAGAGCTGCTGGTGCAACGCTGACCTCTGCAGACTCGCGGCCAATGGGCCGCCAGCAGGGGGGTGTCAGTCAACCCGATCGTACTCGATCGGGTTGATTTCCGGCGATGTCTGTCCGCTTGCTCAGAGCAGGCGGACAGGTTATGGAGCAGCGGTCTTTGTGACCGCTGCTTCATAACTGCTGTTTCTGGTGACCCTGCAGGCTCGCCAGAAACACGGGGCATTCGGAGCTTGATACATATGCCCCAGAGAATACAATATAAAAAAAAGTTTCCAATTCACTTCCAATTACTATTATCAAATTTGTTTAGTTTTCATGTTATCCTTTGTTAAAGATATATCCAGATAGGTAGTGTGCACATGTCTGGAGCCCTACGTGAGAGGAAAAAGTACTGCTACCCGTGCTCTTGCTAATGTGTAACATTGTTAAAAAACTGCTGCCATATCTTGCTGCAAACACGTGCACACTCCTGACCTTGCATCTGCTTTTCAACAAAGTATACCAAGAGAACAAAGAAAATTTGATAATAGAAGTAAGTTGCCTAAAATAGTATTTTCTATCATGAAAGAAAATATTTAGGTTTTATGTCCCTTTAAACCTACGGTTTTGTTAAAATTTGGTATTTCAAAGTATTCAAGAGATATATCTTTTGCAAACTCTCATGAGTATCTTTTCCTTTTCAACTTTGCTATGACCAGTCACAATGAAGATATAAATGAGACTGAGGGGACGATTTATCAAAGCTTCAACTGATAATACGATGGAATCCGCTTGAATCTGGTGTCATATTCTACGCAAATTGAATCCGCCGTAATTATCAAAGCATCAACATTGTCAAATGTTGAAATGTGTGATGTAATATACGCTCCCGCAATCTCAATCCGATGCAGATCAATGCTTGCGTCATTCCAGATGTTTTGAATTCACATTCAACTCTATTTGACCCTCTTCCCAATTTATCAAACATTTAACTGGTACGCTTGCGTATTTTCCTCTGCAGTGTACCTATCATTCAAACCACCACCCTTGAGGCTGCTAATGCCATAGAAATCAATGGGAGTCTGAAAAGCCAGAAAGGTTTTGTCAGATGCTGAAAGAGAATGATGCTTATTACATATTTATGTAAATTAGAAAGTTGATTACAATTGTATGAACAGATTAGACCCACAGCGTGTGGCTGCATCAGACCCGGAACCGAACAAGGGAAAGGTCATCCAATCCAGAGCGATCCCAGCGGATTGCCGTAGCTGTGGTTGATCAGACCGCCAGCGAGGCTTCACAAAAATGAAGAAAGTTGCAGGCACTACTCAGTGTGTATAATATAAAATAATCCTTTATTTTGAGAAAGTATAAAACATGGTCCATGAAAATGGCAGACAAACAGACAGGAGGGTGACGGCCTGACGCGTTTCGTGCCCTCAATTGGCGCTTAATCATAGGCTATCATAAGCTGAAAGGATTACCCCTTTTAAAGGGGAATTAATTAACCCCTTACTCACAATACAATAATAGTAAATAAAAACAAATCAAGTTAAAAATATGATATTAGGATCAATTAAATTAATAGAGTGACCTATTTCATATATGTACATAACCTATTTGAACATCCAACACATATAAAGGTTTATGAAGTACAAAAGCTTATTATAACTATAAGTAATTTCTTAAACTGCAGTGTCTTTAAGCCTTTACATATGTATTCCATATCAAATAACAGATTATAATATAATGTATTTAGTTGAAACGTGTACCAAACAATTTAGATAAGCTAAATAAAGAATGCAAACCAAGCCATATTTAAAAGAAAGGGATACAAAATGCGCACAAGAGTAGCCACACAAGTGAATCAGCTAGAGCAGTGTTTTTCAACCAGTGTGCCGTGGCACACTAGTGTGCCGTGAGAGATCCTCAGGTGTGCCGCGGCAGACTGACAACAGTGTGACATATTTTTTAAACTTTGCTTGTTTTTTACTCCCAGTGCAGGGGTAGTTTGTAGGAGGCATGGCATAACAGCACAATACATACAGTATGTGTGTATGTATATATATATATATATATATATATATATATATATATATATATATATATATATATATATATATATATATATTAGGCTACAATGTGTGATTTTTTTTAAATTTTGGGATGGTGGTGTGCCACAGGATTTTTTAATGCAAAAAAGTGTGCCACGGCAAAAAAGGTTAAAAATCACTGAGCTAGAGGGATATACTTAGCTTAGCATCTCCTGCCACGGCACAATGGAGAGTGGGTGTATACAGGTGAAGAGGTAAACCGAAATGCAGCCAGAGGCGGGTCTGCTCCCCATGGGTAAAAAGATACACAAATCGAAGAAGAGGTGCACTGCAGCCAAAAAAACTGAATCCACACAGGCTTAAAAGTTCAAAAATGTAATTAGCAAAAGTTAAAAGCATATTACAGCATAGTTAGCACACAGATAAAAACAACCAGTTGTGCGAACAAGTATCAACGCATTTTGTGAGCATGCTCACTGGGTCACATCTTTAAAAAGATTTTTTGCATTGACCAATAAGGTACAGAACAGAGTACTAACCCTGGTACTCTTATTGATATTCATGAAAAACATACTATTTCACCTCATTTATCATTTAGTGATGATTGTTCCATTGTAACATTAAATTAATTGTACAATGATGATAATCTGGAGGCTCCCTCTGATAAGCTTCAAAAACTTAAGAAAAATAGATCTAAGTTTAATCCAGTGAATTTCAGGGGCCCTTTGATTAATGCCTATCAGAGGGTTGCACAAGATGATATTCTTAAATTAAAGAATGAAACTGGTAAAGGCAAAGATACTTTCACATTGAATCTAAAACACAAAGAACCTGCTGCTATTAAAGCATTACAAGATAATAAAAAAATTGTGATCAGGAATGTTAATAAAGGTGGCAGTATCGTTGTCATGGACAAGACCTATTATTTTCAGGAGGCCTTGAGACAGCTTTCAGAAACAACGGTTTACCGTCAACTTCCATTTGAAAGTGATGCAGTATAGGTGTAAAAAGCTGACTAGAAAATATCACCTGAACAACCCTATGTAAAAAAGAAAGATATTTTACCTCAAAAGTTTCTCAGTAGCCACATCCCACTGTAAAGGACTTCTAAGCAGCATATCAGTATGTCTGTCCCGGGATAGCCGAAGGGATGAGCCTTGTGCACTCTCATCTTATTTCCCTATTCAGTGTATGGAAGTTTACAATGAAATTTCATGAGAGTTAAGTAAAATCTCATGAGATCACAGTAAAAGAGTTCATGACCTCAGCACTGCTGATGCTGATTGGCTGCTGTTCATTTCTTCATATTTTTTTATCTGCAGCTGGGAGCAGCCGAGTATAACTTTTTACACAGAACTTACTCTGCTGAGCTGAGGAAATTGTGAGGTAAAATATCTTCCTTTTTTACATAGAGATGCTCAGGTGATATTTTCCTGTCAGCTACATCGTATCATGTCCGTTCGCACTATAATAAATTGACTCCTATAAATCTTCTGGGTGATTTTCAGCCTATTTAAATTCAAATGAAATAGGTCTACAGTTTACAGAATATAATAGACATCAGATAAATATTTTAGATCTCACACTTCAGATAACCAATAATCAAATTATCACTAAAACATTTAGGAAATCCACCGCGGGTAATACTATCCTACATGCTGCTTCTCAGCATCCTAAACACCTAATTAAGGCCATCCCAAGGTGTCAGTTTATTAGGTCACGTAGGAACACTATGTCTGACAAAATTTACGAACAACAATCTTTGGAACTTAAAGAAAGACTAATAAGGAGAGGTTATAATTCCACTCTATTGGAAGATTGTAGAAATTCAGTCAAATATTATAAGCATAGATCTAATCATACTCATACTTATTATCATCATAATAACAAAAATAAACATGTTTTGGATAATAGCTGTGAAGACACAATAGTATTTACTACGGAATATTTACAGCAATATGGTGATATAGTAAAGATCCTTAAAAAACATCTTCATATATTATCAGGGGTTCAAAACCTTAAGCCGGTTATCAGTAAATGTAGATTTGTTTCTAAAAAAAAACAAAAAACCTTTGGCTAGATCATTAGCTCCGAGTTTAGTAAGAAGCAATAAAATTATAGGAGCATCCAACTGGTTGTCTAGGAGGGGTAACTATAAATTTGGGAGCAGAAACTTCAACACTTGTTCCAATTTGATAGTGGGAGTTACATTTGTCTCAAATTATGACAATTCACAACACAATATTAAGTTTTACACCAATTGCAAAACTATATTTGCTGTATACCTCCTAACATGCAATTTATGCCAGTGTCAATATGTGAGTAAAACCTTGCGTGAGGTCAGGACAAGATTTGGCGAGCATGTAAGAGATGTTAAAAATTATTGCAAGGACTCAGCAGTGGCCAATCACTTTAATGGTTTTCATTTTTCTCATTTCTCATTTGTTCAGATTATAGATATAGCCACCATTCCCCCAAGGGGAGGTAAAAAAATCCTGGACAAAAAGGAATTGTTCTGGATTCTGAAATTACATTCACGTATGCCATACGGAATGAATAAAGAATGCAATATAAATTATTTTATAGATAATTAACTGGGCTTTTTTTTTTAAATATGGCTTGGTTTGCATTATTTATTTAGCTTATCTAATATCTTTGGTACACATTTCAACTATATACATTGTATTATAATCTATTTGATAGGGAATACATATGTAAAGGAATGTCCCTTCTTAAATACACTGCAGTTTAAGAAATTACTTATAAGCTTTTGTACTTCATAAACCTTTATATGTGTTGGATGTTCAAATAGGTTATGTACATATATGAAAGCAGTCACTCTATTAATTGAATTGATCCTAACATCATGTTTTTAACTTTTTTTTTAACGTGTTTATTTACTTTTATTATTGTATTGGGAGTAAGGGGTTAATTAATTCCCCTATAAAAGGGGTAATCCTTTCTGCATACGATAGCCTTTGATTAAGCGCCACTAGAGGGCACAAAACGCGTCAGGCCGTCACCTTTCTGTCTATCTGCCATTTTTATGGACCATGTTTTTTACTTTGTCAAAATAAAAGATTTATCTAAAGTATCTAAATAATATGGTAATTAATAATATTATAATCACATGTAATTTCAAGGGACAGATTCCTTTCAAAAGTAGTTTTAATGACAGGTAATGTCTGTCTGGCAGCAGGACTAGTAGAGATAGGGATAAAAATGAAATAAATACATTACATAGTATAGCTAACTTCCTTTCACCATATTTAACACATGTAATACAAATCCCACTGAATTTCGCAACAAATTTGATGCAATACTTTACACCAAATTGGACGCAATATATAAACTCCTAAACAACCCAAAAACTTTTGAAATTTTCCACCACTTTTGATTGGAAATGCATAATCACATAACTTATGACATCAGCCAATCTGATTTAAATATACATTTTCTACTATCACTAACGAATCAAATTGCTCGATACTTGTGTCATTGATCACTCATCAGAACTTGTAAGTGCCATTTGTTACATTGTGTATTATACTTTGAAAGTATGTATATGTGAAATTATTATTAAAGTTAAACATTGATGATGACATTAGGACACACAGTGTAATATTTTTGACAATGATTTTAAAAATTGAATGATGTTTGATTCAATATAGTCTTAAATTGATAGCTCAAATGGATAGTCCACCTAACATTAAACTGTCATGATTCAGATACAGCAGAAATTAAAATCACCTCTTTACTGTCATATTTTCAGTGTTTTTCTTCCTTCTCTTGAATTTTATTTTCATTAAGAAATGACATCTTATATGCCAGCCCATTTTATAACACCTGTGTAGGGGTGGTGTTTAAAACTAGACTCCAATCAGGAGGGGTTACACAGGTGCAGAGAGAAAACTGGCCCAGCTCTTAAAATTTCCATTGTTTGCAAAAAAATACTCATCATATCCTGATTATGTTATATTCACAATTATTCTTCCTCGGAATAATAATATATTTACACTACATACAGTACATATAGTGGTATAAATAAATACAGAGATATGAAAGACAACATTGTTTAGAACAAAATAAAATTTAGGGACATGTAAATACGTTTGGAAAAGATTTCTGACGTAACACAAGTATGTGCAAAGCTATATGTAAAAATTATAACACTAATAATTTAAAAAAAAAGAAAAAAACATGAGATAGTCATATCATGATTTCTAGAAATACAAATACACATTAATTTATGTGAAAATATCATATATCAGATTTTTTGTATAACAAATAAATAAAACAAAAAAAATTACTTTCTATGAGATATTGTTTGTTCAGGTATAAATCTAGCTATTTCTTGGACACTAACAGATGTAAAATAAAAGATTAGCTTTAGAGAAATGTGCTTGTTCATGGACAGTAATGAAATGGTATAAATAAAGTTTGAAAAACAGAATATCCGGGACATCGATGACTCTTATTTATCAACAGTCTGATGCTCATCGCTCTGTACTTGACGCGTGTGTTTTTGACAGACTTTTTAATAAATAAGGGCGTCCTATGTGGATTCGCGGCAGTAATGTCTGGCACGCGTATTGACTCCAAGATTGACACTTTGATAAATCGGCCCCTGAGTACTGATCTAAGTTGTGCAGCATGTGTAGCCTGCACACTAGTAGATTAGTAGATTAATTAAAGGGACATAAAAGAACAAGTTAGAGCATTTTATGATTGCACTATAGCTGGCATAAAACTATAGGTTTAAGTCCTGCAAAGGGGTTAAACACATTATTAAAGTCTGCTCTAGAGCAGTAATTCACTATTGGGAGCTAGATGAACACTTCTGGTGAGCCAATGAGGAGAGACATTTTTGTTTAGCCAAAAATAGCCAGCTAGCAACATGAAGTGCAGTGCTGCTCCTGAGCCTACCTAGGTATGCTTTTCAACAAAGGAGACCAAGAGAGCAAAGTTGATTTGGTAACAGAAGTGAATTTAAAAATTATCTTAAAACTGCATGCTCTGTCTAAATCATTAAAGATTGATTTGACTTTCATGTCCTTTTTATGAATGTAAAAAAATGCTGTTTCTTAGCTTTAACGTCCCTTTAATAAATCCTGCTTACCTGTCAGTGCTTTCCCATATACCATATCCGGACTTCTTGTCACACTCCCAGTTGCCAGTGTATTTATATGGATTTGTATTGGTGACGGGGCTTTCCAGGATCCCAAACCCGTGTCTCATATTATCTTTGAAGTATCCTTTGTACACAAACTCATCGGCATATCTGGAAGAAAACTGTATTAGATTAGACTATGTTTAACCTGGATATGTATTGTCTAATATGTGTATTTGTGTAGAGAATATCACAAATATCATATCAGTTGTTTAAATAAAAGCCACACTTGCTGCTTAGGAATTCCTTATCCATATTCATATTGGGCTAGATTACAAGTGGAGGGCAAATTAACTCGTTTGCGGGAGCGCAATAATTAACCATCCATTACAAGTGACTGGTTATTGATACTGCGACCTCATGGTAGCAATTAGCACTTATAAAATGAGCCAGAGATCAGATCTTTGGTTAATTTTAGAAACGTGCCCCAAATGCCCTCAAAATACTGTCTAGTGTAGTTTATTAAAAAATAAAGATAGCAGCATCTTTATTTTTTAATAAAATAACTGCACTGGGCAGTATTTTGGGTTAAAGTTGGTGGGAGTGGGTCTATGGGAACTGTGTGTTCCCAGTAAATATATATTTACATAAATAAGTTAGCATGGTCGCAATATCCAAAGTCCTGAAGTTAGCTCAAATTGGGTTCCGCACTTGTGCAAATCTTTCAAATTTGTAATATATGTGCTAACTCACACACACAAAAAGATTACTTCTAGCGATGTTTACGTTTAAGCAGGAGCATTCAATACCACTCCACTTGTAATCTAGCCCAAGGGTTTAAAAGTGCTCACTGCAGACTTCATAAGTCAAACCCTACTACACATCTGTTCCTGCCTAGCCTCAGCAGAGATGATATGATAAAGCTAAGCAACAGACATTTTGATAAAAAAAAAAAAACATAACAGTGCCAAGATTTGTCTACTCCATTAATTAACCAGGATTCCTCAATAATGCAAGTGGTGGTGGTGGCAGGTGAGGTGTGATTTTGGAACCTTGAAAAACAATTCTAGCAAACAGTATGGTAATTTATTTAGAAAGTTTTCACACTTGGTTGATATGTTGATTTATTGCAATTACACAGAGGTTTATGTTAAAGCATGCCAACAACTTGATTAAAGGAATATAATAATAATAATAATAATAATGGATACTTGTATAGCGCACAACCTCGGACTTAATCGACTTGTGGCACTGATAACAGGTATTATTATTACCCAACTTAAAGGACCATGATACCCAAATGTTGAAACACTTGAAAGTGATGCAGCATAGCTGTAAAAGCTGACTAGAAAATATCACCTGAACATCTCTATGTAAAAAAGAAAGATATTTTACCTCAAATGTTCCTCAGTAGCCACATCCTATTGTAAAGGACTTCTAGGCAGCAAATCAGTATGTCTGTCCCGGGAGACAGCTAAGGGAGTGAACTTCATGAACACTCATTGTATTGCCCTATTCAGTTTAAGGAAGTTTACTATTAAATCTCATGAGAGTTAAGTCAAATCTCATGAGATCACAGTAAAAGAGTTCTTGACCTCAGCACTGTTGATGCTGATTGGCTGCTGTTCATTTCTTCTTCTTTTTTTTTTTTAACCTGCAGCTGGACAGCAGCTGAAGTATAACTTTTTACAAAGAACTTACTCTGCTGAGCTGAGGAAATTGTGAGGTAAAATATCTTCCTTTTTTACATAGAGATGCTCAGGTGATATTTTCCTGTCAGCTTTTTACAGTTATGCTGCATCAGTTTCAAGTGATTTAGCATATGAATATTATGTCCCTTTAGTGGTACTCATTTTACCGACCTCGGAAGGATAAAAGGCTAAATGGACCTTGCCAGGATCAAACCGGCAACCCTTGGGGTGCCACAGATCTCTGCAACAGTGCATTAGCACAATGAGCTATCTATCCGGCTTAATAAAAAATATATAAATATATAGTATGATTTAGACAGAGGATACCATTTAAAAAAAGTTTCCAATTTACATCTATTATCAAATGTGCTTAATTCCTACGATATTCTGTGTTAAGGAGATGCCTAGGTAGATGTCTGGAGCACTAAATAGCAGGAAATAGTGCTGACATCTTGTGTTCTTGCAAATGGATAACATTTTTGCAAAGCTGCTGTGATATAGTGCTGTAGAAATGGGCCAGCTCCTGAGATTACATCCCTGCTTTTAAACAAAAGTTATTAAGAGAATAAAAATAATGATAAACAAAGTAAATAGAATGTTGTTTAAAATTGCATGCTCTATCAAATCATGAAGAAAAAAACAAAACATGTTGGGCTTCATATCCATTTCAAAGGAATTAAGTAACATGTTCTGTTTAGGTAAAGCATTTTATTTTTAAATTCTTCCTCTCAAGCCATTTGAAGGCAGATACATAAGAAGGACACCACTGATTGGTTCATTAGCTGTGCCCTTCTTATAAACAGTAATGGATTGCTTCTGGATGCACAATTTTAACTATTTGTTTAATAACAAACTACAAAAAAAACAAAATTTTGTTCACAGTTAAATAGCAATTAACTGAAAGATAATTGTTAAATTATTCCTATTTATTACCAGATATAAGAGAGTTTTAAATTATTAAAATGTTCTCTGTGTGTAATGCACAACTTTGAGCCCCACATTCCATCATTGAAGGGGGGGATTTGTGAGATCAATGGGTTCAATGACAAAGGGGGCAGGAGGACCTTTGCAAACAGTAAGAAACTCTAGAGTATATCTGTTACTTTTGCTGTTGTGTATATGCCGCCCAGTGGAGAGCTTCACATGATTTATTTGCATTTTAAGATGCAAACTTAAATGACAGTAAACAACTTGATATAAATGTTTATTTATTCATAGTAAAACAACTTTTCAATATACTTTCATTATTTATTTTGGCTTATTTATTTCATATAGGTGGTGAGAGACCTCACTGGCAACTTAGTCTCGTCTTTGCCTCCACTGGAAGAAGGGGAAGAATGAAGATGTGCATGTGGTTCTTCAGTGAGAGGGGATTTCAGTTTATGTTGAGGCTGTTTTCCCCTTAGAGTACAGTATTTGTCAGGGGGATGTAAAAGGTGTATGGTTACTGGCTCTTTTTTCTAACTCATGGGAAATGATGTCAAAAACCTTCCATTGTGGTCGCAGTGATTTGTCTTTTGCCTGCTCTTAAGGATCTACAATATACTTCTGTTCCATATCCTCTGATGATATGTTTCAGTACTGGTTTGGCTTCCTACTGGTTTCTATTTCTAGAGGAGTATCTGTTGGAAAGTATCATAAGCTTTTTTTCCCAGGAGGCTTCTTATCTTCATCCTACTGGATCTGTATTCTTTACAGATTCAAGTCTTTTAGGTTGGGGCTCCATCTGGGGATCTCAGAGAGAAAGGTTTTTTCTTTTTTGTTGTTTTCTTGGGGGTGAGGTTTCCTTTTTTATATTTTTGAACTCCATGCAATTTTTAGAGTCCTTCAGGGTTGGCCTCTGTTGGAAAGGGTGTCTTATCCTCGATGGCCCTGAGGGAAGTATTGAGAATTCTTTTGTGGGCAGATGTCAATTGTTATTTATTTTCTGCTGTTCATATTCCTGGAGTGATCAACTGGGAATCAGTTTTTCTCAGTTGTTAGTCTTAGCATCCAAGAGAGTGGTCTCTACATCTGGATATTTTCTATGAGATTGTGGATTTTTGGGTTCACCCCCAAAGATCTTTTGTTTCATTCTCTGACTTTCCAAGTACTGTGTGAGGTCCATGGATCCTCAAGCAGTGTTTGTGGTTGCTTAAGTAGTTCCTTGGTCATTTTGAATAACTTATGTTTTTTCCACCTCTGGTTCTTCTTCCAGGGTGGTTTCTTAATTAGTCTAGACAGAGCGTCTGTGATTCTATTTACTCTGATTTGGTCTCACAGTTTTTGGTATGCAAATCTAGTTCAGATGTCCAGTTGCCCTTTCCTGAGTCTCTTCCTTTGATTTCAGATTTTTGGTCTCAAATCTCTAAGCCTGAGTTGAATGAATAGTTTTTAATCAGAGATGGTTCTTTGGCTCTGTAATTAAGTCTCTATTACAGGTTTGTGCGCCTTAGGGATGGGTGAATGTGTTTATATTATATTATAATTTTATTGTTAGAACAAATGATATTGTAGAAATTCGATTTACATAATCGAATGTTGATAAGAACGAATATTCTTAAAAATTCTATAATCAAATTCTATTTACAGTTTTCGAATGTTTTCTGAGATATCTGCTTTTTTATGTGATCTTCCTTATATAATTCTTTTAGGATAAGGAAGTTTCTTTGGACTAGATTTGATTTCTCCCCTAGTGTTGTTTCTTTTGTCTTTATCTGACACAAATTTGTTATGAAGCCATAAAAGTGTTATATTGGTGCTACTATAGTTTTCAGACAAACTTCTAGTTTGTTTGTGTTCTTTTCTGGTAACGGAAAAGGGCAGAAAGCTTCGCCATTTCAGGTCCTCGTGGTTGAGACCGTTCTATAAGGCTTTTTTTGGAGGCAGGTTAGCTTATTCAATTAGATCAATTGCCATTTCTTGGTCTTTTTAGGAATGAAGCTTCATTTGTCTAACTTTGCAAGGTAGCTATTTTTTCTTAAATCATACAATTTTGGTGTTTTTGCTTCTTTTGAGGCAGCCATTTGGTAGGAAAGTCCTTTAGGTAGTTGCCTCAGAATGAATATGTGCCTGTTGGTCATATATTTCTTACATGTTTTTTTACCCTTTTTTAAGTTTCATTAAGGTTGTGGATTTAGTTTTTCAATGAAAACGATATTTCTTAAATCCCACTCTTTATGTTTTGTTACTTGTGGACTCCACTGCTTGGTTATTGGTTCCCAGGAGTAATGGATTGTGGGCTCTCACCACCTGCATGAAAGAAACGTGATTTATCGATTTGTTTGCTCTTGATTAGTTTCCCATCTCTTTGGCTTGGCTATACATTAGACTGAGTTTCCAATGGGGGGGGGGGGGGTTATTGAGTTCCTGGAGTTTGGGAATCTTTGCCTCCTTCTAGTGGTAAGGAAGAGTAATTCCCAGAAGTAATGCATCATGATCTCTCACCATCATAAAATAAATGAATTTATCAGGTAAGTATAAATTATGTTTTTCATGCAATTTAGCTCTGAATTTGTGGATTTTTTAATTTTTTAGAACTTGAAATGCACCCTACTGACTTAACAAGGCCAACCCTGCTACATATATTTCCCTTATTGGATTTAACTGATAACAAATGTTTTATTACACATATTTCCCAAATATGCTTCTGATACCATTTAAAATGTACTTCTGTGCTTTTCCTGTAGCTTTTCCTTCCTTAAAACAGTTATAATTGTATACATGTGGTTAGACCAGTCACCTAATTATAGTTTTTCTCTACTCTTGAGTTTCCATTCATTACTTACTCACAGATTCCATATCCCTGCATAGCTCCGTCCCTCCAGTGGCATTTATAGCAATCATATTGGTCCTCTGAAGAGTTGGGCATAAGGCAGACTCCAAAGCTAAAGGAAAAAACTTGATCATCATTATATTTGTTTTTTATTCCTGGTTAAAAAATGTGATCACAATCTTTATAGTACTTTCTATGCAATAAGGTGGTATTTGAATAATCTACTGTACACTGTGCAGGAGTTATATGACCATAACCATTTCCAGTATACAGTATGTATTTTTTTTTAACCCAGAGATTGGTTCCTTGCAGTCACTGCTGATCACATAGAATATGCAGCTGCTGATTGGTGTTTATGTCTGATAACAAAATGGATGCATTTTGGAAAGTGTCTTAAAATGGTACTTAGGAGTTTTCAAGCCCCAGAACACTGCACACTAGAATTACAAAACACACGCCCACATGAACTGCTCAACTGAGATGATTTATGAATATTAGTTAAATAATTTTGTTCTCTTTTATAATAAGCATTGCTAAAGTCAGAGAGCAGAAACATAATTAAGATTTCTCAGAATAAAAAAAATTCTGTGCCCTTTCTTTTTGGTTTCTGTAGCACACTAGAGCATGGCAATCATGCCTGCATAATAAATAGTTTCATTCATTTATAGATGATGAGCTCCATTTATCAAGCAGCAGAGGGTGCAGTGCATGGAAGTCTGCTTAAGAAGGTAACTTTGACCACCTGCCTATTAATAAATGGGGCCCTACAAGGGATGCCACCTCAGCCATGTTTTCCTGGACACTTATGAGTTATACATGCCGCAGGGTGTGCAGGTAGGAACATGAATTTCAACCCTGGAAAGTACACAAACAGTGACACTGAACAGCACAATTCATGTTCCTCTCTGCACACCCTGCCGCATGTATAACTCATAAGTGTCCAGGAAAACATGGCCGAAGTGGCAACCCTACCTACAACCCATTAAAACCATTTAGACCAAATAAACAGTGCTTGCAGGTTTAAGTCAAAATTAAACTTCCCTGATTCAGACAAAAAACGTGCAGTTACAGTAAACTTTCCATATTACTTCCATTATTACAATGTGCACAATATTTTTATACGCACACATTCTGAGGAACTAGCACCTAATTAGAATGTCTACACGTTCTTAGTATATACTGCGCATATGTGTTTGTGATTGGCTGATGGATGTCACATGATACAGAGAGCAAGCAATGGGAGTTTTTCTTATTATGCATTTGTTCATAATGCAATTCTATTGTATTTAATGATCCTCTACGTTAAAATGTTAATCTTCCTTACAATATTAATTATTCATAGCAAATAAAACTCTGCAATATACTTTTAATATTTATTTTGACTACTTAACCTGCAATCTGCCTCAGAAATCTAGTTTTCCCTCTGGTTCCAGAGAGGCAAGAGTTCATTATGTTGTATTTAGAACACCGACCCTTTAATATGCTACATATTTTTTTCTTGAGTCAAATAAATCATGTTATTTAATAAAAAAAGTTAATTCTACTATCAAATTTGCTTTGCTTTCTTTGGATCCTTGATTGACATTTAGCTCCTTTCCATGACCGACTGAGGTGGGCTCAGGAGTGTGCCCATATCTTTGCACTGCTTCAGGATAGCGTTCCTGAGCCTACCTAGGTATACTAGGTATGCTCTTCAACAAAGGATACCAAGAAGACAAAGCATATTTGATAATATTTTTAATTTAAAATTTGTTCTCTTTTTACCTGAATCATGAAAAAGTCTTTTTACTTGTATGTCCCTTTAATTACTACTAGTATATACAGTGCACTTATATATAAAAAAGAACATATATTTCAGTTATTGTTCAGGTTAGTTTAATCCCACTCTAGAACAAAATGCAGTGCAAATATTTACAGGATTTGAACCAGGAATGAACTGTACTCTGCACACCCTTGAGTACATATGTTATGAGGAACTAAAATTTCATAATCTACTTTCACTGAGAGATTACACATATATATTCATACTAGTTAGCTTTAAAGGGACATAGACACTTAATACATTTCATGCACCTCTCTCTAATTATGGGTGCCGATATTTTGCAACCTAAGTTACACTACAGGTATCTGAAGAAGAATTGCTGCACACGTGCAAACACATCAGCACTGTAATGTAGTGAAATCTAGATTTCAATATAGTGGCACTCATAACTAAAGGGAAGTGAGGAAAAACCTCTATACAATGCTCATAAAATGTATTTATTGTTTACTTCCCCTTTAATTTGTTATGGATACCCTCACACTGCTTCTATTTAGCACTAATGACTTTTACTTTTCAGATGCACCTACAATACTAAACTGCAGCAGCATGACATTGAGTTGCTATAGAGTTGCACAGTGTGGATAAGGCTTTTCCTACTGGCTGCTTGTTAAAACCAAGAAAAGACGCAGCTTACAGAGGAACATTAAAATGTAAATGAGTTTTCAACTGTGAGATAACTTAGCTGTTATTATGTCCACTCACTGTACATTGAATTTGTGCATACTTGACTATGTCTTTAAATCTTTTAAAATAGTTTCCACATTTTTAAGCAATGTAGCTATAAATACTGGAATTAAAGGGACATTTTTTTAGGCTGTGTGAAGCAGCAGGTTTTGCAATAATATCTTTAGCAATGCTAGTGCTCAAAACCCGTGCACACCAAGACACGAGTCTACCTAGATATGCTCTCTTGGAAAGTGTAAAACAAAGTTTGGAAAGTTTATACAAAGGATACCAAAAGGTAAAGAGATACATTTTACTACTTAAACCTTTTTTTGAATTGACCCTGGAAGCTTATCTTTTGTTATTTTGTCACCATTTCAATGGCAGTGGTTGTTATTATAGATTTTACATCAAGATTGAAATATATCTTTCTTTCAGATAAGGAAGCTCTTACCCGTTTTCTTGGCCAAATTTGAAGTCACCTGCATGATTGCGCCCATCCGGCCATTTCAGCCTGCCCCTGTATTGTACAGATGAGTATTAATGACAAAAACATTTATATAAAGTTTTTGGGTTTGTTTACTCAAAAAGAAGAAACAAAACCTCTAGAAAATATCATACAGCTTCAGATTGGTGGTTATTGCTAAACATATTCATTAAAATATTTATACACCAATGTATTTATTTGCTAACACTAACACATTTCACTTTCCTCTGAACCTCTGTCCTTCTTACAATAAATGAAAGTAACTTAAAGGGACAGTAAAAAGTCACAATTAAACTTTCCTTTTGAATTCTGTTATCAAAATAGCTTCATTTTCATGGTATCTTTTATTGAAGAGTAAAACTAGGTAGACTCATAAGAGCTCAGGGGTGTGCACGTGTCTTTAGTACTCTATGGCAGCAGTGTTTTACTTTTCAATAAAAGATACCAAAAGAATGAAGCAAATTTGATAACAGAAGTAAAATAGAAAGTTGTTTAAAATTGCATGCTCTATCCGAATCATCAAAGTTTAATTTTGACTTTACTGTCCCTTTAAGAGATGCAGCTAAATAACCATATAAATAACATGGATTTATTTACATATAATTTCTAGATCATAATTTTTGAATTGCAAAATTACACTTTAATGCAATTTAATTAATGCAGATGGTTTGCAATGCAGTGATTAATTACTTATGCATGCTTAAAACAATTACTTTAATATTTCTTCAAAGACTCTATGGGGTAGATTTATCAAGCAGCGGATTCTGCAATCAGGTCCACTTGAAACTTAATTTAAGAAGCAGCAGTCGTAAGACCGCTGCTCCTTAACTCGTTAGCCACCTCTGAGGTGGCGGACAGCAATCATCCCGATCGGATATGATTGACAACCTTGGATTGGCCGTGAATGTGCAGTGTGCGGCATTGCACAAGCATTTCACTAGAAATGCTTGGGCAATGAAAAATCCCGACAGTGTATGCTGTCAGCATTTAGCGATGTCGGGCGGAATTTTGATAAATTTACCCCTATGTGTGTGTGTGTGTATTTTTTAGGCATGTGCATTTGGTGGATTCGGTTAAGAAGCAGCGGTCGTAACTAGAAATGCTTGTGCAATGACCAATGCAGACAGCCCAACATTTGATAAATCGACCCCTATGTGTGTGTATATATTTGTTAGGCATGTGCATCTGATGGATTCAGCAACAAATAAATGCTGAATATGGCGCCCATGAGCAGAATTTAGCTATTTTGAGAGCCAGATTTTTTCTTGTGTTAGTGCAACACACTAAGATCTGTCTTTGCACAGAAAGAAAGTGTGTTTTCGGCCAATCGACCTAATGCACATGCCTATTAAATATTTCAAAGATGGGGGGGCAGAGACCCCCAAAATATCAATAACTTTTGACCAAAATTGTGTAAAATCTAAGTGTGCCTGTTTTATGATTTCTTGTTATTATTGTCAGGTGGGCGTCTTGAAGGTGGCTGAAAACTGATTTTTATGGTCAGGGTTATGGAGACTCAACTTTCTCAAGCAATTGAGCTATCAGTGTAACCAGCATCTATACATCAGTATCAGTTGTGCACAATGTAAACAGATTTCACTAATAGAATATATGACTAAAATATGTATTATGTATAGAACATGGCTGTTATCTAGATTTAGCTTCTAGTATATTCAGATGCACAGCCCCCTCTACCTGTGTTTATGACTTTTTTAATTAAAATGTATCTTATATGTATAAGTTTTTTTTTCTATTAGAAATCACTTTACTATCTCTAGACTCACTGTCTGCTGTATTTGAATGTGAATTTGAATTTATCTGTTACTTGTGTTTCCAGGAAGAAATAATAAAATTATTCACTTACATCTGTGTGTCTGGATATATTTATTTAAGAACTACCCTTTTCATTTATTTATGCTATGAGTGTCCTCCTTTTAAAGTGCATGCATAGGTACGTTTAAGAGCAGCGATATACATCTTGAAGCTAGCTAAACACATATACACATATGGTGAGTCAATGACAAGAGGCATATATGTGTCGCCACCAGTCCCCAGCAGGCTCACATTAATGTATTACCGCTTCTGAGCCTACCAAGGTATGCTCTTCAACCAATGATTACAGGATAATTAAGCATATTACAAAATAGAAATAGAAAGCTGTTTAAAATTGTATGGTCTATCGGAATCATACACATTTAATTTTGACTTTGTTAATTAATTGTTAAAAAGTATGCCTTTAAAATGATAGATAATCCCTTTATTACCCATTCCCCAATTTTGCATATTCAACACAATTATATTAATACTAATGGTAAAGCCCATGTACATGGGCCAAATGTTTAATGAAAGAAATATCCCTATCCTTCTGTCCCTATCCCTCTGTCCCTATGCCTCTGTCCCTATCCTTCTGTCCCTATCCCTCTGTCCCTATCCCTCTGTCCCTATCCCTCTGTCCCTATCGATGTGTCCCTATTCCTCTGTCCCTATCCCTCTGTCGCTATCCCTCTGTCCCTATGCCTCTGTCCCTATCCTTCTGTCCCTATCCCTCTGTCCCTATCCCTCTGTCCTTATCCTTCTGTCCATATCCCTCCATCCCTATCCCTCTGTCCCTATCCCTGTGTTCCTATTCCTCTGTCCCTATCCCTCTGTCCTTATCCCTCTGTCCCTATCCCTCTGTCCCTATCCCTCTGTCCCTATCCCTCTGTCCCTATCCCTCTGTCCCTATCCCTCTGTCCCTATGCCTCTGTCCCTATGCCTCTGTCCCTATCCTTCTGTCTTTATTCCTCTAGCCCTATCCCTATCCCTATTTCCCGGTCCCTCTCTCCCTGTCCCTCTGCCCCTGTCCCTATCCCCCTGTCCCTTTACCTCTGTCCTTGTCCCTCTGTCCCTATCCCTCTGTCTCTATCCCTCTCTCCTTATCCCTCTCTCCCTGTCCCTCTCTCCCTGTCCCTCTCTCCCTGTCCCTCTCTCCCTGTCCCTCTCTCCCTGTCCCTCTGCCCCTGTCCCTCTGCCCCTGTCCCTCTGCCCCTGTCCCTCTGCCCCTGTCCCTCTCTCCCTGTCCCTCTGCCCCTGTCCCTCTGCCCCTGTCCCTCTGTGCCTATCCCCCTGTCCCTGTCCCTCTGTCCCTCTGTCTCTATCCCTCTCCCTATCTTTCTGTCCCTAACCCCCCCACAAACAGCTCTCTAAGCCCCCTCTAACTATTGCTACCATCTTATCTACTGACAGCTGCCTATAACCCCCCTTTTTTATTATTTTAATTTTTTTCTGTAGTATAGTGGTCCCACCACCTCTCCCCTCCCGCGATCACCATTTAGCCCTCCCCGCACCCCCAAACCCTTTTTCTGTAGTGTAGCTGCCCCACCCTTCTATGTTCCTTTAATTTCTGTAGCATAGCCTCTCACTTCCTCCCCTTCCCTCCCCCCCTCCGCTGCTGAGCCACCCACCCTCCTCCTGCCCACACCTCCTGCTGGCACCAGCAGAAGATCGTTACAGACGGTGACACACACAGTCTGTAACAATCAGGCATCTGCCCTCATATGGAGGCGGAGTACCGATCGCACTCCGGCTCCATATGCGGCAGATGCCTGAAGCTTCAGGAGCTCCAACTCTTGGCTGTAACTTAACAGCTGAGAGTGCTGGAGCTTCCTGAAGCTTTCTCACGCTGCAGGGATTTGGCTGCGGGAGCAACCTACAACAGTGATGGAGGTATTACAAACACGATTATAGTATAGGTACTTTTTACCTCTGTGTTTACCTTTTATCTAAGCCTCTGCAGACAGCCCCCTTATCTCAGTGCTATTTACAAACTTTCATTTTAGCCAATCAGTGCAGCTTCATAAATAACTCCTCAGGACTGAGCACAATGTTATCTATATGGCACACGTGAACTTGCAGTGTCTTGCTGTGTACTGAGATAAGAAGCAGCATGGGAGGCTTATAAACAGTCAAAAATTTAGAGGTTTGAAGGTTGTAAACAATATTAATATAAAATGTTGGTTGTGCAAAGCTGGGGAATAGGTAGTATTTATATTTTTTTAACAATAAAAAAAAATCAAGTAGACTGTCCCTTTAAAGGAACATGAAACCCACAATGTGCCCTTAATTATACAATTTTAAACACCTTTTCAATTTACACATATAGTCTATTTTGCTTATTATCTTGGTATCCTTTGTTTAAAAATATACCTAGGTAGTTTTAGGAGGTGGGAATTAGCTGCTGATTGGTGGCTGCACATAAATGCCTTTTGTCGTTGGCTTACTGATGTGTTCTGCTAGCTCCCAGTAGTGCATTTGCTGCATCTTCAACAAATGATAATAAGAGAATGAAGCATATTAGACAAGAAAAGTAAATTGGAAAGTTGTTTAAAATGGTATGCTCTATCTGAATCATGAAACATTTTTTTTTTTTTTGGGGGGGGGGGGGGTTTCATGTCTCTTTAAAGCTTCTTAAATATGGACAATATCTCTTTTCTTTCATATGGGTGGGAAGAGTCCACAAAATCCCTTCTTCTGGGAACTACTCTTTCCGGCCACTAGGAGGAAGCAAAGATTCCCAAACCCAAGAGCTCTATAAAACCCCTCCCACCTTACTGGAAACTAGTCTTGTCTTTGTCTCTGCTGGAGCAGGGTGAAGAATGAATATGTGCATGTTGTTCTTCAGTGAGAGGGATCCTCAGATTGAGTTGTGGCCCATTTTCCCCTCAGAGTACAGTGTTTGTTGGAGGGATTTATTGGGAGTATGGGTAGTGACACATTTTTCACCTCATGGGAATTGGTCACAAGCCTTCCACAGGTGTTGCGGGGACCTTTCCTTTGCCTCCTCCTGTTAGGTAATTGTATACTCCTATTCCACGTTGGGTGCCTTTTCGGTAAGTACTATTTTTTGTTGTTGGGCCCTCTACTTTTGTGCTAACTAATTAACATTTAGGTTAAAGCAATATACTTACTTGCCATGTGGTTTTCCCCAGGACATTTCTCCTTCATATACAGCGTTCTTAAATCTGCCATCATTCTTGTATGTGTATGTACACAGGCGGCACGTTGGAGGGTCATTGGCCTCCCCTGTCCCACCCCATAAAGGTAAATCTCTGTTTCCATTCACTCTCTGGCGGATAAGCTGGTTTAGTTTCCACAACCACAAAACCTAATAAGGAAATTAAAAAATGCAAATTTACAGACAATAATAATTCTTTGTTTTTTTTATTCCAAACACAAACTATGAAGCTATTTATTATTATTATTTTTACTACTGCAATTATTTTATTTATTTATTTTAGTATTTGTTTATTTATAAAGCACCAACATACTCCACAGCACTATGACATTAGGTGCATTGTCTTCATTAATGATTATTACTTTTAAAATAGAAAATAAACATCTTTCCTTCCAGCAGAACTGGTGTGTGGGTGTATGAGACGGGGGAATACAATGAAATAAGTGAAGATGAATTAAAAGGACTTGTTAGAGCATCTAATGTTTGCATTAGTGTCCCTACATAACTATATATATTTGCCCTTGAAAATTATTTAAACACATAGGTAAAGTCCTGCTAGAGAGTTGCAAGGTAAATTGCGGAGCTGTAAGACTGACACTCCTGATTAAAAAACATATGATAAACAAATTCTGCTTAGTTGGCCATATCATTGCGACGAACCTTAATCGTCTCTGAGTGAAATATAGATCAAGTCTGTGCTGATAGCTCACTTACACAACTCACATCCAAATCACATCCAAATCACATCCAATTTTGAATTAAAATTTTACATTTATTGGTGAAAGTTCATGTAAAATCACAGACCTGGATGGGGTCAGTATTCAGCAAACAGAAATACCTCCGACCCCTAACATGCGTCACCTGATACGTTTTTCTGAAGCTTTATGGAAGGTGGGCGTGTTCTAAACAGAGAAGCAAACTTTTAAATATCCCTTTTGTCGCGTATCTACCGACTGGAAGAGAAGTATCAGGATGTTTGGCCAATTGGAAATATTGGTAAGACATGACTAAACAGTTGCTATGTAAGCCAGAGGGACATATCCATTCACGGCCCCTCAAGCAGACACAGTGTAGCAATATTGTATCTATTTGTTTACAACCTTGTATCAGCCTCATCATTATGACAATCGAGTTCTCGCACTTATCCTTTTATTGTTCTATTCCTTAATTTTAGATAGTCTTTAGCGATTCTCTGCATATGTAACAATACTATCACATTGATCAATATTACAGATGGAACAGCACCCGAGAATTGCATACTTTGCTCTATATAAATAAATTAAACAGTTAAATAGAATAGTTAGAGCAGGTAAGTTTATATATATTTTTTGTCCATATAGCTCTATAAGGACATTCTTGCAATTGATTGTTATTTGTCATATTGTACAAACTGACTTTTTTACCAACTTCCCCAAAACTATGTACAATTTAAAACAAACAAACATTAAAATAACTGATTACTATTTACAGTCAGAGGAAGGAACACTTCATCAATAGGTGAGGTCCTTATTGCAAAAGAAATAAGAAGAGTTATTTAATTAATATATCCCACAGAAGTTATTTGGGGCCGAATTATCAAGGGCTGAATGGTCCTGAATATCCCTGTTTCCGCGCAAGATGGAAACAGGAGTTAAGAAGCAGCGGTCTTAAGACCACTGGTCCTTAACTCGTCCGCCGCCTCTGAGGCTACGGACATCAATCTGCCTGATTGCATACAATCAGGTTGATTGACACCCCCTGCTAGAATTGCTTGTGCAATGTTAAATGCCAAAAGCGTATGCTGTCGGAATTCAGCGATGTCTGGCGGACATGATAGGCTACAGTGTATCATATCCGCCAGACATTGACAAATCAGCCCCTCTATGTTTATACAATGTCGCCAACAGTATTTTAAAAATGTATTTAATAGATTATTTACCAAAATCACTAAGAGGTGGAGATAGGTCCAGGCGGCTCCTTTTTTAAAGAAGCAAAAAGGATTTTCTATTTGCAAACAAAAAAAACAAATGGCATAAATGCCAGATGGGATTTAGATTTCTTTCAGGGCTAATATAAGATTGAATCCATAAATCTTAGTTTGGATCTTTAAATACATTTTTAAAATACTGTTGGCGACATTGTATAAACATAAAGGGGCCGATTTAATATGCTGCTTCTTAACTTATCTGTCACCTCTGAGGTGGCGGACAGCAATCATCCCGATCAAATATGATTGGGATGATTGACATCCCCTGCTAGCGGCCGATTGGTCGCGAATCTGCAGGGGGCGGCATTGCACAAGAATTTCACTACAAATGCTTGTGCAATGTTAAATGCCGACAGCGTATGCAGCATCTAGCGATGTCGAGCGGGCATGATCCGTTACAGCGGATCATGTCCGCCCGCATCTTAATAAATCAGCCCCAAAGAGTATATCAAATAATTTCTGTGCGGTATATTAATTAAACAACTCTTGTGAGGTAATCATGACCCTCTTATTTCTTTTGCAATAAGGACCTCAGCTATTGATGAAGTGTTCCTTCCTCTGACTGTAAATGGTAATCAGTTATTTTAATGTTTGTTTGTTTTTTTAAATTGTACATAGTTTTGGGGAAGTTGGTAAAATATGACAGCCTGTTTGTACAATATGACAAATAACCATCAATTGCAAGAATGTCCTTATAGAGCTATATGAACAAAACATATATATATAAACTACCTGCTCTAACTATTCTATTTAACTGTTTTATTTATTTATATAGATTAAAGTATGCAATTAACGGGTGCTGTTCCATCTGTAATATTGATCAATGTGATAGTATTGTTACATATGCAGAGAATCGCTAAAGACTATCTAAAATTAAGGAATAGAAAAATAAAAGTATATGAATAAATAAAGTATAAGTACATGTGCGAAAACCCGATTGTCATTATGATGAGACTGATACACACTGTGTCTGCTTGAGGGGCCGTGAATGGATATGTCCCTCTGGCTTACATAGCAACTGTTTTGTCATGTCTTAACAATTTTTCCAATTGGATCTGCAGTGACGTTTTTTCCAGTCAGTGGATCTGCAGTGACGTGAAAAGGGGAATATTTAAAAGTTTGGCGTTCTTTGTTTAGAACATGACCACCTTCGATAAAGCTTAGGCGAAACACATCGGGGGGTAGTTATCAAGCCGTCAACCTCAAATACGCTGGAATTCCGCAGCGTATTTGTGGCGAGGCTGATTCGCCTTAGTTATCAAGCCCTAGACACCGGCAAAAGTAGAATTTAGTGACGTAAGCTTCGATCTGCCGGGCAAAGTCCGGCACAGATCGATTCTTACGTCACTCCAGATGTTCCGCACACAAGTGCGGCACAATCTGACTACTTTTGCTAGTTATCAAAAAACTAGCAGGTACGCTCGGCACTTTTCCGGCCCAGCGTACCTGGTTTTCAAACCGCTGCCCTTGAGGCGGCGGATCCCTTAGGAATCAATGGGAGTCTGACCATAGCGAAAGTTCATGTTCGCTGCTGCCCGACATCCCATTGATTTCTATGGGAGCTGTCTACACCTAACACCCTAACATGTACCCTGAGTCTAAACACCCCTAATCTGCCCCCCCTACACCGCCGCAACTAAATATATGTATTACCCCCTAAACCGACGCTCCCGGAGCCCACCGCCACTCTGATAAACTGATTAACCCCTAAACCGCCGCTCCCGGAGCCCACCGCAAGCTATAATAAATATGTTAACCCCTAAACCACCGCTCCCGGTCCCCGCCGCAACTATAATATATGTATTAACCCCTAAACCGCCACTCCCAGACCCCGCCGCTACCTACATAATACCTATTAACCCCTATCCTTCCCCCCCATACCGTCGCCCTCTAAAATAAAGTTATTAACCCCTATCCTGCCAATCCCGGACCTCGCCGCAACTAAATAAATAGTTTAACCCCTAAACCGCCACTCCCGGACCCCGCCGCAACCTATATTACACTTATTAACCCCTAATCTGCCCCCCTACACTGTCGCCACCTATAATAAATGTATTAACCCCTATCCTGCCCCCCCCTACACCGCCGCCACTGTAATAAAATTATTAACCCCTAAGTCTAACCCTAACACCCCCCTAACTTAAATATTATTTAAATAAATTTAAATAATATTTCTCTTATTAAATAAATTAATCCTATTTAAAACTAAATACTTACCTTTAAAATAAACCCTAATATAGCTACAATATAAATAATAATTATATTGTAGCTAGCTTAGGATTTATTTTTATTTTACAGGCAAATTTCAATTTATTTTAACTAGGTACAATAGCTATTAAATAGTTATTAACTATTTAATAGCTACCTAGTTAAAATAAAGAGAAATTTACCTGTAAAATAAAAACTAACTTAAGTTACAATTACACCTAACACTACACTATACTTTAATAAATTATTCCTATTTAAAACTAAATACTTACCTGTAAAATAAACCCTAAGATAGCTACAATATAATTAATAATTACATTGTAGCTATTTTAGGATTTATATTTATTTTACAGGTAACTTTGTATTTATTTTAGCTAGTTAGAATAGTTATTAAATAGTTATTAACTATTTAATAACTACCTAGCTAAAAGAAATACAAAATTACCTGTAAAATAAATCCTAACCTAAGTTACAATTATTCCGATCAGCCAATAGAATGCGAGCTCAATCTGATTGGCTGATTGGATCAGCCAATCGGATTGAACTTCAATCTGATTGGCTGATTCAATCAGCCAATCAGATTTTTCCTACCTTAATTCCGATTGGCTGATAGAATCCTATCAGCCAATCGGAATTGAAGGGACGCCATCTTGGATGACGTCCCTTAAACGAATATCCATTTGTCGGTAGTCATCGGGAAGAAGAGGATGGCTCCGCGTCGGCTCGTCTGAAAATGGCTCCGCTCCGCTCTGGATGGATGAAGATTGAAGACGCTGCTTGGAAGATGACATCGCCCGGATGGAAGATTTCTTCAGCGCCGCCTGGATGATGACTTCATCGTATAGAAGACTTCTTCAGCGCTGCCTGGAAGATGACTTCTTCCGCTCCGGATCTCCTCTTCAGTTCCATCGGTGGGTCGGCTGGCTGAAGACGACTAAAGGTAGGATGATCTTCAGGGGGGTAGTGTTAGGTTTTTTTAAGGGGGGGTTGGGTTAGATTAGGGGTATGTGGGTGGTGGGTATTAATGTTGGGTTGGTGTATTTTTCTTTTACAGGCAAAAGAGCTGAATTCTTTGGGGCATGCCCCGCAAAAGGCCCTTTTAAGGGCTGGTAAGGTAAAAGAGCTTTGAACTTTTTCAATTTAGAATAGGGTAGGGCATTTTTTTATTTTGGGGGGCTTTGTTATTTTATTAGGGGGCTTAGATTAGGTGTAAGTAGCTTAAAATTGTTGTAATATGTTTTAAATGTTTATAACTTATTTTTTATTTTTTGTAACTTAGCTTTTTTTATTTTTTGTACTTTAGTTAGTTTATTTAATTGTAGTTATTTGTAGTTAATTTATTTAATTAATTTAATGATAGTGTAGTGTTAGGTTTAATTGTAACTTAGGTTAGGATTTATTTTACAGGTAATTTTGTATTTCTTTTAGCTAGGTAGTTATTAAATAGTTAATAACTATTTAATAACTATTCTAACTAGCTAAAATAAATACAAAGTTACCTGTAAAATAAATATAAATCCTAAAATAGCTACAATGTAATTATTAATTATATTGTAGCTATATTAGGGTTTATTTTAAAGGTAAGTATTGAGTTTTAAATAGGATTAATTTATTTAATAAGATAAATATTATTTAAATTTATTTAATTAATATTTAAGTTAGGGGGGTGTTAGGGTTAGACTTAGGTTTAGGGGTTAATAATTTTGTTACAGTGGCGGCGGTGTAGGGGGGCAGGATAGGGGTTAATACATTTATTATAGGTGGCGACGGTGTAGGGGGGGCAGATTAGGGCTTAATAAGTTTAATATAGGTTTGTGGTGGGGTCCGGGAGCGGCGGTTTAGGGGTTAAACTATTTATTTAGTTGCGGCGAGGTCCGGGATCGGCAGGATAGGGGTTAATAAATTTATTATAGAGGGCGACGGTATAGGGGGGGCAGGATAGGGGTTACTAGGTATAATGTAGGTGGCGGCGGTTTAGTGGTTAATACATTTATAAGAGTTGCGGCGGGGTCTAGGAGCGGCGGTTTAGGGGTTAATAACTTTATTGAGTTGCGGGGGGGCTCCGGGGGCGCCGGTATAGGGGTAGAACAGTGTAGTTAGTGTGGGTGCTTAGTGACAGGCTAGCAATAAAGCTGTGAAAAAGCCGAAGAGCAGCGAGATCGGATGAGTGATAACTCTCACAGTCCGCTGCTCATCGCCCCGTACTTGGTGCGCGGCTTTTTGACAGCTTTATTGATAACTTAGGCAAAATTTTGCAGGTCCGCGGCGGTGATGGTAGGCGAGCTTAGGCGGGCATATTGAACCGGCGAAGGCAGGAAAAGTAGACCCATTGATAACTACCCCCCATCAGGTAAACCATTTGGGGGTCAGAGGTATTTCTGTTTGCTGAATACTGACGCCATCCAGGTCTGTGATTTTACATGTACTTTCACCAATAAATCTTACTTTTTAACTCAAAATCGTATATATCTTGGGTATGATTTGTGTAAGCGAGCTATCAGCACAAACTTGATTTCTATTTCACTCAGAGACTATTAAGGTTCGCCACAACGATATGGCTAACTAAGCAGAATTTGTTTATCATATGTTTTTTTGTCTGTTCTCCAGTGGTCCCTTATGTTGTTTTATTTGGACATCCACCATAGTGCTTAATTGGGTCAAGCACTGTCAAATTCTGCACACAGCTATATACACAATATACAATATAGTATCTGTTTCATGTGACACTCCTGATTGGCTGGCCGGCTGTATCCTGCTAGTAAGTTTCAAGGCTTGCAGGGGAAGGAGGGCTCCTAAATCACACAGAAACAGCTACAAACACCAGTGCTACCTTATGTATACGAGAAGCAGCCATTTTTTAAAAATATATAAGGTTATATATACACTTAGGAAGAAATTGATTACCATTAGGAACAGTAATCCCCTGAACCGCTGGACACCTGGAATATTTTTACAGATGAGAACATGTCAAGACCCTGTCTCCTCTTCTTTACTAAGGTGGGCAGTTCAGACCCTAATTTTAAAGAGGGGGATTCACTCCTTTGTATGAGGGTTTATATGCTCTCTAACCTGCATTGCTGACACTCACTGCTGTAATGGTACAATCTGCATCAGTAGGTTCCAGGAATATTCTTATTAGATCATTCTCTCAGATCCAAATGCGGCTGCTCATTTAGTTCATTTTGTTAAAGCTCAACACACTAAGATCTTGTTTTACAGAGATATTCGTGTACTGCACTTTCACAAGAATAAATCCTAAAAGAGCCGCATGCCAAGAGGGGCCACCTTCTTCTGCATTCAGATCCTAATAATCTGCACGTCTAATTCTTTTAAGCAAGATGGGGCTTTTTCATTGCCTGCCCCTATCTCACTCCGTAAACCAAACAGAAGGGAATGGGATGTCATTTTAGAAATAGATTTATAAAGAAGGGTCTAATGTCATTAGTAGGTGATTACAATTAGCCACACACTACATACACACTCAGAGGACATGAGCAGTCTTATTCCGCAGTCTACTTTTCACTGTTCTGGGCTCTAAATAAAGCGCATGCGCTGGCATTTAAGCCAGTTCTTTAGAAAGGAATATACATAGAACAGATGGGCTTCCTAACTGCTGCCAAAATCTGTATTTCTATTTATGGGAACATCTGCATTATTGTCTAGTAATTATTTCTAAAAGTCAAAACTAAGTTACTCAGCAGCTCTCTCCCTACATATCTATTTATTTATTTTTTATCATTATGCACTAGGACACTACTCTTGTTTAAACCAGCTGATTCTATATTCTGTAAAGAACAGTCATGGGGGCCGATTTATTATGCCCCGAATGCGGCTATATGCAGCTGTTTCTGCGTGAGCCTTTAGGCTCGCCGAAAACATAAGTTAAGAAGCAGCGGTCTTAAGACCGCTGCTCCTTAACTCGTCCGCCCCCTCTGAGGCGGTGGACAGCAATCCGCTCGATCACATACGATTGGGTTGATTTACACCCCCTGTGAATCTGCAGGGGCGGCATTGCACAAGTATTTCACAAGCAATGATAAATGCCGACTGGGTATGCTGTCTGCATTTATAGATGTCTGGCGGACATGATCAGCTACATCGTATCATGTCCGCCAGACACATGATAAATCTGCCCCATGATATCCAAGTACACAGAAATGATGTGCAAATATATTCTAGTTATTTGATGAATGCAGCCAACTGCACTAAAGAATATTTTCAGCATAGAACTGGTTTAAAGAGAGATTCACTTTGGCCATAGTTTGACTCTCTTGATTTTAAAGCATTGCTCAGTTGGTGCTGCTACCCTCTGATTCAGTTGACTAACTTGACCCTGTCACATTATCTAGCTCAATCATTCACTAAATATTTACCTTTATACATGTTAACTGTACTGACTCACTTCCGTCACACTGTGTGACCCACTTGGCACAGTTTGACTATTATTCAATGTTTAGGTGACAGAATAAAATTTGTATGTGTGTATCAAGTGGTTAATACACTGCTCAATGTGTGTTTCTTGTAAACGTAGTGTTAAATCACTGATTAAATGTGTGTGTATAGGCATGCAGACAAACAAATATAACTTATTTAATTCCACACATTAAACATTGAACTAACTCAGTGATTGCCACTGATGCACACAAGCAAACAAGGGTTTTAACCACTTATGGACATCCAATGTAGTTAACTGCACCAATGTTACATACAAGCTCACTATTCAAGATCACCTAACATGATCTATAAAGGGGAAGTACAACTGGGTTAGGAATAGGAGCGCAAATTAATCTGGGACGAACTCGAGCTTCAAAGTCAGTGTGTAATCGACACATTTCGGCCCAATAGAGGGCCTTTTTCAAGATATCGTGTCTTGAAAAAGGCCCTCTATTGGGCCGAAATGCGTTGATTACACACAGACTTTGAGGCTCGAGTTCTTCCCAGATTCATTGATGCATTCATATTTTGGTAAGCTTATCTTCATTTGGGTTCACACACTTAGAAGATTTTGCACATGTACTTTTATTTTATTTTCAGGTAATCTGAAGCGGATATTCCTCTGATTTCCTCTATATATCAAGAATATTTTTCACATTTCCTTTTTTTCACTATTTTTACTCACTCCCACTAAGGATTGCAATACACATTTGAGGATTATATCTACAAAGGACTTTATCTACTGTTTAGTTTTGGTACCATCCAAAACTGTTACTACACGGATCATCTATTCCCAAGTGGGATATGTTTTATTTGACCATCCTTGGCTTTTAATTTGATTATGTATTAAATACTTTTTAACATCATTTAGAGTTGTTATTTAACACTCTAGCAGATTCCTGATAGCATACTTCAGCCCATTGGCGCTCCTATTCCTAACCCAGTTTATCCACTTCTGTGCAACACACTTGCAGCAGTGATTTTTCCTTCTGGTTGTAAGAAATAGAAATTAAGAGTTAGCTTCACAGATCTCTGATATTTCCATTATGATGTGCAATTTAAAATACAATCAGTGGTTGCAGGGCTATAGTAGGCAAACCAGGAGGCAAAGCACAGTTCACAAACATGGTGCCAGGTCTAATTTTTGTGGCCTCATAATACCCTGCTGTAGAGGGTTTGTCGACTCCTGCACCTGGTATTTTTTTATACTGTTCATAATAATAAGCATGTTCTACTGTTTGTCACCAATTACTATTAGACTGTATGAATCACTTGTTATGCTTACACTGACTCACATAACATTTGTTTGACTCTGATCCGTTAAATAACAACTGTATCTATTTTGCTGACCTGATGTTGTGGATCTTTTGCAGAAATGAAGAATTCCTCTTCTGGGGTAATGATGCGCAGGACCAAGCTAAAAACAGATTATACGTCAGTCCCAAGCAGTGCCGATAAAAAATAGATGAATTAACCATGTAAACACCATATTAAATAGAAAGTGACAGTAAAAATGTTAATTTACTCTAGCACACAAAATCCACTGGTACCACTGAATGGTCATATTGCCACGTGTAAATTATAATGCAACAGAACATATCAGAAGCCACAAGACACAATCTGTCCTCCTGCAACACTCCCAGCATTCTCCACGCCATATTTTGCCCTCACCCTATCCCTTCACCATTGCTCATCCCACTAAACACCAGTGTTATGTAACTGTAAGTTTCATTTTAATTTGAGTTATTTTTTCAGTAATTCAGTGCTGTGCTCAAAATACCTTTAAAATAAAACTGATATAAGATTCTTTCTGTTGGTATTTCTACTTACTTATTTGGATCAGATTTCTGTTTTGCTGTTGAATCGAGCCAAACTGTCTGTAAATCGAACCTGTGAACTTCATTCCCCTTGAAAAGAAAAAGAAAAAAATAATATAAACGTAATCAAAATGTGTCACAGGATTAAAAATTGTCTGAAGACAGAACTATGCAATGTACCTGTAGGAACACAAGCACGTCATCAAAGAGCAGCACTCGGTCATATCTGCCTGTGGTGACAGCAATCGGGATATTCCTGCTGTCTTCCTGAAGCCTACGCTCAGCTATACATAGCGCATACTGGAACATAAAAGGTGTATTGTTTTTTAGTCTGTTTCGTACTATTTAGCGCATGTTGTATTTTATGAACTCATCTCCAACTATAATATCAATAATTCTTATTTTATTTAACATTCTATGATAAAAACGCGAAAGTTTAGGATATTTGACAGCAACATCAAGAACTTTAATAGTCAAATTGTAATTCACTACAGTGTTGGTGACTCCAGCCTACCATAACCACTTTATTTCACCAATGAGGTCATAGTGCAAAACCTGTTGAGAAGCTAAACAAACACAGTGTGAAAGCAATTGATCAAAAATAAGAGTGAAACCCTGAGAAACATTCAGCCTTTCAGCACAGTTGCTGTCATAAAGAGTCAGATAATAAGACCCTGCTTTTCTCTCCTCCCAGACTTTCCTCCTACACCACTGGCCTATGGATGTCATCTCTTACTGAGAAATTTGCAGCCCCGTGTGCGCTAGGCTGTGTAAAGGAAGCAATAATTATAGTCTAGATTACAAGTGAAGCGGTATTTTGCATAAGATTGCTAGTGCAAATTGTGCTAATGTGAAACTGCTACTGCAGGAATACTGTGCTCTTGCAAGTTAAAACTAACTTTCTCCCGCGTGAGTGTTAGTATCGTTAAAGCACAAATGACCAGAATTGAAAGTAAACTGTGATTGCCATTTTGAAGCTACCAGTTATACCTGTCAAAAATGTAAATCACTAATAGAATGGTCAATCGACCAGAACACCCTTTATAATACAACTGTTTACATCAGTACCGTGTGAAAGGTTAATATCAATTTACATGTGAAATTAACCTTTTCACTAACAAATGAAAAAAATTGTAAATAAATTAGTCATACATTTGAACATGTATATAATGTATTATGCATAATACTCTACAAATTGTTCATTATAGGGCCGATTTATCAACTCTCTGTCTGACATGATCCGATCAGCGGATAATGTCCGACAGACATCGCTGAATGCGGAGAGCAATACGCTCTCCGCATTCAGCATTGCACCAGCAGCTCTTGTAAACTACTGGTGCAATGCCGCCCCCTGCAGATTTGCGGCCAATCGGCTGCTAGCAGGGGGTGTCTGTCAACCCGATCGTATTCGATCGTGTTGATTTCCCGCAATGTCTGTCCGCCTCCTCACAGCAGGCGGACAGGTTATGGAGCAGCTTCATAACTGGTGTTTCTGGCGAATCTGAAGGGTTGATAAATGGGCCCCTATATATCTAATGTCTTTTGTCTGTTAATTTATTTATAAAAAACTTGTTTTCTATTTTGGCGTGTTTTTGTTTGAGAAACAAGATTAACATTACGGGATATTAAGAGGATATAATTTTTTTTATTTAATCATTCACCAGGTCAATATGAATTAATAAAATGCCTAAATATCTTCCATTTTGACTTTTTCCTTGTTTCACCGCAATTTTATTGTGCATCGTCCAATTACAGTGGGCAACCTGGGTTTTTGGTTGAACAATACTTCAGTGCTGTGCGCATGTACCCACGCATGTGAAATTCAATATTATTATCAAATAAAATAAATCATTTAAAAGCAATGCCCTGACTTACTAAGACCCAGGTAACACTAGAGAGGAAACAGCAACTAAAATGTTAGTAGATTCTACAGCACATTACAGCATTTCCTGCTGTTATGTCCCTTTAAGAAACTAACTACCAAGGCTTGGATGTGATATTTACTGACCACCATTTATTGGTGGGCTGCAGCAGCTGGGGCTGACGGAATACAATTTAAAGGGGTTGTGCTGCTGGTGAGGCGATGCAGCTATAACACTGCTTTTTTTCTCTGAGCTATACGTATTAAGGTCACAATGTATTTCCTTGTAAGTTTTGTTCCCTAGAGTGACCATGTTTAATAGCCCTCTATTGAATGGTTTCTAGTGTCTAGACAAGTGGGACACAGTAACACTGTTTTGAGTGTCTTCTACAGATCACACTATGGATAATGATTCTCACACTGATTTTACTCAAAACTAATATCATTTAATTCTGAAATATATTGGGGGAAGTAGTATCCTTGAGAAAATGAGGCGTGGGAATTTTATGGACTCAACTGAAAATAGGGCTGATCTTTACATTTTCCAGGGCTGCTTCTTATTCCCAGTACGATGCTGATCACAAGTGCCTATTATTATTATGGAAGTTTAACTTACTGTTAGTCTGTTTGATAATGAGTTCCACAAGCTCTTGGTCAGCGAGGCCTCATCCAGAGACTGACTTATATATGTCTTTAGTTTGACAAACATGTTTAGCGAATCTGTGACCAGCTCTTCTTCTGTCACCTGGCAGCACAAAACATCAAAATAGTAAACATGATATATCCACACTCCCCTTATCTGTATATATATATATATATATATATATATATATATATATATATATATATATATATATATATATATATATATATATATATTAGTATCTTGGCCCCTGTCTATGCTCAGGTTGTATTTATATTAAAAGGAAACAATTGCAACCAAAAGCTCCAGTTTTCATTTTGAAAGAAAAAACAGCAAGACCTGCAGGTGCAACATGGTTAGAGAATACTATGAGAGCTGTGAGAAAATGTCATACGCCCAAGGAACACCCTCACTAGCCAAGTCTGCAAGACCCATTTTCCAATGTAACAAAAAAAACTTTGAATTTTGTACTTCTTGGTACAATTTTAACTTTATATATTGAAACAAAATTTACTGTGTATATTATATAAATTTTGTTCCTGTATACATTAAATAAGAATTGTACTGCACAATTTAAATTCACATTTTGCTGGGAGCTTTAATTATGAATTGTAATTAGCTTTATTAAAGGGATAGGGAAGTCAAAATTAAACTTGCATGGTTCAGATAGAGCATTTTTTTTCTCATGCCGTGTCTGACAGCATGAGAACGAGGCTGCCATTGGAGCCTATGGAAGTGTGCTCTTGTGAGGGCAATGCTTCAGTGCAATGCGAACACAAGGTCATGTTCGCATTGCGCCTCACTTGTAATACCAGCGCACATTAGTGTGGGCTAGTATTACTCAGTTAAGCGCAAATATCACTTAAGTTTAAGTGATATTTGCGCTCAACTTGTAATCTAGCCCATTTTATAATAATTGAAGTGCACTACGTTTTTAAGAATGTATGAATACCTTTGGTTTTGCGATATTTATGTTCCTTTAATGTACTGCTAGAGGAGGGTTTGCGACTCAAGTGCCAATGGCCATAGAGTACTGAGGCCCTTTCCATCCTTATAACCATTGGCCTCATACAAATATCAGCAGTGGCACTCACTTCATTCATATCAGTTCCTGGTCATAGACTATAATTCCATGCATTGCCGCCTTTTACTTACTTTACTATGCAGTTAAAATTGCAGCAGATTGAATGGAAGGAAATGAAGAGTGTATTGCAATGATTGCATGTCATATCCAGCCACACATGCATTCCTCTGACTGCAGTCCCTAGATAGCCGTCTGGTGATATTTGAAGCCCTGGTTATAGCTCTATGTGTGAGTATTAAGGAAGAAATAGTGTCATACTGTACCTCCAAAAGTGTTCGATTGAGCTGGGAAAATATTAAGGAACATTGCTCCACGTAATGTTTGACCGGGTCAGTGAAAACTCTCAGTAACAAAATAGCAGTTGGAATTTCATTCGACTCTCGAACCAGCTGCTTTAAATTCTTTTTATATGTCTTCCAGTGACTGCTGCCAATGAGAAAACAGAGGTAAAATTATATTATTTACCTTGTTTGAGTTTGTATTTCATTTATCTTTCAGCTGTGCTTCTATTCTCTTAACCTCTTAACTGGGGATAAGGACAATATATTCAGTGTGGATAACGATCTTGTAATGCTATTTATGGGGGCTTTCTGGGCTTATTGTGCCCCGCTCCATATCTCTGGTGGCCAAGTTTTCCAGAATTGCAGGGGAATCTGGGGATGCCAGTGATATCCTTGTGCATGGGTGTGGTGATGTCAACTTGCCCCGGAAACCCAGAAGTGCTGGGCAACAGCAAAGAGCTTAATGCCTTTATGCCACTAGGACGTTCCATGCCATACTAACAGTGCTGGGATTCAACGTCATAGGACGGCATGAAACATAATTTACGGCATCCTGCAGCTTCCCCCTTTGACATAGGAAAGGATCGGCCTTGAGGGGGCGTGCCTTGCAGCATAGGCAGTCCCCTATGATCCAATCCTGGCCTTGAAATCACATGATCGCATTGCATCAATCGGAACGTTGTTCTGATGTGAACACTATTATTCCACCATGAGGGTGTTAATAGAGCTGGTTGGGGGAGGGGATTGTATTCAAACATTTCAATATCAGCTCCCCTAAGCTGTAGAAACCCACAAGATCCTAGTTTGAAAGGCAATTGCCTGTTGATAGGTTGGGGGTACTAAGTATAAGTGCACATTTAGAGAAAGAAAAAAAAAGTTTAAAACACACATTTTTTTTTAATAATGGGATCTCCAAGCACTTAGATCATCAAAAATGCCTAAAGGCCCCTAAGAACCCTTGTTTTAAATCCCAGAAGGGCCTCTTTTGAATAAAATCCCTATATAAGATTTAATAGCCAGGTGATCCCCTGGTGTGAATAAATGTGCATTAACTATAAGCAAAGGTGCTTGTTTATACGAGGATATTCCCTTTAACTATAGAGTTTAGTGGAAAACACACACTACTGTTTATAAACTTTTTTATTTAAATAATGGAATAGTTTAAATCTGCTGGGTCTCCTGAAAAAAAAAAATAGAGTATAGTATGTGTGGGTTTCTTTTCACTAAAACAATTACCTACAGTAGGGAGCTGAATCTAAAACTCTGCTCAAAACACAGGGGTGGATATGGCTTAGCAGTTGAAGGGGTACATAGGCTGCGGGCATTGTAGCCAATAGAATGCCTATGTGGCAGCAATATTATTTTCAGAATACTCATTGTGTTAAAGGGACAGTATACTGTAAAAATACTTTTTATATTAATGTATTTTCAATGACTTGTTATACCAGCTGCAGAGTGTAAAATGTATGAGAAATTGCATTTTCAGGTTTATTTGTGTATATTACAATGGGTTCAGCTTGCAGGTAATCTCATTATGTTATCACTTTGTGTACACACACTTGCTTCCTTATCTTATATTTGTCTGGAAAACCAAAGCTTCATACTTAGAGAGAACAATAGAAAATTAACATTGTATTACTTAACTATCCTGCACCCCACTGGGAGTGTAATTTCTTCTGCTGGCTGTGTTTACTAAGGCTATTCAATAGCCTATACTCTAGTATACAAACATTTACTATAGTTATGGATACCACAGGCTAAATTATCTATTTCAAATGCCAAAATAGGGGCAAACTATTTAATAAACGCCAGCAGGTAAAATGAATCATTGGGAACAATTTAAAGAGGAGAAAATGTTTGGGTGAACTTTCCCTTAAGTGTCCATTGCCTTACATTGCGAATATTCAGTTTTACTAATAATTCTGTAGCTGAGTGCTAAGGTGACACAACCCCACTATCTACTAGATAATGTGCAGGTTAGATGATTACAGAAACAAATATATTAAATAAAAATGTAGGGAAAAACTGTACTTTACAATATATTGTGTCTGTGTGTTCCTTGAGACTAGAGTGCGGTGTGAGATTTTTATAACGTTATCTGAATTACTTTTATACTTGACTTGCCACACCTTGTCAACCTTGTGTAAAATAATAAACAGTGAATATATGCCATGTCATTAAGTACAACATTGTAGACAGAGTTGGATTTATTGTCTGCTTGTTTGATTTATAAAATCATTGAGTGTCATTGTTGACAAATGTTACCTGTCACAAATTCATTTCTGTTACAAAAAAATAAATGAATGCTGTCATTAATTAAACATTACGGGTCAGATTACAAGTGGAGCGCTAAATATCGCTTTTGTGAAAGAGATATTTGCACTCCACTGAGTAATACCAGTGCAGGCTAATGTGCGCTGATATTACAAGTTGACAGCAATGCGAATGCGAGCTCGCTTTCGCATTGCAGGAAAGCAGTGTGCAGCGAAGGTGGATAAGTTGTGAAGCGATGGCAGCATGTTGTAAATATATATGTATATGATTATATACACAGACATCCCAACTCTCCCGGAAATTCCCCACAGAGTCCCCGGTTTGTTCGCAAAGCACTGTGGGTCAAAACGACTGACTGAGTGCACTTGCAAAGTACATTCTATCCAGCTGGTCTGTGTAACTATATGCATACGAACTTTCTATTATCAGAGATGACTTATGCCTTATGGAAATACAATAGCTGACCAGGAGCGGGAGGGGGGTCGTGCGGGGGGGGGTACCTCCCTTAAATGATATATACACATATTAAGACATAAATATATATGTGTATAAGCATATACATATATATTTACTGGGAACACAAAATTCCCATAGACCACAATGTAAAGGCACTTTTCAGAGCCGTTTTATTTCTGACACCCCACACCCGCCAACTATAGCCCCCAAAAACTCCATGGTACAATTATTTTATGCTATAATTTTTTATTTTTTTTATAAAATACACACTACTGTATTTTGGGGCACATTTATAAAATTAAACATAGATCTGATCTCTGGTTAATTTTATAAGCTCTAATTGCTACCGCAAGCTCGAGGTTTTTAATAACCAGCCACTTGAAATGGCTGATTATTTATCAAGCTATAAATTAGCGCTCCACTTGTAATCTAGCCCTATACTTATATTAAAGTATTAAATAATCAACCAAACCAGTTCTATCTATCACACAATTAAAAAAAAAAAGCACCATGTGATTATCTTATTGAAGTCTGTTGATTTCTGCATTTTTTTTATTTAAATAAATTCCTATTGCTATAAGCTAGAGATTGAGTGTCACGCTATCTGTTGCACACAAGTGAAAAGGGGTTTGTAGCTGCTCTTTGCGTGTAGGAAGTAGCTTGTGTGCTACAGGTTGAAAGTAAACGTGTTCGCTTGAGCGCAATTGATATTAACGTGTGTTGGGATAGGGCATGCAATTCTGCACATGTCTACATGTCATGGGGCAGAGCTCAGAATCCAGGATTGTCCCACACAAATTAGCACAGTTGGGAGGGAGTTGTCATATTTTGTCAATATTATTTATTTCCAATAGTGGTATAATACTCACACACTTTTTCACTACTTGAATGATTTTTAATTATAAGTTATAAGACGGTGTTGGAAAATGGCCTCATTAACTACAAAAGGAGAAGAGTTAATTTTGACTGTGATCCTTCACACCCCCCCCCCCAAAAAAAAACAAACTTCTCACGACTCTACCAAGGGGATAATCAGTAATAATAAGTACTAATAGATATGTATTAATCAATGACATATGAACAGACCAAAAATATATATATATTTGATTGATTGCCATGAAAAAAAAAAAACCCAAATATATATATTTTGCTTCCACGATTAATACGTGGGATCATACAGTATGAATCTGATCAACATTATTTGTTTGATAACATAAGTTTATTAACACCTTATTGCCCATGGGGAACATCTTCAGGGCAGCAGAAGAGCAGCTGAACTGAAGCTTGAATGTAAAGCGCTATAAGCCAGCAGCAGATGACAAGGATACTTCTGAATTGCTATTAAAAAGTGTAAAACTGTAATTTTTTTAATAACATTTGTTCAAATTAAAATGCATATTTCTCACATGTATATTGGTTTACTTTATTTTTTTACAATTCTCTGTATTTTAACAGGTCAATGTCCATTTATGATATGTCAAGTAAGTTTGTTTAGGTTCATTTCTGGTTTCTGTTCAGCCTTGAATATGCTATTTAGCTTACTGTTATTTATACATTAATAAAGAGCATTTATATTGCAGCTTGAGAAATGTGTTGTGTTTTTGATTGTAAATATAATTTTATAGCCGTTGTAATTAAAGATAAAAATGAGATTTATAGGCAATCATCAGGATGGTTATTGTTGGGTAGATCGCAGGTCATTAACTGTAGATAATACCAATAAGCCAATTTAATATGACAAAAAGGCTAAGCTTATCATACATCCAATGCAACATAGCAATAAAGCCTAGATATATGGTGCCGTCATATCCTTGTTAACTAATTTAAATAATGTCACTATGAGATTATTATCAGTCACTTCCCTAAAAATAATTACTTTCTATGACTAACTTTTGTAATGAATTCCATGATTGATTTAGATATGAATGTTTTGTTTCCCAAACAGAGCAACATAGATATCAAGATAAATATCTGTTTATCTATTCAGTAAGTATTGGAACCTTATTAGAAAGGGACATGAAACCTTGGAAACTCTCCAATGTAATTATTTTATCAAATGTACTTTCTCTTTCTCCTTTGTGAAACATATCTCCTCTGCTAGGGGAATAACCAGAGGGATGTTAGAGGATCTTGTTTGAAACAGGGGCCCACACCTCTATCAGCCCATCTAGCCCTGCAATCAGTAGTGAAGTCTCAACAGGGGGACCGCTATGAGGGGAGGAATCTGTCCTTGTGTTTGTACAGAATGGTCCCACATGTACATATCCTCTGCTGTGGACCAACCAATGAGGAAGCATGATTCACAGTATTAGGAAAACAGGTCTTCTTGCTTCTATGGGCTCGATATATCAAGCCGTTCGCCGCATTATGACTGCAGGTTCTCTTGTCGCCGCATTACGTCTGCAGGTTGTCACAAGAGAACCTGCAGCCAGTATATATCAAGCTGCTTTCAATACTTTTCTCCACCTCTTAGATGGAGAATTTCAATCTTCCCGGTTTTGTCAGCTCGGAGAGATTGATAGCTCCTGCCCACGCATGATTGGCTGTGCGCGGGCAGGGGGTGGCATTGCATGCAAGCGCAAAATAGCGCTAGCGTGCAATAGTAAATTCCACCAGTGGATTGCTGTCTGCCAGAGGCAGGCTGGGGCAGACAGGGGTGAAGATGTATGCATGTGATTTAAACACTACATGCAAAACATAAAACATTATTACAAACACTGCTACTGCTGCTATTTAGTGCTCACAAACGCATACACACTCCTGAGCTTACCGCATTATAATCTCATGGGAAATGAGCTAAGCTTCAACAAAGGAGGCTGAGAGAAATAGATACATTAGATAACACAATTAAATTGTAATTTTTTAAAAAAAATCTACATCATATTTGAATTACGAAGATTTTATATTTATTTCCTCTAAATGGACATAAAAGTGCAAAAAAATGCTCAAATGTGTTACTTGCATATAACAATTCCACAAAACAGTGTCCAGCAGCACCTATCAAACTTGCAGGGTGCACGCTTAAGGGTCCTGTATAAACCCAACAGCAAATTCAGTCCAAAGAGATAGCAGCACCACTCTGTTACAAGTACGATTTATTGGGACATCACCACGATAACATTTATTGTAGAGATGTCCCAATAAATCTTACTTTATAACAGAGTGGTGCTGCTATCGCTTTGGACTGAATTTACTTGCATATAAGTACATATAACCCCTGCAATGCTAAAGTCCAGAACACCAATGTCCTACTGGGAGTGATCTGAACACATCTGGTAAACCAATGACAAGAGACACGTGTGTAGCCACCGATCACCAGGTAGCTTCCAATAGTGCAGTCTTGTTCCTGAGCCTACCTAGGTATGTTTTTCAACAATGGATACTAAGAGAACAAAGTACATTTTATTATAGAAGAAAATGTCAACATCTTTAAAAGCTGCTCTGTAAGAGCCATGAGAGTTTAATTATGACTGTCATGACCCTCTAATGATTAATACAATTTTACAGATTTATATATAATTCACACGCAACTAAAAACTATAAACATATCAATTCAAAATCTTACCTGCTGTTCTTAGCTGCCCTGTCAAATCCCTTCACAACCATGTAGTTTGTGACTGCCACAAAGTATCTGCAATAACAATGCAAAGTTAATAAAGTTCTGTATTAACAGCTTTACAAAGAAATAGACACTGTTTTTAGCATCACTGTCACCTAACTGAGGGAAGAGATGTATGTGTCCTGTATACTAACAAGAGGGAGACCATGAAATGCGCTCTGTGTAGTGGCATATAGTAGGGGGGGGGTATATTATATAAGCTAGTTGAGGGGTTCCAGACTAGTAAGGGTATCATGTGAGTGGGGGTAAACTCTGCTGCCTCCCTGCCACACCAACCTTCAGGGACAGGGCACCACACCAAAAGTGACAGGGCCCCCAACCTCCAGGGCCCGACCCCCCAGTCCAGGGCTTCCATAGCGACAGACACCCCTCGGGCACCACCCTCCACTACTCACTCCAGGACCATCAGAGCATAAGACTCCCCATCTAGATACATGACGCCACTTCAAGGCTAGGGCCATGGACCCCACTCAACCTTATCTGTTGAGTTACTGCTAGTACATCCATTAACACTGTACTATCTACTGATTATCTGCCCCAGCTCACAACCACTAACATAGATATAAACGCTGTATCTCCACTAGCTAAACTTTGAATAAAGGAAGGTAAGGGCTTCAGTGTGTGAGGTTCCATACTAAAATGTGCCTACCTGCTGCTGCCCACTCACTCATATCCACAAACACTAGTGCACCACTGACCCAGCTCATATAACCAGCATAGATTATAAGTGTAGCACTCAGGGAAGTAGCTGGTTAACAGTTAGATGGGGTAGTAGAAGTAAGACACAGGCCAGTTGTGAGCTGGTAAACCCCATTAGATTTGCCAGCTTCAGTGAAGATGTTGGGGATATTGGTTTAAGGGTGGCAATTTCAGAGAGGGCTCTTCTGCCTAATATAATGAACAATCCTTCAGCCATGGAAGAGGAACATACAAGTCTGGGCCTGAGACAGATGTTGGTTGTTCTATTATTAGGAAGGTTGATAGGGTAATTTGTCATCCAGATCCCTTATATAGAACAGTTTTCTGTCTACCAGGGGCTTGTGTTAGGCATATTGTGGAGCACATTGACACATTGTTAGAGAGATCTGGGTCTGATACCGCAGTCATGGTGCATATTGGCGGGTCAATTTTAGGTTCAGCACCCTTGATAGCTCTTGCTAATTGGTGTGTTTATGTGTATATTTTTATAACAAAGTTTTAAATGGTATCCTTTTATCCTCTATGTTTCATTTGAGAATACTTTGTCCCAATTAATACAATTCAGCGATTTGCTTAAAGTGATACTAAACCCAATTTTTTTTCTTTAATGATTCAGATAGAGGATGCAATTTTAAGCAACTTTCTAATTTACTCTTTTTATCAATTTTTATTTGTTCTCTTGCTATCTTTATTTAAAAAACAGGGATGTAAAGCTTAGGAGACGGCCCACATTTGGTTCAGAACCTGGGTTACACTTGCTTATTGGTGGCTAAATGTAGCCACCAATAAGCAATCATAACCCAGGATGTCCATCCGTTTATGACTACAATTTACCCATCTTCTGATGACTACTTCCAGCAGGATAATGCACCATGTCACAAAGTTTAAATCATCTCAAACTGGTTTCTTGAACATGACAATGAGTTCACTGTACTCCAATGGCCTCCACCACAGTTACCAGATCTCAATCCAATAGAGCAACCTTTGAGATGTGGTGAAATGGGAGATTCGCATCATGGATGTGCACCCGACAAATCAGCAGCAACTGCGTGATACTATCATGTCAATATGGACCAAAATCTCTGAGGAATGTTTCCAACACCTTGTTGAATCTATTCCATGAAGAATTAAGGCAGTTCAGAAGGCAACAGGGGGCCCAACCCAGTACTAGCAAGGTGTACCTAATATATATATATATATATATATATATATATATATATATATATATATATATATATATATATATACACAATATAATGATAATGGGCTAGATTACAAGTGTCAAGTTAACGTTTACATGCAAGCGATATCAGAATATTGTGGGTTTGCTAATTTGCATGCGCATTAGAAGTTGAAAGTATATACCATCGAATTTAGACTGAGGACCGCAAGTAAAGGGTTAGAGCTAGAATTAAAGTTGCACCAAACACAACATAAATACATTAAAAAATACTATTAGAATCATATACATTCTTTAATAATATTTAATAATGTGTTTTTGTTTGTATTTACTGTAAATATATAACATTTCAATGTTCTTCACGTACAGGAACATTTTTTATTTTATTTTACATAGATATTTCTCTATATATCTATATATAACTATACCTATATATCTATTCCCATAGGTATAAATATATACAGTATATTACACATTAACATTATCACATTTATATACAAAGAAATATATATTTAATAATACAAATTTCATTTTTTTCTATGTGAAGAATATTGGAATGTAAAATATGCATAACACGCTTCAGGTTTTGTGCTTTAGGTCTAACCCGGTGTCAGGTTAGCACACAAGAATTAGTTGTCTGATATTGTATGATTATTTAGATTTTTTTAGAACATCTATAATAATTATTTACATTAATTATTAATATTTTTCAATATTTTATATTTAGTAAATATATAACACATTTTAAGATAACTCATATTGGGTTCGTGCACAGGAGGAATTAGTGTACTCTTTTGGGGTTTATGTGCACAAACTGAGTGTTGTACACCAATGCTTCTGCCACCCCCCCCCCCCCACCACCACCACCGCCACCACCTGGAGGCATTTGTATATATATCAAATACAAACTGAATACTAAGGTAGTGACACTTTTTGGATAGTACTGGATTTGCTAGGAGTAGGATATTTGCTAGGACTATGCTTTTGGTAGGAATATATATAACCTACCTTTCAACATTTCACAGAGACTATTCAGGATAAGGGGTGATGGTGGCTTAGTCAGGAAAATCTGTGGGCAGCATCAAATCATATTTGGGGACGAGAGTGAGCAGACCTGGGCTGGAGTTAGGTGTGTGCAAAGCTGGGCTTGAGTTGGGCAGGACAGGTGGTGGCATATTTAAATGCTTTAATTAAATAGTAGATGTAGGATTACATTTTAACACTACCACATAAAGAATATTTGGATCATAAACACATTTGAGATAAATAAATACAATAAATTAAAATGAATCACCACTTATCATAGAAAAATAACATACAACTAATTGCAAACCTATAATTGCAATATAAATCTTCCTGATATGACTCATGCCAGATTATAAAATAATGATTAGCTAAACTTGGCAATGCAGGGAGGATAAGAAATGTGAAGCTTATTAATATTTGAAGATGTTAAGAGCCAGGTTTAAGAGAAGAGGAAGTTTCCTCACATAGCAACAACTCACAAGATCACAATAGTTCTAGTGCAATCAAATGTCACAGATAGTTACAATGTGCTGCTGTTACAAGAGAGACCTTAATTCGGGCATTGCATTATAAACTATACAACACTTTCAATCTTCAGTCTCAGGAATCTAATATTGAAGTGGCATTTGAAAGACATTTAGCATAACCAGAGTCCGAGAGTTTATCGATTATGTAATGTTAGTGGGGAGAAATAGGATTTTAAGCAAACGAATGTAAAAAAAAAAATCCCTGCTTTTGCAGAATTTACAAAACATAAGTATAATTATGATGATTTTAGAACAATTTAATCTTGATATCAATGATAAAAAAAACATATACATGTTTAGAAAGTTATATTTATATGTATAATCTATTTTTTTTTTTTTAAATATGTGGGGATTGGAATGGATAAATATTAAATGGTAAAGAACTCTTGAGTTGATTATACAAAAGAAAACCTTAGAGATTTTACTTAATAAAATGTTACCTGGGTTAAAATAGCAAAAAAGAGGTTTTGCAGAGATATATTTAATTTGCAAGAATGTTTTTCTTTTTTAAGGTAATGTTTTGCTGTAATTAAAATTTATACTAAAGATGTTTTTATTTTATATTGTTTTTCATACGTGAATGAATTTATTATTTTGTGCTATCTTTTTCAAAATAATAAAAATAAACTATAGCACACTTCCTGTAACCCTACATGATCCACTGAAAATGATTAGACCATACCAGCCTGACATTATCTCAGCCAGCATCCAGACAATTGTTGCTCTGTACCCCCCAAAAAAACCAACAATTGTAATCAAGTATTGTATAAACATTGTTAAAACATTTTGTGTATTTTCTAAAGAGCATTTTGCTTAGGACTTGATGTTAAAGGGACAGTCAAATCCAAAAAAAAACTTTCATGATTTAAATAGGGCATGTCATTTTAAACAACTTCCCAATTTTCTTTTATCACCAATTTTGCTTTGTCCTGTAGGTATTCTTAGTTGAATGCTAAACCTAGGAGGTTCATATGTTAATTTCTCAGACCTTGAAGACGGCCTCTAATCTGAATGCATTTTCACCACTAGAGGGCATTAGTTAATGTGTTTCATATAAATAAACATTGAGCTCATGCACGTGAAGTGACCTAGGACTGAACACTGATTGGCTAAAATGCAAGTCTGTCAAAAGAACTGAAATAAGGGGGCAGTCAGCAGAAGCTTAGATACAAGGTAATTACAGAGGTAAAACATGTATTACTATAACTGTGTTATTTATGCAAAACTCGGGAATGGGTAATAAAGGGATTATTTTTCCTTTTAAACAACAAAAATTCTGATGTTGACTGTCCCTTTAATAGGTTTGTGCTGCACATGCTTATTATTTTCAATTTATAAAGCACCAACAGTTTCTGCAGCACTGTTGATGACTACAAGGATAAAAGTACAATAATGCGGGGGGCGTGTCTAACCACCGACCAAGATGGCTGCTGTTTAAGATATGTCTGAATATAGGAGCTGAATATTCTGCTGATTATCTCTCCCATACCTTCCGTATCCTGTTCCCTTCAGAAGAACTGTGACTAGCATTCCCTACGGAACAGATTCGTGTGACTTTTACACATTAATAGACATAAGCAGACCGGAATAGAGAAGGTGCGCAGCAGAGGCCTAGTAGCGGCCTGTGCCTCTCTCTACCCCCCCAATTTTCTGACTAGTCAGTTTAATCAGCCAAATGTGCTGACCCATGAACTCCCTTATTGCGATATCTAGCACCATCGGTTGTACAACTCAACTGTATAACATACAATTGCATTTAACTCTTGAAAATAGAGTTCTCTACCCACGGGATTAAGATGGCGTTACCCCTAAGTGAAAAGGTAATCATTGAACTCTTAGAGGCACAGTTCCTTAGACTGGAGCAGCGACTGATCGCAGCATGTCAAGACATGGCTCCTACACAGCATTCTGACACCCAGAGTGACAGGCTACGCTTAGCACATGGAGCAGATGTGAGAGGGGATTTACAGTCGGTGACGGAAGGTAGCAGTGCCAGTCCTGGAGATCCGCTGAATTTTGGTGACATGTTCTGTGGACATGGCAGGGGAGGATCAGCAAAACTGGATGACAGCTGGACCGGGAGTACCGGGCTAGAGATATCCCAGGCTCCCCAACTTACCACATCATTGACGCAGAGGTGCCACGGAGTGTCCACAGATCTAACTGGACGCATAGTATGTGAGACTGATGCAAGAGTCGATACACAGTTCGTGACCGAGGATGACCGACCTGATACTGAAGCTTTGCTGAATAATGGTGACAGGCTCCACAGACTGCGCTTTAAAATGCTGGGTAAGATGGCTGGCTTTGTAATAAGCCGGGAGGAAACAGACATAACCCAGAATTTGCGGCCTGTCATGCTACGGTCACAGAATGGCCGACAAGTAGTGGGACCATGTATTCAGTCTTTAAGCTGCATCGGGTCTCAATGTAGTGACATACTGCTTGCCTTGGATGTACGGAGTGGCCTTCTCCCTATCGCAGCATGCCTAAGAGCTTTCAAAGTCGGAATCGGCTGATCTGCTTAATGGAGGAGACAGATTGTAGGGGGATTGCCTGTTTCCAGCTCTGTGTAATATTTGTTGTTTTTTAGGTGGACAGTATATTACTAAGAACGACAAAACATGCATTCTACGCTTATACAGCAGCCTGGTGTAAGCAATACCTATTCGATTGGCTACAGTTAATTAGCTATAAGAACTGTTTTTTCTTTGTCTTCTTTTCCTTAGAAATGTTCAGTTAGCGTTAAGTTGACAGTGATCTGTTTGTTATATGTGTATCTGTTCCCTACTATCCTTCAGTATACGGTCCCTTACCGAGATTATCGAGCCTGATGTTTAGAGATCATGTAAATTTTGTTCTGAAGGACTTCATATACTGTGCCCCTGATTAATAACATGATCGCCCAAAGTTTCAGATCTCACTAGAACTGTTCCTGTTTTACTTAGAAAAACATTAATAAAAATGTTTATTGGGGACCACCCTTGTCTAGCTGTTAGTTATGTACTCTACTTGTTAGTGCTTACAGTTTTAAACGTTTTACATCATGGATTATTTTACATGGGTTACCCTAACCCCTCAGTATAAGTTTATGCACTCTAGCTCAATCTATTTTTAGGAACATCAAATGTCCATTTTGCTTTATAGGTTCTATTGTCGTGCATGAGTCTTGTAACATTGAATTATCACTGCGGTATGGAAAACCCAAGTGTATTCTAGGAGCTGACTCAAAATGTAAACCTGTAATAGAATCTACACAGATGGTCAGACTCTAAAATAATATATTAGGATTTAAGACACAATTCCCCTCTACTGAGTAGTTACAATGTTCTATGCTCTCTGCTATTAGCAGCTGTTCAATCAAAGTATATAACTATTCTATTACTCCTGATGGTACCGGTTTAGTATTAACCTAGCCTATATTGAGTTCATATATATATCTGTTTCAAGAGTAGACCTACATATTAACAATATTCCCCTCCCACCCTATATGTTCTTATATCATAGCTACATTTTCTAGCGCTTCCAGTCTCTAGGACATAGAGTTATGCACAAGAAAAATACACTGAGGTTCCCTAATTGAGTCCCATAAGTGGTCTCCTACGGTACATAACTACCTCCCATTACATACATTTACTAATAGTGTTAGGTGGTCCAAGAGTGACCTCAGAAGATATCTGGAGGGTATAAAGTTTTGACAGTAGGAGCTATATATTGTAATAATATTGACATTTAGCATATGATTATGTAATGTTCCACTTATTTGTTTTGTTCCTCCACCCTGATTATAGACAAATGTATTTTGTATGTTTTCTGACGTATGCAAATTGTATACCTGCATTGAACCTCAATAAAATAATAATATGGAGAAAAAAAAAGTACAATGATGCAATACACCGGACAAAATTTAACAAACAATTACAGGGGGAATTGAGGGCCCTATTCCCATGGGAACTTACAATCTAGATGGGTAGGAGGGTGAGAAATAGGAGGTAAGGACTGGAAAGGCGAGAATGTTAGTACAGAGTTAGATGAGGGCAATTATTAGGTAAGTGTAATTCATTTGTTACTTATTTGGGTGATAGTCTTCCATTAACAAAAAGGTATTTAAGGAGAGTTTAAAGGAGGAGAGTTTAGGGGAAAGTCTGACAGCTTGAGGAAGTGTGTTCCAGAGGGTTGGTGTCGTACAAGAGAAGTCCTGCAGTCTAGGATGGGAGGAGATGATGGTAGAAGATGCAAGGAGCAGGTCATTGTTGGATCTTAGGGGGCGGGCTTGAGAATATTTGTTGATGAGTGAGGACAGGTAGGGGGACAGTATTGGCAAGGGCTTTGTAGGTCAGGGTGATAATTTTCAATTTGATTCTGCTGTGTACGGGGAGCCAGTGAAGGGACTTGCAGAGAGGTGCAGCAGATACAGAGCATTGGGAGAGGTGGATAAGCCTAGCAGAGGCATTTAGGATGTAATGAAGGGGAGATAGGCGGGAGAGAGGAAGGCCAGTTAGTAGGTTATTACAGTAGTCAAGTCTGGAAATTACCAGGGAGTGGATTAGCTGTTAAGTAGTTTCAGTGCTTAGAAACAGATGAATTTTTGAGATATTGCGTAGGTGGTTGCGGCAGAATGAAGAGAGCAATTGGATGTGGGGTATGAAGGACAGATTGAAGACAAGTGTAACTCTGAGGCAGCGGACTTAGAGTGATGGGGACATAGTGGTGCTGATAACAGGGATAGAAAAGTTAGAAATCAGAATAGAATTAGAGGGGGGATTAGAAGGACATCAGTCTTGGACATGTTGATTTTTAGGTAGTGAGAGGCCATCCAGGAAGAAATGCCTGATAAGCAGTTGCTGATGTGAGAAAGGACAGAAAGAGAGAGTGCAGGGGTGGATAGGTAGATCTGAGTATCATCAGCATAGAGGTGATTTTACCCAGTTAATAAGTATAAATAGAGAAGAGTAGAGACCTAGAACGGAGCCTTGAGATATTCCAACAGACAGAGGCAATGGAGAGGAGGAGTCACCAGGATCCAGGTGAGGGCCTTGTCACAGAACCCAAGAGAGCTGAGAGTCTGTAGGAGGAGGGGATGGTCAACGGTGTAAAAGGCAGCAGAGATAACATAAGATAAGTATGGAGTAGAGGCCGTTGTTTTTAGCAGAAAAGAAGATAGTTAGTATCCTAACTCATCTATAATATCCATTTTAGTTTTACAAACATGTTGGTTTAACTGATCTCATCAAGTATTGCCAACTTCCACATGTAGTAAGTGATTCTAATATAATTTATTTTGAAGCATTAGCTTTATCATAAGTATTAGTAAAATATTATGTGTCCCCCAGCCAATCACAAAAATACTGATGGGCCCTTTGTGCAAAAAGGTTTTGGTGCCCCTGCTCTTTCTGAATCATTAACATGTAATTTTAACTTCCATTTTACTTTAAAATAGCATATTGCTTAAAGGTTCTTGAGTCCTAAAAACTTTACTAGAAGTATTTCCCAGAGTTATTGCAAAGGACTGAGATAGATCTCTGACAACATAAGAAGATGACCATTTAGTATAGAGCAGACCCTTTTGCATGTGTAGAAGTAAATTATTCCAAGCTTTATTCAACTCACACATTGATTTTATCTTATGTCCATGAGAAGCAGCTTTACCATAATATCCTTCATATGTTTGTGTATTTAGGGCTGCTGTGTATGTAACAAGAGGTCCTTCTACTTACTGTGTGTAGCCTGTTAGAAAAATATTTTCATTTTGGATGAAGTAAAAATCTTGAACATCTAGGGAAGAATTGTCATAGTCCTGTTTTAGTGTGTTGTATCCTGTTGTAGTTAAATCCCACAATGTGTGAAATTTTTCATTGAGGATCAACAGTAGTTTTAGATGCTCTTTCCCCACTGGGTCATCGGCATCTAAAAACAAAATAAGAACAGTATGAATAGACAATGGAAACACTATGTTTCTCTCATACATATACATCTCATGGACATGGCAAGAAGCCATTGGATACTATAGCTAAGTATAAATAGGTGTTCACAACCCCAAGACATTTGCCAAAAAAGTAGGGATCACTCGCCGTCAACGCAAAAATCATATTTACAACATTAGAACATGATAACAAAGCTTCTTCTGTCAGTGGAGAATTTGGGTCCCATTTACTAAATTATGTGTGAAAGAAAGGTTTCCCTATTAGGGAACCTACCCCCCTGTCTTTGCAAGGACTGGCAAAATATGTTGTAATCCTCTGTCCTCAGCTATCATTGAAACAAGATTCCATTGTGCAGCGTTGCCGCCTGCTCTGTTGTGACCAATCACGTGAGAACAGGGTCTGTCAGTCACACCAAACACACTGATCATAAGTCTAGCTATTATTTTGTACACTTGCCAAAATACTAGCTATTGCCTTTCTACTTGACACCCAAACAGAATAGCAATTATAGCTCATTATACATAAGGGCCTAGATTACAAATGGAGTGCTATTGACAGCACATAGTGTGCTATCAATATCGCTGGACAGATAAGATTAGCATGCAATCTGGTATTACAAGTCCATGGATAAACAGATATAGTGGAGAATGTTTAGCACAGCTGGCATCCCTTTAACTTACCCTATTCTTTCAATAGGTATCGCAAACACATTAAACACACACACACATATATATATATATATATATATATATATATATATATATATATATATATATATATATATATATATATATATTATATATATATAATATACTGAATTATTAGGGAGTAGGTAATAATATAGTACTGTACAATTTATAAGTGGGTGCAGACCCTGTTACACACATAGATTCACTATAACAATAGGAAGAAACACGAAGAGGACACAGTAGTGCCCTCTCCAATGAAAGACAGGGATTTCAGCACTCCATAAATGACTATTTATAAGAAATTTAATAAATTTCTGGATCTGTATATTTAGTATTTTAGAAATAGGTGTTCTCCGCTGCAGCGTGAACTAGTCAACGTCTGGGTCTCCTAAATCAAAACCACACACGTAAGAATAATTCATAAATTTTATTATAAGTGCAAAAAGTGCAAGTTATTAACCTAAGTTGAGGCTATAAAAGTTATTAAGCAACACCCCTACCAGTGGGTAGCCCTGTGTATACACAGGAATCTGCTACCATGGATAGAAATGGGGATCCATGCGAAATAACTAAAGAACATCAGAATAGTATTGGCAACACCTCTCTCAGAGGATAACCCAAACTAAATTGGAAAGTTGTTATCATGAGAAAACACCTGAGGATCTATGCCTAATACTTATTATTATGTAGAAATAACACATGTGAAAAATCAGTTACATGTTTAAACTTTTTACACTTTCGTATTAATAAATAACACCCCTACCAGAGGGTAGCACCAATATAATAGAAAGGTACCAGCTACCGTGGTAAAACGTTGGGGATCTATGTTTATAAAATACTAATTGTGTAATCACAGCAATTATGAACCATTTATATCGTATATATAGGGCAGGCAAAGATAGACATTTAAACTCTTATTATAGAGAGTTGCTCATTTCCCATTGCAACATATATTAGAACTGTTGCAAATAGAGTTCGTTCTATTTCATTTTATCCCAGAAGATGCATTCCACTTGCAAAATACTTAGACTCATTAGTCCATGGATACATTACACGTAACTTCTGGGAGACGGAATCCTTCTCCGTTATATCTTCTTTAAGATGATTTAAACCGGGTATAGAGCCTCCTTCTTATTGCGGTTCCAAAGCTATGTTTGCAACTTGCATCGAGCAACGAATTAGGACCTGGTTCTCAGCTGTGCAGGATGACGTCACACGCCAAGGGCCGTTTCACCCCCCACATGACTCAAACGTCATTGGGGCTTCCTCAGGGCGTATACTTCAAAGTCTCATACATGTTCTATTTAAACTCAGCCCTTATTTTGGATTGGTGAAATTATTTGCGGTATTGACACAACGGGGGGTAGTTATCAACGTGTCAACTTTCCTGCCTTCGCCGGCCCAATACGCCCGCCTAAGCTCGCCTCACATCGCCGCCGCGGACCTGAAAAAATTTGCCTAAGTTATCAAGTAAAGCTGTCAAAAAGCCGCGGGGCGATGAGCAGCAAACTGTGAGAGTTATCACTCATCCGATCTCGCTGCTCTTCGGCTGTTTGACAGCTTTCTTGCTAGCCTGTCACTAAGCACTCACACTAAACTACACTGTTCTACCCCCTATACCGGCGCCCCCGGAGCCCCCTGCAACTAAATAAAGTTACTAACCCCTAAACCGCCGCTCCTAGACCCCGCGGCAAGTCTTATAAATGTATTAACCCCTAAACCGCCGCTCCCTGACACCGCTGCCACCTACATTATACCTAGTAACCCCTATCCTGCCCCCCTAAACCGTCGCCCTCTATAATAAAGTTATAAACCCCTATCCTGCTGATCCCGCACCTCGCCGCAACTAAATAAATAGTTTAACCCCTAAACCGCCGCTCCCTGAACCCGCCGCAACCTATATTAAATTTATTAACCCCTATCCTGCCCCCCCTACACCGTCGCCACCTATAATACATTTATTAACCCCTATCCTGCCCCCCACTACACTGCCGCCACTGTAATAAAATTATTAACCCCTAAACCTAAGTCTAACACTAATCCTAACACTCTCCTAACTTAAATATTAATTAAATAAATCTAAATAATATTTCTATTATTAACTAAGTTAATCCTATTTAAAACTAAATACTTACCTATAAAATAAACCCTAATATAGCTACAATATAAATAATAATTATATTGTAGCTATCTTAGGATTTATTTTTATTTTACAGGTACCTTTCAATTTATTTTAACTAGGTACAATAGCTATTAAATAGTTATTAACTATTTAATAGCTTACCTAGCTAAAATAAAGAGAAATGTACCTGTAAACTAAAAACTAACCTTAGTTACAATTACACCTAACACTACACTATACTTTAATAAATTATTCCTATTTAAAACTAAATACTTACCTGTAAAATAAACCCTAAGATAGCTACAATAAAATTAATAATTACATTGTAGCTATCTTAGGATTTATATTTATTTTACAGGTAACTTTGTATTTATTTTAGCTAGTTAGAATAGTTATTAAATAGTTATTAACTATTTAAAAACTACCTAGCTAAAAGAAATACAAAATTACCTGTAAAATAAATCCTAACCTAAGTTACAATTAAACCTAACACTACACTATCATTAAATAAATTAAATAAATTAACTACAAATAACTACAATTAAATACAATTACATAAACTAACTAAAGTACAAAAAATAAAAAAAGCTAAGTTACAAAAAATAAAAAAAATAAGTTACAAACATTAAAAAAAATATTACAACAATTTTAAGCTACTTACACCTAATCTAAGCCCCCTAATAAAATAACAAACCCCCCCAAAATAAAAAAATGCCCTACCCTATTCTACATTAAAAAAGTTCAAAGCTCTTTTACCTTACCAGCCCTTAAAAGGGCCTTTTGTGGGGGAATGCCCCAAAGAATTCAGCTCTTTTGCCTGTAAAAGAAAAATACAACCCCCCCAACATTAAAACCCACCACCCACATACCCTTAATCTAACCCAAACCCCCCTTAAAATAACCTAACACTAATCCCCTGAAGATCATCCTACCTTTAGTCGTCTTCACTCAGCCGAGCCACCGATGGAACTGAAGAGGACATCCGGTCCGGCAGAAGTGATCATCCAAGGGGCGCTGAAGAAATCTTCCATCCGATGAAGTGATCCTCCAAGCGGCGCTGAAGAAATCTTCCATCCGGGCGATGTCATCTTCCAAGAGGCGCTAAAGAAGTCTTTTATCCGGGCGAGGTCATCTTCGAAGCCGGGTCTTGAATCTTCATCCCGCCGACGCGGAACATCCTTCTTTTCCGACGGACTACTGACGAATGAAGGCTCCTTTAAGGGATGTCATCCAAGATGACGTCCCTTCAATTCCAATTGGCTGATAGGATTCTATCAGCCAATCGGAATTAAGGTAGGAAAAATCTGATTGGCTGATTGAATCAGCCAATCAGATTCAAGTTCAATCCGATTGGCTGATCCAGTCAGCCAATCAGATTGAGCTCGCATTCTATTGGCTGTTCCGATCAGCCACCGTCCCATCATCCACCGTCCCTCATTAGAGGAATACCTACTGGACAATTCCTCAGACTTCGGAGGAATTGTTCCAGTAGGACTAAATACAAGACACATGCAAAAGAAATGGCAAATCGGTTTAAAGTAAGAGGGTATTCTAATCGTAATGTAAAATATGCAATGAATCAGGCCCTTAAAACTAATAGAGATTCCCTTTTGTGGGAGAAAAAGGAGAAAAAAACAGACAATAGGGTAATGTTCATCCCTCAATATAATGGACATTGGAATCAAGTCCGAAAGATTCTAAAAAGCAAATGGCAATTTTTACTCTCAGATGAAAATGTTAAAAGTGTAGTGGGTGATTTTCCATCTATAGTAGCACGCAGGGCTCCCAATTTAAAAGATAGATTGGTTAAAAGTGACTTTATACGTAACCCAAGAGCACAGAATTGGTTAGAAAAATGACAAAAATTACAAGATTGTTTCCAATGTGGAAACTGCGTTTTTTGTAAGTTCGTTGTAAAAACCAGACAGTTTAGTACTGGTGATAAGATATATGAAATCAGACAATTTATAAATTGTAAATCTGATAATGTAATATATCTGCTGTACTGTCCGTGCCCCCTATATTACACAGGTAAAACTAAGAGAATTCTGAAAGACAGAATCACTGAACATCGTAATGAAATTGCTAATGCAAAGGAAGGAATTATCAATAGCAATATAGCTCTGCATTTTAAATTATGCCATAATTGCTCTACAGATGACCTTAAAGTAATAGGCATTGAAAAATGCTCCCTTTATGGTAGAGGTGGTGATATAGACAATCTGCTTCTTAGAAAAGAAGTAGCATGGATATATAGATTAAAAACTCTGTCACCAAAAGGAAAGAATGAAAAATTAGATTTTGCCCCTTTTCTCTAGAATTTCTTAAAGTTCATTTTTCTCCAAACCCCAATAGTAGAAGCAATAGGTAATAACTTACAAATATACATTTTTTCCTTAGAAATTGTATTTCTAAGAATGAATATTAGGGTTATGTTTTCCGGTGCTCGTTTTTGCTTGCATTTGCTATATTGGAAGTGGATACAAAAATGTATAGATGTAACTAAGTGCAAATATCATCTGTATAAATTTAAAACAAGTGCTGTGGATATACTATTAGAATTGATTAAATCCAGTGCCTATGTGAGAATTGAGATATTGTATTTTCTTTTATTTAATTTTTCTTTCTTTTTTTGTGAACAGCATAAAAATACATGTTGTGTCAATACCGCAAATAATTTCACCAATCCAAAATAAGGGCTGAGTTTAAATAGAACATGTATGAGACTTTGAAGTATACGCCCTGAGGAAGTCCCAATGACGTTTGAGTCACGTGGGGGGTGAAACGGCCGATGGCGTGTGACGTCATCCTGCACAGCTGAGAACTAGGTCCTAATTCGTTGCTCGATGCAAGTTGCAAACATAACTTTGGAACCGCAATAAGAAGCAGGCTCTATACCCGGTTTAAATCATCTTAAAGAAGATATAACGGAGAAGGATTCCGTCTCCCAGAAGTTACGTGTAATGTATCCATGGACTAATGAGTCTAAGTATTTTGCAAGTGGAATGCATCTTCTGGGATAAAATGAAATAGAACGAACTCTATTTGCAACAGTTCTAATATATGTTGCAATGGGAAATGAGCAACTCTCTATAATAAGAGTTTAAATGTCTATCTTTGCCTGCCCTATATATACGATATAAATGGTTCATAATTGCTGTGATTACACAATTAGTATTTTATAAACATAGATCCCCAACGTTTTACCACGGTAGCTGGTACCTTTCTATTATATTGGTGCTACCCTCTGGTAGGGGTGTTGTTTATTAATACGAAAGTGTAAAAAGTTTAAACATGTAACTGATTTTTCACATGTGTTATTTCTACATAATAATAAGTATTAGGCATAGATCCTCAGGTGTTTTCTCATGATAACAACTTTCCAATTTAGTTTGGGTTATCCTCTGAGAGAGGTGTTGCCAATACTATTCTGATGTTCTTTAGTTATTTCGCATGGATCCCCATTTCTATCCATGGTAGCAGATTCCTGTGTATACACAGGGCTACCCACTGGTAGGGGTGTTCCTTAATAACTTTTATAGCCTCAACTTAGGTTAATAACTTGCATCGTGAGTAACTATTGTGAGCTGGCCAGCTTTTTCTATGTGTTTATTTTAACATATTGAAACACTTTATATTTAAATATATTTGCACTTATAATAAAATGTATGAATTATTCTTACGTGTGTGGTTTTGATTTAGGAGACCCAGGCGTTGACTAGTTCACGCTGCAGCGGAGAACAACTATTTCTAAAATACTAAATATACAGATCCTGAAATTTATTAAATTTTTATAAATAGTCATTTATGGAGTGCTGAAATCCCTGTCTTTCATTGGAGAGGGCACTACTGTGTCCTCTTCGTGTTTCTTCCTATTGTTATAGTGAATCTATATATATATATATATATATATATATATATATATATATATATATAGTATATATTGAAGTTCTTCCTAGTCTAACACCTTGACATATAACATACATTTTAAACAGTTTCTTTGGTGTGTTTTTAAATAGAAATACTTTAAATACCCTTGTTCTTCACTTATTAGAACATTTTAATTTTATTATATATATATATATATATATATATATATATATATATATATATATATATATATATATATATATATATATATATATAAATAAAAATAATAATACAATTTTGTTCTAAGTGAATAAAAAAGGTATTTAAAGTATTTCTAAATGCTCCTTCGGCTTTAGAGCAATTGACCTAGCGCACCTTTGGGTTAGCATGAGAGCGAAAGCCAGAAGAGCGTTTTGTAGCATGCCCTATAGAACTTTATTAGGAAAGGGAGTTATTGCGGTTGTGCTGGCCAACCTCCAGATGTTAGTGAACCTGAGTCTTTCGCTTTTTACTTTCACCTTGTAATACAAGCAAAAGAATAGAAGCACTAGTGATTTAACTTGTGTGGTATTAGCGCTTAATAGCACTAATATTTTTGCTCTCCACTTGTAATCTAGGCCAATATTATTGAGCTTTATATTAGATTCATATGGTGTAATATGGTACAGGTTTCCAGGGGTGTCATTTGCTAAGATGTGACCAGTTATGGACTGCTATTTGGTCACTTCACATGCATGAATTATAAGGGTTAGTGCAGCTTTTATATACACACTGTTTGATGATTTAATTTCAGTTGAGATGAAGGGGCCGATTTATTATACTGCGAATGCAGCAGTTTCTGTGCAAGCCTTTAGGCTCGCCGGAAACATAAGTTAAGAAGCCCCGCCACTGGATACGATCGGGATGATTGACACCCCTGCTAGTGGCCGATTGGCCGTGAATGTACAGGGGATGCTATTGCACAAGCATTTCACACAAAATGCCAAATGTGCCGGGAGCGGTATTGCACAAGTATTTCACACGAAATGCCGAATGTGCAGGGGGTGGTATTGCACAAGTATGTCACACAAAATGCCGAATGTGCAGGAGGTGGTATTGCACAAGTATTTCACATGAAATGCCGAATGTGCAGGGGGTGGTATTGCACAAGTATGTCACACAAAATGCCAAATGTGCAGGAGGTGGTATTGCACAAGTATTTCACACGAAATGCCGAATGTGCAGGGAGTGGTATTGCACAAGTATTTCACACGAAATGCCGAATGTGCAGGGGGTGGTATTGCACAAGTATGTCACACAAAATGCCGAATGTGCAAGGGGTGATATTGCACAAGTATGTCACACAAAATGCCGAATGTGCAGGAGGTGGTATTGCACAAGTATTTCACACGAAATGCCGAATGTGCAGGGAGTGGTATTGCACAAGTATTTCACACGAAATGCCGAATGTGCAGGGGGTGGTATTGCACAAGTATGTCACACAAAATGCCGAATGTGCAGGAGGTGGTATTGCACAAGTATTTCACACGAAATGCCGAATGTGCAGGGGGTGGTATTGCACAAGTATGTCACACAAAATGCCGAATGTGCAGGAGGTGGTATTGCACAAGTATTTCACGCGAAATGCCGAATGTGCAGGGGGTGGTATTGCACAAGTATGTCACACAAAATGCCGAATGTGCAGGGGGTGATATTGCACAAGTATGTCACACAAAATGCCGAATGTGCAGGAGGTGGTATTGCACAAGTATTTCACACGAAATGCCGAATGTGCAGGAAGTGGTATTGCACAAGTATTTCACACGAAATGCCGAATGTGCAGGGGGTGGTATTGCACAAGTATGTCACACAAAATGCCGAATGTGCAGGAGGTGGTATTGCACAAGTATTTCACACGAAATGACGAATGTGCAGGGGGTTGTATTGCACAAGTATGTCACACAAAATGCCGAATGTGCAGGAGGTGGTATTGCACAAGTATTTCACACGAAATGCCGAATGTGCAGGGAGTGGTATTGCACAAGTATTTCACACGAAATGCCGAATGTGCAGGGGGTGGTATTGCACAAGTATGTCACACAAAATGCCGAATGTGCAGGGGGTGGTATTGCACAAGTATATCACACAAAATGCCGAATGTGCAGGAGGTGGTATTGCACAAGTATTTCACACGAAATGCCGAATGTGCAGGGAGTGGTATTGCACAAGTATTTCACACGAAATGCCGAATGTGCAGGGGGTGGTATTGCACAAGTATGTCACACAAAATGCTGAATGTGCAGGAGGTGGTATTGCACAAGTATTTCACACAAAATGCCGAATGTGCAGGGAGTGGTATTGCACAAGTATTTCACACAAAATGCCGAATGTGCAGGGAGTGGCATTGCACAAGTATTTCACTACAGTGGATCATGTCCGCCTGAACATGATAAATCGGCCCCCATGGGTGAACATATCAGCAAGGTTTAAACAAATATGCTGCATTAGTGCACGTGTACTTTATCACAATACATGTCAAGCCACATGTCGTTTTATTGCTTATTTAAAAAGAATTATTACAAACTAATACAATCCAAAAGGCACACGTATGGAAGAATATTGTACACCAACAGAAATCAGCACCAATCCAAAAGCTTTGCCCCTGTGTGAAAACCACAAAGGTTTATAAGTTTTATTTTTATCAGATATTTTAATAAAAAAAACTATGGGCTCCATTTATAAATCAGCGGATGCTGCTTCGGAGGTTCATTGTTTCAGGCTCCCCGGAAAGGGAAGTTAAGAAGCAGTGGTCTTATGATCTTAACCTGTCCACCACCTTTTAGATGGCAGATTGAAATCATCCTGATCCGATACGATGGAGATGATTGACAGCGCAAGGGGTGGCATTGCACAAGCAGAAATGCTTGTGCAATGTTAAATGTGGTCAGCGTATGCTGTCCGCATTTAGCGATGTTGATGACCGGACATGATTCGGTATAGCGAATCATGTCCGCTCGGCATATGATAAATCTACCCCTATGCGTATTATACTAAAAATACAAAATAAGACACAAGCAACCTGATACTGATATAAACATATAACAATGAGTGAGCGCTAAACAATTTGTTATGCAGTCTGTCATTATTTACTTACCAGCCTGTAGCAGTGTGTTAAGTACCAAAGAGTTCATCTTAGACAGAGCAGCTAAAAACTCTTCATAATTTAGTAAAAGCGACTCCACTGATTTACGGAAAATATCCTGTGTGAATAAAAATCATAAGTAATATATTTATTAGTATTATATACAGTTCTGCAGACCCAATAAATAAACTAGAAACTAGGAGGCAACTAAACAACTTTAAAGTTTTAAAAAATGAAGCTTATGAGGAAAGTATTCATAACTATAAAATGAATAGTTTAGTGAAGAGCATATATGATAGAAACCTTCTAGTATATTTAAGGGACACTGAACCCAATTTTTTTCTTTTGTGATTCAGATAGAGCATGCAATTTTAAGCAACTTTCTAATTTAAACCTATTATCAAATGTTCTTCGTTCTCTTGGTATCTTTATTTGAAAAGCAATAATGTAAGTTTAGATGCCGGCCCCTTTTTTGGTGAACAATAATAAAGATAGCAAAGAAACAAAGAAAAATTGATAATAGGAGTAACTTAGAAAGTTTCTTAAAATTGCATGCTCTATCTGAATCATGAAAGAAAAAAAAAATGGGTTCAGTGTCCCTTTAAGGGATTTAAAAGGACAGTAGCGTCAAAATGAATCTTTCATAATTCAGACAGAACAGGTCATTTTAAACAACTTTCCAATTTACAGGGAGTGCAGAATTATTAGGCAAGTTGTATTTTTGAGGATTAATTTTATTATTGAACAACAACCATGTTCTCAATGAACCCAAAAAACTCATTAATATCAAAGCTGAATAGTTTTGGAAGTAGTTTTTAGTTTGTTTTTAGTTATAGCTATTTTAGGGGGATATCTGTGTGTGCAGGTGACTATTACTGTGCATAATTATTAGGCAACTTAACAAAAAACAAATATATACCCATTTTAATTATTTATTTTTACCAGTGAAACCAATATAACATCTCAACATTCACAAATATACATTTCTGACATTCAAAAACAAAACAAAAACAAATCAGTGACCAATATAGCCACCTTTCTTTGCAAGGACACTCAAAAGCCTGCCATCCATGGATTCTGTCAGTGTTTTGATCTGTTCACCATCAACATTGCGTGCAGCAGCAACCACAGCCTCCCAGACACTGTTCAGAGAGGTGTACTGTTTTCCCTCCTTGTAAATCTCACATTTGATGATGGACCACAGGTTCTCAATGGGGTTCAGATCAGGTGAACAAGGAGGCCATGTCATTAGATTTTCTTCTTTTATACCCTTTCTTGCCAGCCACGCTGTGGAGTACTTGGACGCGTGTGATGGAGCATTGTCCTGCATGAAAATCATGTTTTTCTTGAAGGATGCAGACTTCTTCCTGTACCACTGCTTGAAGAAGGTGTCTTCCAGAAACTGGCAGTAGGACTGGGAGTTGAGCTTGACTCCATCCTCAACCCGAAAAGGCCCCACAAGCTCATCTTTGATGATACCAGCCCAAACCAGTACTCCACCTCCACCTTGCTGGCGTCTGAGTCGGACTGGAGCTCTCTGCCCTTTACCAATCCAGCCACGGGCCCATCCATCTGGCCCATCAAGACTCACTCTCATTTCATCAGTCCATAAAACCTTAGAAAAATCAGTCTTGAGATATTTCTTGGCCCAGTCTTGACGTTTCAGCTTGTGTGTCTTGTTCAGTGGTGGTCGTCTTTCAGCCTTTCTTACCTTGGCCATGTCTCTGAGTATTGCACACCTTGTGCTTTTGGTCACTCCAGTGATGTTGCAGCTCTGAAATATGGCCAAACTGGTGGCAAGTGGCATCTTGGCAGCTGCACGCTTGACTTTTCTCAGTTCATGGGCAGTTATTTTGCGCCTTGGTTTTTCCACACGCTTCTTGCGACCCTGTTGACTATTTTGAATGAAACGCTTGATTGTTCGATGATCACGCTTCAGAAGCTTTGCAATTTTAAGAGTGCTGCATCCCTCTGCAAGATATCTCACTATTTTTGACTTTTCTGAGCCTGTCAAATCCTTCTTTTGACCCATTTTGCCAAAGGAAAGGAAGTTGCCTAATAATTATGCACACCTGATATAGGGTGTTGATGTCATTAGACCACACCCCTTCTCATTACAGAGATGCACATCACCTAATATGCTTAATTGGTAGTAGGCTTTCGAGCCTATACAGCTTAGAGTAAGACAACATGCATAAAGAGGATGATGTGGTCAAAATACTCATTTGCCTAATAATTCTGCACACAGTGTAGTTATATTATTTAATTTGCTTTGATCTCTTTATATCCTTTTTTAAAAATAATACCAAGGTAGGCTCAGGAACTGCAATGCATTACTGGGAGCTAGCTGCTGACTGGTGGCTGCACATTTATGCCTCCTGTCATTGGTTCACTTGATGTGTGCAGCTAGCTCCCAGTAGTATATTGCTGCCCGTTAACAAAGGATACTAGGAGAATTATGCAAATTTGAAAATAAAAGTAAATTGGTAAAATGTTTAAAAATTGTATGCCCTATTTGAATCGTGAAATACAAATTATGTTTTTTATGTTCCTTTGATTTAAAATCATATGAATTCAATGTTTGCTTATGAACCTGTGTCAATTACTTTTTGACATGTGTCATTTAGCTATAACATTTGTTTTAGAGTCTAAATAAAGTGATAATCATTAAACAAATGATAAATGACAAATTACATTTTACCTTCTAATTTTTAATTCATATTTTATATAAATGTATAAGTATAGAATCTAAAATATAGGTGTTTTGGGATGATGTATGGATGATAAACGTAGAACCATAAGGGGCGTGATTGAATTATTTTGAAAATAATGTTTCAAATACAAGATGTCTAAGATGTGCTCTTTAGAAACCAACACGCCCACAAAATAATCTCTTTTGCATTCCATATTGTAGCTTATAACTAACCTACTAGTAACCTAAAATGAGCTAAAACATTTCTCTATGGAACACAAATTTATTTTTTAAGGCAAAAGAGTCTTTGGGGTCCATTTATGATAGTGCGGACGGACATGATACGATGTAACGTATCATGTCCGCTGCACATTGATAAATGCCGACAGCATACGCTTTCGGCATTTATCATTGCACCAGTCTTGTGAACTGCTGGTGCAATGCTGCCCCCTGCAGATTTGCGGCCAATCGGCTGCTAGCAGGGGGTGTCAATCAACCCGATCGTATTCGATCGGGTTGATTTTTGTCCATCGCCTCAGAGCAGGCGGACAGGTTATGGAGCAGCGGTCTTTCAAGCGGGCCTTCAAACTCCATACGGAGCTTGATAAATAGGCCCCTTTCTCTCTCTCTCTCACTCTCTCTTTCTCTCTCTCACTCTCTCTTTCTCTCTCTCACTCTCTCTTTGTCTCTCGCTTTCGCTCTTCTCCTCTCTCTCTCTCTCTTTCTCTCTCTCTTCTCTTCTTTCTCTCTCACTCCACTCTCTCTCTTTCTCTCTCTCTTTCTCTCTCGCTTTCGCTCTTCTATCCTCTCTCTCTCTCTCTCTCTCTCTTTCTCTCTCTCATCTTTCTCTCTCACTCCACTCTCTCTCTTTCTCTCTCTCTTCTCTTCTTTCTCTCTCACTCCACTCTCTCTCTCTCTCTCTCTCTCTCTCTCTCTCACTCTCTCTTTCTCTCTCGCTTTCGCTCTTCTCTCCTCTCTCTCCTTTCTCTCCTCTCTCTTTCTCTCGCTCTTCTCTTCTTTCTCTCTCACTCCACTCTCTCTCTTTCTCTCACTCTTTTAAAGCATTGAAGAGACATTATACGAAAAACCTACCAAATGTAACTCTATATAAACTGTTAAATTTAGGAAAATAAATCATAATTGTAGTATACATTTATTATTTATTATGCCTGCTTGCGCTGTAAACTACCTGCTTGATCCACTCCATACAATACAGCTGGAGTGAATCCTTGACCCTACAACATGTTACAAATCAGAGTCACCTACATCTCTCCCTAATTGCCTACAGCAAAGAGGACCATGAAGATTGATTACATTTCTTTTGTATAGAGAATCGTTCAGAGTAGTGATTAATCACTGATATATGCTATACTTACAAACATACTTTAGCGTCCCTTTAATCTGTGCATTTGAATTTATTTTGGAGACGAAGAGAATACAATGTAATCAGTTCCAAAGATTGATATTAAAGATTCCATATTTGGTTACCTTAATTATAGAACTGTCAAGTGACAATCGGGTGCCCATCAGAGAGGGAACATGCCGCCGTGCTAATCGCCTTGTGACTGAGATGTTGGACTTGGACATCACAAAACTGGTGATTTAATTCCCAACTTTTTATAAATAAAATGTTTCAAGTAAGAGAAAAATCCTTTTACATAAAAATGTTATACCGTTCCATCTTTTCAACTCCTCTGGTTAGTGGGAAAGATACCTGAAAAGAAAGATAAATATTTAATTTTGATCTTTCTCTTGCAAATTATTTGTAACTTTTTTTGGAAAATGTACTATTTAAGTAAGTAGAAATTTAGCCTGATTTATCTCCCCCCCTCTCTCTCTGACATAACTGTGTACAAAAGGCTGTGTGTATGGTCAAGGGTCTGATATGGCATGCATCTGATAAAAAGAGAGTGTATGGAGGTCAATGACCTGGTCAGTTCATATGTCCGATGTGGCATGCATCTGATATAAGAGAATGTATGGAGGTCAATGACCTGGCCATATGTCTCCTGTGGCATGCATCTGATATAAGAGAGTGTATGGAGGTCAAAGATCCGGTCATATGTCTGATTTGGCATGCATCTGATATAAGGGAGTGTATGGAGGTCAATGACCTGGTCATATGTCTGAAGTGGCATGCATATGATATAAGAGAATGTATGGAGGTAAATGACCTGGTGGTATGTCTGATGTGGCATTCATCTGATATAAGAGAATGTATGGAGGTCAATGACCTGGTCATATGTCTTATATGGCATGCATCTGATATACGAGAGTGTATGGAGGTCAATGACCTGGTCATATGTCTGAAGTGGCATGTATATGATATAAGAGAGTTAATGGAGATCAATGACCTGGTCATATGTCTGATCTGGCATGCATCTGATATAAGAGAATATATGGACGTCAATGACCTGGTCATATGTCTGATGTGGCATGCATGTGGCAAGACTGGCATAGGTACAGGAGCCCATGAATCTGGTAAAAGGGATAGGGCACACATCTGGCATAAGTGTGTAGTGCATGCCATGCATCTGGCTAAATGTCTGATGTAGTATGTATCTGATATAAACCGGAGTGGGGGGGGGGGTGAGGTATCTGGTACAAGTTTAATGCTAGCAACAATGCAGCATAAGTATTCAAAGGAGGGCTTGAATGTGGTCACAAGTCCAAATCTGATATAATACATTGATGCCAAGTCTTCTCATCTCACTGATGGCAGATGCCTAACTTGCACATCTTACGTATGCCAGATGCCTAGCCTTCCCATCTCACTGATGTTAGGTGCCTAACCTTCCCATCTCACTGATGCCAAATGTGTAGCTTTCGGAACTCACTAATGCCAGATGCCTTGCCTTCCCATCTCACTGATGCCAGATGCCTAGCCTTCCCATCTCACTGATTCCAGATGTCTGGCCTTCCCATCTCACTGATGCCAGATGCCTAGCCTTCCCATACCATTGATACCAGATGCCAGTGCCTAGCCTTCCCATCTCACTGATGTTAGGTGCCTAACCTTCCCATCTCACTGATGCCAGATGTGTAGCCTTCGGCACTCACTAATACCAGATGCCTAGCCTTCCCATCTCACTGATGCCAGATGCTTAGCCTTCCCATCTCACTGATGCCAGATGCCTGGCCTTCCCTTCTCACTCATGCCAGATGCCTAGCCTTCCCATATCATTGATACCAGATGCCAGTGCTTAGCTTTCCCATCTCACTAATGCCAGTTGCCTAGCCTTCCCATATCACTGATCCCAGATGCCTAGCCTCCCTTCCCATATCATTGATACCAGATGCTAGTGTCTAGCCTTCCCATATCACTGATGCTAGGTGCCTAACCTTCCCATCTCACTGATGCCAGATGCCTAACCTTCCCATCTCAATGATGCCAGATGCCTAGCCTTCCCATATCATTGATACCAGATGTCAGTGCCTAGCCTTCCCATATTATTGCTACCAGATGCCTAGCGTTCCCATCTCACTGAAGCCAGATGCCTAGCCTTCCCATATAATTGATACCAGATGCCATTGCCTAGTCTTCCCATCTCACTGATGCCAGATGACAAATTTTCACCAAGCAAGTAGATGTCCCTGTCTTTTTATGTTTCAGTGGCAAGAGGATTTATTTTGCAATTTGATACATTATATATTTTTCAAAGTTGATATCATAGCATTTTGTTTATTGTAAACACTGTCGATGAAGTAAACTGTCATTGAAAATGTGTGTTACAGATGATGGCAATTGATTTTCAGCAAATTGATCATCTAATTACTAACAACATGATTAAGGGCCATATTACAAGTGGAACAGTATTCAAACCCAATACATGTAAAAAGCTGAACTTAGAATATAGCATGCTCAACAGAGCAAACAAAGTGGAAAAAACCCTATCGAGCAAACCCCATCACTGATGCCAGACCCTTAGCCTTCCCATCTCACTGATCCCAGATGCCAAGCCTCCCTTCCCATATCATTGATGCCAGATGCCAGTGTCTAGCCTTCCCATCTCACTGATGCTAGGTGCCTAACTTTCCCATCTCACTGATGTCAGATGTCAAGCCTTCCCATCTCAATGATGCCAGATGCCTAGCCTTCCCATATCATTGATGCCAGATGTCAGTGCCTAGCCTTCCCATATAATTGCTACCAGATGCCATTACCTAGCCTTCCCACCTCACTCATGCCAGATGCCTAGCCTTCCCATCTCACTGAAGCCAGATGCCTAGCCTTCCCATCTCACTGAAGCCAGATGCCTAGCCTTCCCATAGCATTGATACCAGATGCCATTGCCTAGCATTCCCATCTCACTGATACCAGATGCCTTCCCATATAATTGATCCAGATGCCAGTGCCTAGCCTTCCCATCTCACTGATGACAGATGCCATTGTCTAGCCTTCCCATATCACTGATGCCAGATGCCAAATTTTCACCAAGCAAGTAGATTTCCCTGTCTTTTTATGTTTCAGTGACAAGAGGATATTTTTTTGCAATTTGATACATTATATATTGTTCAAAGTGGATATCATAGCATTTTTTTTTATTGTAAACACTGTACGATGAAGGAAACTATCATTGAAAATTTGTGTTACAGATGATGGCAATTGATTTTCAGCAAATTGATCATCTAATTACTAACAACACAATTAAGGGCCAGATTACAAGTGGAACAGTATTTAAACAGTTTTCGCTTGCGCGCTAACCCAATGCACGTAAAAAGCTGAACTTAGAATATAGCATGCTCAACGGAGCAAAAAAGTGGAAAAAGCTAACACCCTATTGAGCAAACTCTATCGCATTTTCTCAACTGCTCTAACCCGACGTGAAAATATTAATATTTCACATTCCAATGTTCTTCACATAGAAGAACATGTTCTATTTATTTATAAATACATATTTCCTTTCTAAATATATATTTTTGTATTTTGGTACAATATATATCTAAACATATATATATGTATAATTATATATAGCTATAAATATATACAGATATATGTAGGAATATATGTTTAAAAATATGTAGAACATATTACTCTATGTGAATATTTACAGTAAATACACAGTTAAAAAACACTTTATTAAAGATGAATATTTCATATAATATGCTTTTTCATATATTTAATCTACTTAACTGCAAAGGACTATATATATATATATATATATATATATATATATAGAACACATAGTTCCCTTCCATGTTTTATATATATATATAGATATATGTCTATATGTGTATACATATATATTTATGTTTTCATATGTGTATATATATCTGTAAATACATAAATACACATATAAATACATACAATATATACACACATATCTATATCTATATCTATATATATCTATATATATATATATATATATATATATATACACATATACATATATACACATATACATGTACAGTGGGTATTGAAAAAAATTACCCCCCCCCCCCTTGAAAATAATCACATTTTGTTGCTTTGCAGCCTGATAAAAAGACTGAAACAGTTTTTGTTTATCCAGTTGTAATTACTCAGTGCAAATTATAACATCAAAGTGTAAGATATATAACCAACATGTCAGGCAAAAATAAAGACAATTCAAAAACAGAATCACTGAGTTGGATAAAGGATCACCCCCATGTGACAGTATTTTGTTGAAATACTTTTTGCTTTAATTACAGCCTTTAGTCTGTTGGAATATGTCTCTACTAATTTTGCACATCTAGACTGTGCAACATTTGCCCACTCTTCTTTACAGAACTGCTCCAGTTCTGTTACATTTGATGGTGACCGTTTATGGACTGCAGTTTTCAAGTCATGCCACAGATATTCAATGGGATTTAAGTCTGGGCTCTGACTAGGCCATGCAAGGACATTCACCTTTTTCTCCTTCAACCTCTGTGTGGTCCTTTTTGCTGTGTGCTTCCTTCTCATTGATAACTTCCTGGCATAGGGCAGCAGATTTTCCTCAAGAATTTGACGGTATTTTGCCCCATCCATTATTCCTTCTATCCTGACAAGTGCTCCAGTGCCTGCTGCAGAGAAACACCCCATAAAAGGATATTACCACCTCCTTGCTTTACTGTAGGTATGGTGCTAGTATGGTGAGCTGTATTGGATTTCCTCCAGACATATCGTTTGGTGCTGGGGACAAATAATTACATTTTAGTCTCATCTGACCATAACACCTTTTTCCATGTGACCTCAGAATCTCCTAGGTGTGTTATGGCAAAGCTCAGTCGTGACTGCATGTGGCCTTTCTTGAGGAGTGGCTTTTTTTCTTGCAACCCTCCCATGCAAGCCACATTTGTGGATAATTTGTGATATTGTAGTCACACACAATGACCACTCTTTGTCATTAATTCCTGCAACTGCTTCAGAGTTGCTGTGGGCCTCTTGGTAGACTCTCCAACCAGTTTCCTCCTGGCTCTTTCCTCCAGTTTGGAGTGACATCCTGATCCAGAGAGGGTCTGTGTTGTACCAAATACCTTCCACTTCTTAATAATAGACTTTACTGTGCTTCTAGGCATTGATAAAGCCTTTGGTATCTTCTTGTATCCATCTCCTGACTTGTGCCTATCCACAACATTATCCCGGAGATCTTTTGACAGTATCTTGCCACTCATAGTTGATTGTTTGCTTCAGTTGCACTACCAGGGACTGAGATGTTCTAGGAAAGCTCCTTTCATGCTGAGCTAATCAATATGCTCACAGCTGTGTGTGTGCCGTTGAGAAGGTGATTAGCTACACCTGATTGAATTTACAAGTAATTTTAGGAGGGGGTGATCCTTTTTCCAACTCAGTGATTCTGTTTTTGTCTTTATTTTTGCCTGACATGTTGGGGTTATATCTTTCACTTGGATGTTATAAGTTGCACTGAGTAAATGCAACTGGATAAACAAAAAATGTGTCTGTATTTCAGGCTGCAAAGCCACAACATGATTAATTTTAAGGGGGGGGGGGGGTGATTCTTTTCAATACCCACTGTATATGTATGTATCTCTATGTTAAAGCCTAACACCTGAGACCTCATAACTTTGAGCCTTTATAACTTTTTTGTGCAATATTTTTTCATTAATTATTTTTATTATTTTTAAGTGTTTGTGACACTATTTTTGTTTCACAAAACAGATAACCAGAGCTCTGAAGATGCAGTAATCATTTTAGCGTAAATTGCAATGGCACTCAAACAATAGCAGTTACTTTCAACTTGTAATACGAGCTGTAAAACCGACGATAAACCCTTTTCTCTTGCGCGTAACTGTTAGCATGCCACTCGTTATCTGGCACTTATTCATTTATTTTTAGTCTATCAAAGCATGTAAAAATGTGTTGCTGTGGTCTTTTGATGGATATTCTTGTGCTAAATAAACTTTTTTCTTGTCAGGTTTATTAAGGTTTAACCCTATTTAACATACAAATCAGATATTTAATTGTGCTGTAAATTATAGTGTAAACCTTTATATTGATGAGATAGTAAAACCTCCATAAAAATAGCTCCGTGATATCAGTAAGATGAATGCAATTTAGATATAGTTAAAAGTATATTTATAAATTCCAATGATATTTCAATGAAATGTCATTGGAATTTATAAATATACTTTTAAATATATCTATATTGCATTAATCTTACTGATATCACTGAGATATTTTTTTAATTTATGAATTAAACAGTTTTTTTTCCAATTCATATTGTTTTCAAAATACTTCTAAAAGGAACATTACAGTAAAAATTAAACATTTATGATCCTGATAGAGTATTCAATTTTAAAAATGCTTTCTTCTTATTTACTTTCTTTATATATTTGTGCATAGGGTCAGATTAATGTGATCGGGTTAGGACACATTGCAAGTTGAAAGTAAAATTTTAGCGTGAGCAAAAGTCCAATGTGCACTAATTTTAGGACTTTGCGACAGCATTAACTTCTCCCATAGACTTAAATGGCACCCCTCTCAAAAAGAACACTAGCACTTATAGCTCGCTTTTTAACCTGGCACCGCATTAGTCTAACTTCGCTAAAGCTGCAGGTAGCTATGAATACTTTATATTCCAATGTTGTTCACTTAGAAGAAAATTTTCTTTTTTAATTAAAATAAAATATATATATATATTTTATATGAACACATAAATACACATGTATATACACACACACACACATATATACATATATATATATATATATATATATATACACACACATATTTATACATACTGTACATATATATATATACCGTATATATATATATATATATATATATATATATATATATATATATATATATATATATATATATATATATATATATATATATATATATATATATATATATATATATATATATATATATATATATATATATATATAAAACCCATAAATTATGCTTATTACTTTTGGGAAATACAGAACCCAACCACCAGAAAGAGGCAAAGACACCCCAGCCAAAGGCTTAAATACCTCCCCCACTTCCCTCATCCCCCAGTTATTCTGTCAAGGGAACAATGAACAGTAGGAGAAATATCAGGGTGAAAAAAGGTGCCAGAAGAACAAAAAATTACAGCCACCTCATAGATAAAAACACGGGCGAGAGCTGTGGACTCTTCCCGTCAGAAGAAAAGAAAATTATCAGGTAAGCATAATTTATGTTTTTCTTCTTAAACGGGAAGAGTCCACAGCTGCATTCATTACTTTTGGGAAAACAATACCCAAGCTGGAGGATACAGAATGCAAACAACGGGTGGGTACAAAAATGCGGCCCCTTCGAAAGGCAGCACAGCCTGAATTACTTGACACCCTATTAAAATATAGATGAGACGGGTGTAAACCCGAAGCCCAGGTAACTGCACAGTAGCTACACCACCAGCAAAGCCGAAATAGAGACCACTCAGTCCCAGAGAACGTCAAGCCCAATCAGCCTCCGAGAAGTCAGCCCCGCGGGACATGACTCCCATGAAGGTACCCGGCCATAAGACAAGGACCGCAATTTGCCCCCAAACAGGAGAACAGATTCCCAGGAAAAATTCAAAGGATTATTCCACACGGCTCAACAAACATAGAACAACCCAAGGTTGTCTTACGATAGTAGCGCCCAGGGAGATAAACTCCCTAGAACACAAGGACCAAATAAAAAAAAGATCTATACACAGGGAAAGATGTCCCAAAAACTCAAAAAAACTCAAGGGACACCCTCATATGCCTGATCCAGTCACATACCCTAAGGTACTTCAGAAAAACTAGAATTCCCTGTTGCATCGTATCAGGTTGAAACCTGCAGGCTAGACCAGCAGAGACAGCGGCAATAGGATAACTATCACAACAATTAGGAAAGAGCTCTCCAACAGAACACAAACCATCTAAACAGGAAATCTCAATGACCAGCTTCGAGGTAGGAAAGCTTACTCAACCATCACGAAACCCAAACCACGAAAGGTGTTTTAAAGCCTGCTAGCACACATTCAAAGTTCAATTAGCTGTGGCTGGATTCAAACTGCTAACCTTCCAAATGCTCACTGCCCTCCGAATACCGGGCATCATGAGTGACCCATCCCAGTACCAGATACCAGTAGAAGAGCAAGACAACAAAAGTCCTCCCACCAACGGGGAGGACTGACTCTGGAAGAAAAGGGTTAACACTTCATAGATAACAAATCCCAGAGCTTCCCTCCAGGGTAATGGTCTCAGCCCAAAGGCTAGTCAAAGACCGAAAACAGTCCCAGACCTCTGGAAGAGAAAGGAAGGCTCAATGAGGAACAAAGCTGCCGGGTAGACCTCTGACCACTACTACAAACAGTATGCTACCGTGATTCAGGATAGGCATTGTGCACGAGTACGAGACCCCCTACACTGCTGTCTTCCACAAAAAGGGAACACTCCCCAAGGGAAGAGGGTCCTCAGACCCCCAACATCTATATATCAGAATCCAACATTTAGCAGAGGCCTCAACAGGGTTCAAACCCTCAGCCTCCCGCTGCAGGAACGGAGGAACCAGACACTACATTACATCTCCCTTTCCAGGATTCTGAAAATGCAAGAAGGGGAAGAACCCTTACAAGGCAGGAAAAACAAGGACCCATAGGTCGCCATATAAGGCAGCTTTAGGCAAGAATATTTGTAGGACTTGCATTATAAAGAGTACATAGCCATAGCTGGATTTGAACTCCTGACCTTCAGCTTTCAGGAAACATAGTTTACCATTAAGCCATAGTGGGACACAATCAGATACTAAGGTAACTCCAAACCTGGAGAACTCAAACCCCGCTCTAGAAGAGAAGGGAACAAGAACAACAGAAAATCACCCTACCATAGAGGCGAGACCCCTCTGCGTTATTGCCAACCCAGTTGAAAGACATCTGGAGTCTACAGGAACATCAAATGTGCCAGCAGACCAGTAGGGAAAGACCTAGAGCCTAAGCCACAGGCAGAAAGTCATCTCCCTCGAAAAGCAGAGCCCCGCCCTCCTCTGAGAGAGGCACACAGGACTACAAACACCTAAGGTGAGACCGAACCATCCACACCCATCTAGGGAGAGACATGGCCCTAGGTCAAGGTCCTTGAAAAATGGAATTGATCAAAATATCTAACTTTCAGAGGAACCCAAAACTGCCTCCTACAATTAGGAGTGCACCATCTAAAGTCCGTAGACTTGGCGATCTAGCAACAGCCTCAAACCCAAGAGTCTGATAGAGCTCCTGAACAGTTTAAAAATTCGGCACTCAGTGCACTTGGATCGCAAGGAAAACTCTTAGACAAGCGTTAAAACGTGTGACACACACTAGTAAACTAGCCCCAACACCTGAAGGTGAATGAGAACACTGGACCTTGCTTGCCAATTGCCATGCAAAGAGTTAGACTTAAGGCGCCCTTCAGAAAGCCCTAACGGAACCGCGAGGATAAATGGTCAACTACCTGACCCCAGAAGGGCGACCGCCTGTAACCGACCTCGACTCTTCACTGTTAAGCCCCAAGGCTAGAGTTGCAATTCTATTGTATTTAATAGCCCTTTATCACATGACAGTCTTTTCAGTGCAATTGAGAAGTTCATCATAATGTAGCATATGATATGTATAAGTAATCCTCAGCTGTGTCCAATCATAAGAGTTCCTCACGTACTCTTCTCATATACAGTATTCCACAAAAGTGAGTACACCCCTCAAATCTTTTTAAATATTTTATTATATCTTTTCATGTGACAACAGTGAAGAAATTACACTTTGCTACAATGTAAAGTAGTAAGTGTACAGCCTGTATAACAGTGTAAATTTGATGTCCCCTCAAAATAACTCAACACACAGCCATTAATGTCTAAACTGTTGGCAACAAAAGTGAGTACACCCCTAAGTGGAAATGTCCAAATTGGGGCCAAAGTGTCAATATTTTGTGTGGCTACCATTATTTTCCAGCACTGCCTTAACCCTCTTGGGCATGGAGTTCACCAGAGATTCACAGGTTGCCACTGAAGTCCTCTTCCACTCCTCCATGACGACATCACAGAGCTGGTGGATGTTAGAGATCTTGCGCTCCCCCACCTACCATTTTAGGATGCCCCACAGATGCTCAATAGGGTTTACGTCTGGAGACATGGTTGGCCAGTCCATCACCTTTACCCTCAGCTTCTTTAGCAAGGCAGTGGTCATCTTGGAGGTGTGTTTGGGGTCATTATCATGTTGGAATACTGCCCTGCGGCCCAGTCTCCGAAGGGATGGGATCATACTCTGCTTCAGTATGTCACAGTACATGTTCCCTCAATGAAGTGTTGCTCCCCAGTGCTGGCAGCACTCATGCAGGCCCAGACCATGACACTCCCACCACCATGCTTGACTGTGGCAAGACACACTTGACTTTGTACTCCTCACCTAGTTGCTGCCACACACGCTTGACACCATCTGAACCAAATAAGTTTATTTTGGTCTCATTGGACCACAAGACATGGTTCCAGTAATCCAGTCTACCTGTCTTCAGCAAACTGTTTGTGGGCTTTCTTGTGCATCATCTTTAGAAGAGGCTTCCTTCTGGGACGACAGCCATGCAGAACAATTTGATGCAGTGTGCAGCGTATGATCTGAGCACTGACAGGCTGAACCCCACCCCTTCAACCTTTGCAGCAATGCTGGCAGCACTCATACGTCTATTTCCCAAAGACAACCTCTGGATATGACGCTGTGCACATGCACTCAACTTCTTTTCGTCAACCATGGCGAGGCCTGTTCTGAGTGGAACCTGTCCTGTGAAACCACTGTATGGTCTTGCCCACTGTGCTACAACTCAGTTTCAGGGTCTTGGCAATCTTCTTATAGCCTAGACCATCTTTATGTAGAGTAACAATTATTTTTTTCAGATCCACAGAGAGTTCTTTTCCATGAGGTGCCATGTTGAACTTCCAGTGACCAGTATGAGAGAGTGTGAGAGCGATAACACCAAATTTAACACACCTGCTCCCCATTCACACCTGAGACCTTGTAACACTAACGAGTCACATGACACCGGGGAGGGAAAATGGCTCATTGGGCCCAATTTGTACATATTCACTTAGGGGTGTACTCACTTTTGTTGCCAACGGTTTAGACATTAATGGCTGTGTGTTGAGTTATTTTGAGGGGACAGCTAATTTACAGTGTTATACAGGCTGTACACTCACTACTTTACCTTTACATTGTAGCAAAGTGTCATTTCTTCAGTGTTGTCACATGAAAAGATATAATAAAATATTTACAAAAATGTGAGGGGTGTACTCACTTTTGTGGGATACTGTATATAGTAGGCTAATTGCATATATAACTCCATCTTGATGTATGACACAGGTGTAATTGGGCCATCATGTAGGTGCAGTGCATCAATGAATTTAGAGAACTTTGTTTCAGAAAGTAGAATACTTGTCCTGAACTAAAACAGCAGTATCAGATGTGCACAGCAATGCATTTTCTATTTAAACTTGAAGGAATAGGAAAGTAAAAATTAGACTTGCATGAATCAGATAGCGCATGTAATTTTAGGACACTTTTAATTTCACTTCTATTTTCAAATTTTCTTTGTTCACTTGGTACCCCTTGTTGAAAAGGAATACGCACATATCCTACACTAGTGGGAGCTAGCTGCTGATTGGTGCCTGCAAACATTTGTCTCTTGTGGTTAGCTAACTAGATGTGTTCAGCTGCCAGTAGTGCAATGCTGCTCCTTCAGCAAAGGATAACAAGATAACGAAGAAAATTTGATAGCAGTAGTAAATTTGAAAGTTGTTTAAAATTGTATGCTCTATTCAGATCATGAAAGAACATTTTGGGCTTTCCTGTCCCTTTAAATAGCTTTTCCATTACATTTGCATGTAAAAGCAACACATATACAGCTGCTACTCTCTCTAATACATGATAATAAAATATTGAATACAATGTATATGTAATTTGGTGTTAAAGATATTCGCGCTATACTGCAGATCATCCTATAATATAAAAGACCAAGTGTGTTTGTCCGAAGCTGTCATGCGCAGTAGAGACAGCACAAGGACAAACACACCTGGCCTTAGAGTCTACCTGATTTGCTGTGGCACGGTGATGGTGGGCGGAAGTGGGCGTGAATGGGCGTGGTCGGGCATGAGCGGTGCATGGCTGGAAGTGGTGGGGGCGGGAGCAGGCACGGTCACAAGAGAGAGAGAGATAGAGAGAGGGGAAGGAGATAGAAAGAGAGGGGGAGAGAGCAAAAGAGATGGGAAAGAGTTAAAGAGAGGATAAGAGAGAGCAAAAGAGAGGGGAAAGAGTAAAAAAGAGGGGGGAGAGAACAGGGAAAGAGCTAAAGAGAGGGTAAAGAGCAAAATAGAGGGGAAAGAGGAAAAGAGAGGGGAAAGAGCAAAATAGAGGGAAGAGAGAGGGGGAGAGAAAGAGCAAAGAGAGGGGGAGAGAGAAAATAAGATGGCGGAAGAAAAGAGCAAAAGAGAGGGGAAGAGAGAGCAAAAGAGGGGGGGAGGGGGGAGAGAGAGAGGGGGGAGAGAGAACAAAAGAGAGGGATGGAGAGAGAGAGAAAAAGAGAGGGGGAGAGAGAGAGAGCACAAAAGAGAGGGGGAGAAAGGGAGCGCAAAAGAGAGGGGGAGAGAGGGAGCGCAAAATAAAGAGAGGGGGAGAGAGGGAGTGCAAAAGAGAGGGGGAGAGAGAGAGCGCAAAAGAGAGGGGGAGAGAGGGAGTGCAAAAGAGAGGGGGAGAGAGAGACCACAAAAGAGAGCAGGAAGAGAGAGAGCACAAAAGAGAGGGGGAGAGAGCGCAAAAGAGAGGGGGGGAGAGCGCAAAAGAGAGGGGGAGAGAGAGAGCGCAGAAGACAGTGGGAGAGAAAGAGCACAAAAGAGAGGGGGGAGAGAGCGCAAAAGAGAGAGGGGAGAGAGAGAGCACAAAAGAGAGGGGGAGAGAGAGAGCACAAAAGAGAGGGGGAGAGAGAGTGCAAAAGAGAGGGGGAGAGAGGGCAAAAGAGAGGGGGGATAGAGAGAGAGAGCAAAAGAGAGGAGGGAGAGAGAGAGCAAAAGACAGGGAGAGAGAGAGCAAAAGAGAAGGGGGAGAGGGAGCAAAAGAGAGGGGAAAGAGCAAAACAGAGGGGAGAGAGAGCAAAAGAGAGGGGGGGAGAGAGAGAGCAAAAGAGAGGGGGAGAGAGAGAGCGCAAAAGAGAGGGGGGGGAGAGCGCAAAAGAGAGGGGGGAGAGAGAGCACAAAAGAGAGGGGGAGAGAGAGAGAGAGCGCAGAAGACAGTGGGAGAGAAAGAGCACAGAAGAGAGGGGGGAGAGAGCGCAAAAGAGAGAGGGGAGAGAGCACAAAAGAGAGGGGGAGAGAGAGAGCACAAAAGAGAGGGGGAGAGAGAGAGTGCAAAAGAGAGGGGGGAGAGAGGGCAAAAGAGAGGGGGGATAGAGAGAGAGCAAAAGAGAGGAGGGAGAGAGAGAGAGCAAAAGAGAGGGAGAGAGAGAGAGAGCAAAAGAGAGGGGGAGAGAGAGAGCAAAAGAGAGGGGGAGAGAGCAAAAGAGAGGGGGGAAAGAGCAAAAGAGAGGGGGTAGAGAGAGCAAAAGAGAGATGGAGCGAGAGAGCTCAAAAGAGAGGGGGAGAGAGCACAAGAGAGAGGGAGGAGAGAGAGCGCAAAAGAGAGTGGGGAGAGAGCACAAAAGAGAGGGGGAGAGAGAGTGCAAAAGAGAGGGAGAGAGAGAGCGCAAAAGAGAGGGGGAGAGAGAGCACAAAAGAGAGGGGAGAGAGAGCGCAAAAGAGAGGGGGGAGAGAGAGCAAAAGAGAGGGGGGAGAGGGAGCAAAAGAGAGGGGAAAGAGCAAAAAAGAGGGGAGAGAGAGCAAAAGAGAGGGGAGAGAGAGAGAGCAAAAGAGAGGGGGGAGGGGGGAGAGAGAGAGGGGGGAGAGAGAACAAAAGAGAGGGATGGAGAGAGAGAGAAAAAGAGAGGGGGAGAGAGAGAGAGCACAAAAGAGAGGGGGAGAAAGGGAGCGCAAAAGAGAGGGGGAGAGAGGGAGCGCAAAATAAAGAGAGGGGGAGAGAGGGAGTGCAAAAGAGAGGGGGAGAGAGAGAGCGCAAAAGAGAGGGGGAGAGAGGGAGTGCAAAAGAGAGGGGGAGAGAGAGACCACAAAAGAGAGCAGGAAGAGAGAGAGCACAAAAGAGAGGGGGAGAGAGCGCAAAAGAGAGGGGGGAGAGCGCAAAAGAGAGGGGGAGAGAGAGAGCGCAGAAGACAGTGGGAGAGAAAGAGCACAAAAGAGAGGGGGGAGAGAGCGCAAAAGAGAGAGGGGAGAGAGAGAGCACAAAAGAGAGGGGGAGAGAGAGAGCACAAAAGAGAGGGGGAGAGAGAGTGCAAAAGAGAGGGGGAGAGAGGGCAAAAGAGAGGGGGGATAGAGAGAGAGAGCAAAAGAGAGGAGGGAGAGAGAGAGCAAAAGACAGGGAGAGAGAGAGCAAAAGAGAAGGGGGAGAGGGAGCAAAAGAGAGGGGAAAGAGCAAAACAGAGGGGAGAGAGAGCAAAAGAGAGGGGGGAGAGAGAGAGCAAAAGAGAGGGGGAGAGAGAGAGCGCAAAAGAGAGGGGGGGGAGAGCGCAAAAGAGAGGGGGGAGAGAGAGCACAAAAGAGAGGGGGAGAGAGAGAGAGAGCGCAGAAGACAGTGGGAGAGAAAGAGCACAGAAGAGATGGGGGAGAGAGCGCAAAAGAGAGAGGGGAGAGAGCACAAAAGAGAGGGGGAGAGAGAGAGCACAAAAGAGAGGGGGAGAGAGAGAGTGCAAAAGAGAGGGGGGATAGAGAGAGAGCAAAAGAGAGGAGGGAGAGAGAGAGAGCAAAAGAGAGGGAGAGAGAGAGAGAGCAAAAGAGAGGGGGAGAGAGAGAGCAAAAGAGAGGGGGAGAGAGCAAAAGAGAGGGGGGGAAAGAGCAAAAGAGAGGGGGTAGAGAGAGCAAAAGAGAGATGGAGCGAGAGAGCTCAAAAGAGAGGGGGAGAGAGCACAAGAGAGAGGGAGGAGAGAGAGCGCAAAAGAGAGTGGGGAGAGAGCACAAAAGAGAGGGGGAGAGAGAGTGCAAAAGAGAGGGAGAGAGAGAGCGCAAAAGAGAGGGGGAGAGAGAGCACAAAAGAGAGGGGAGAGAGAGCGCAAAAGAGAGGGGGGAGAGAGAGCAAAAGAGAGGGGGGAGAGGGAGCAAAAGAGAGGGGAAAGAGCAAAAAAGAGGGGAGAGAGAGCAAAAGAGAGGGGAGAGAGAGAGAGCAAAAGAGAGGGGGGAGAGAGAGCAAAAGAGAGGTGGAGCAAGAGAGCACAAAAGAGAGGGGGAGAGGGACTTCCGGTGGGCGGGCACGGCGAGAGGACGCAGGTTTGCTGGGCTCCGTATCTCTGAGCTCGCGGACCTGTGTTTTTAGCCACCCAAAGTGCCAATAAGCTGCAATCCTTGGCAGGACATTCATCGGACACCTGCCCGGACAAGATAAAGTGAGGGGCGCCTTCAATCCGCTCCCCCGCCGGCAGCCGTACAGACAAGTAGCGGACACACGATCGCGGCGGCGATCAGAAAAGCCAGACCTCCCATATCACCGAAAAGGAGTAGGTGAGAAGCCAAATAGGCTGGGGGTTAGCAGAAGAGGGTTTAATCCCAGTCTTTTGAAAAGCAGAAACAGACAAGGTAATCTGCCCCAACACCCAGAGAACCACGCATCAAACTAACGGCGGCCATCTTAGGTATCGGCCAGTCTATAATAGTGCTAAGTAATAACACTCACCGGCAAAAGTGGACTGCTTTATATTTGGGGGCTCAATAGCCTTATTATCTCCCCTCTCCTCCCAAGTTTATTATACTGTTCCTGCCCCTTGCAGGGGAACCTGCCCACCACTGAGAGGCCACCAGCAAAGAGCTTGAGAAAGCTGTCAGCGTTACATAGATAGATCCCACGTGGGGAAGAGAGGACTCTGTAACACAGCAGTGCCAGACTCGCAGGCGAGGCGGACAATTAGGGAAAAACCCACCTTACCATAAGACTGACTACCAACAGCTCAGTTGTTGAATCTACTTAGGGGGCCACAATAGACATGGCACACTAAACCGGAGCCACTGTACCCCCCCTCCCCAACCATAAACCTCCAGACACAGAAGAGAAACTAAATCTCCTAGTCCTATGGGAAAAGTTTAATCCCCCTACTAAGTTACATCTACAGCACAACCTTTACTGGGATTTGCCTGTATGCAAAAATACTATACCCCATATACAAAAAAGACTGACAACATGGCAGGTAGACAGAAGCAAACGGAGAGACGCCAGAGAACCCAAACTGATAACCAAGACCTGACTCAGTCAATGCTAGAAACATCCACTACCTCGACACAAGATACACATCCTATTGTATCGCAATTATCTGCGCTCTTCTTGCCTAAAATAGAACAGTTGCAAACAGGAATGGACAGCCTATCCACAGACCTCAGAGCCTTCTCCACACGCCTAACGGCCGTGGAACAGATAACAGCAGAGGGAGAAGAAAGACATAGGGATACAACATCCTCCATTACTACTCTCCAAAGGCAAAACAAATTGCTACAGGCCAAAGTAGAGGACTTGGAGAACCGTTCAAGACGGAACAATTTAAGAATAGTTGGAGTGCCAGAATCTGTCCCCTCGGGGGACCTAATGAACTTTGTAGAGACTATTCTCCCAGGTATACTCAAACTCCCACCCACAAGTATACCTTGCATAGCAGAAAGAGCTCACAGAGTGGGAACTTCCCAGCAAGATGGTGCACCTAGACAGATAATGGTACGCTACCTAAATTTCAAAGATAAAACGCTAATACTCAGAGCGTACAGACAAAAGACACCTATTGATTTTGAAGGGAGAAAAATTTTCATCTTCCAGGATTATTCCGCTGATGTCTCAAAGAAAAGGAGAGAATTCACGCCTTACTGCAGAGACCTTATAGCTCAAGGTGAATCCATAGCACTTCTCTACCCAGCCAGATTGCGACTTCAGACGCCACAAGGCCCAAAGATATTTGACTCTCCAAAACACCTTCAACTGTTCCTAGATCAAATCCAGAGGCGTGCAGATAGGCCAAGGCAGGCCCAGCAAGAAGAAGAAGAAGACACATGAAGTAGGAGAAAACCAAGCAAGATTAAAAATCCTCAACTCAGGACTTTTTAACCTATCAGGACTCACTGGAGGGACATAATGCACAGAAATTGGTGCAACAAACTGCAAATATATCCTTTTCAAAGTGGGAGGGGGGGAGGGCTTTTGGGATTTTGTAAGGTTTAACAGTTGAATAGTTTACAAGTTCAGTTACTGTTTGAATTTGAACAAGTCAGGAATTGCTGATACATATTGCTAACTGTAAACAGCAGGAAATAACACCTATCTGTATATGTATTTATTGTGCTAATTTATAACTTAGAACTTATTGTTTACCTCTGCAGAGAGCTGATCAACAGTACTGCTGCCTTAAAACACTTGGATAATCATACCCGCTCTCCCCTGGGCAGTTGGCGGTAAGTAAAAAAAGACAGACTTACTCCTTTTTTTCTCATACCACTTTCTCACATTCCCACTGCACACACCCCTTCTAGTTTCCCCATGAAATTAGTTTCCTGGAACGTGGGGGGCATCACGTCCCCCATCAAAAGAAAAACCATTTTAAAACATTTAAGAAACCAACATGCAGACATAGCAATCTTGGAAGAAACCCATTTAACTAACGCAGAGCATCAGAAACTAAGACAGGGATGGGTGGGTGAAGTTATCCACACTACGTATGAAAGGAAAAGAGCCAGAGGAGTAGCTATCCTCTTTAGGAAAAATCTAGATTACACTATAGTTAAACAACTGACAGACCCCGAGGGTAGATACGTGTTAATAAAACTCAAACTCAATCATAAACACATTATTATAGGAGGAGTCTACGGCCCACACACTGATAAAAAAGACTTCTGGGGAAATTTCAGCACTCTCACAACAAAATTTGCTGACTCCCCGATAATTCTAGGGGGAGACTATAATATAGCCCCCCAAACCCCAGCAGACAGATTCAGAGATCCAAACTCTGCAACAAGACATAACACGACCTATAGAAACGCAAAGAGAGATTCCCTGATCCTGTCCAAATTCAAACACTCTTTAGCACTGACTGACATATGGCGAGATCAACACCCAGAAGAAAAAAATTACACTTGTACCACCACAGCCAAAGACACCCTTTCCAGAATAGACCTATTCCTCACAACACACACCCTGGGACACCAGATCACCAACACCTCCATAGATCCTGCAACCATATCTGACCATGCCCCCATTAGCCTCAAAATCAATCTCATGCCAGCTAGAGAGGGACCCCGTAGGTGGTTCTTTCCCACTTATTTATATGGGGACATAAATTTTAAGAGATATCTAAAGGGAGAATGGAAAACTTACATGACTCTAAACTCCGAACACCGAAATGACACCCTACTACTTTGGGAGGCGGGAAAAGCGGTGATGAGGGGTCTTATATCCTCTTACATAATCAGAAGGTCCAAACGCCTGAAACAAAAGAGCGAGAACCTACTGAGAAGGGTGATCAGTGCTAGAAATAAATACTTACGAAACCCCAACCTGACGACGAAAAAACAATACACTGATGCAAAATCACTTAGAGACCTATCACTACAACAAAACACTGTCAGGGAGATGACAGCAACTCAAGCAAATTTTTACAGACACGGAGATAAGACAGGGAAACTCCTGGCCAGACTCACTAAATTCGCTAAACCCAATAAATATATAGGAGCCATCAAAGTAGGGAATACTACTCACACCACCACATCACAGATACAAACCGCCTTCATGAACTATTACAAAACCTTATATAAAGTGGAGGCAGTAGACAGTACACAGAAAACATCCTTTTGGGAAACCATACATAATCCTACCATCTCAGAAGAACATCTAACTCTCCTCAACACACCCATCTCAGAGACAGAAATAGTAAAGACCATAAATACTCTGCCCCTTGACAAAACCCCTGGTCCGGATGGACTACCAGGAGAGTTTTACAAACTAGTGAAGGAGGAGGTGGTGGTAACACTTACCACTCTCTACAATAAAATCATGAAAGGTGAGGAAAAGATCTCTACCCGCTTCACAGAAGCTAACATCTGTGTAATTCCCAAGGAAGGAAGAGACAAATTACTCACCCAATCCTACCGCCCAATATCCCTGTTAAACCAGGACTACAAACTGCTAACCAAGATCCTGGCGGATAGACTCGCAATAACCCTACCCACACTGATACACCGAGACCAGACGGGGTTTGTGAAGGGTAGATCCTCGGTATTAAACATTCGCAAGCTCCAATTTATACTGACACACTACTGGAATCAGGCTGGCGAAGGAGGGGACTCAGACATAGATGCCTGCGCCCTACTTATAGACGCGGAGAAGGCCTTCGACATGGTCCTTTGGGACCATCTTTTTAACACCTTAGATAAATTCGGTATCAAGGGCCCTTTCGCATCCACAATCAAATCCCTATATGCGAGTCCACACGCCTCAGTTTTGATTAATGGCATTCCCTCACCTCCATTCCAATTGGGCAGGGGTACAAGACAGGGCTGCCCGCTGTCACCCCTCCTTTTTGACATTGCCATCGAACCCCTGGCTATCAAGATTAGAGCAAAGTCAGAAGGACTGTGGGTGGGTAAAGTCCAGTGCCATCTGTCCCTCTTTGCAGACGACATGATTCTGTACTTACAAAACCCAAAAACAAACATCCCACACGTCATGCAAATCATACTCCAGTTTAGTCAGATCTCAGGCTACAAGATAAACGCGGACAAGTCAGAGTTAGTCTGGCTACTCCCAAGAGCACCCTGCGCTACCCTACCATATAACTTCAAACAAGTTACCCTCTCTTTCAAATACCTGGGAGTCAAGTTATCCCATAACCCCGGAGAGTGGTACCACCTAAATTACCGTCCCCTGATAAAAGACCTCCAAGAGACATTGCTCAGATGGAGTAACCTCCCGGTAGCATTACCGGGTAGGATCGCCCTCGTCAAAATGATCATATTCCCGAAACTCTTGTACTTATTTCAGATGATACCTCATTACATCCAGAAAGCGGATACACAAACACTAAATAAAGCGATGCTCGCTTTTATATGGGCAGGGAAAAAGCATAAAATAAACTCGTCTAGACTGACGGCGGAGATCAATTCAGGAGGCTTAGCTGTCTCCAACCTCGAGGCATACTGTGAGGCAGCCCAGGTCAAATATGTACTGGACTGGTTGACAGAAAAAGGACACTTCACATTGCCAGATCTTGAAAAGCAGGCTACGGCTCCATGGTCCCTACAGGCGCTCCCACATATGGCACCGTCAAGCACACTCAAGCTAACTAGAAATTACCCACTAATATCTCAGCCCCTCTCTACTTGGTGGAGACTATGCAAGAGATCCCGATTTGACCCTACCTATACAAAATACCTCCCTCTGAGAGGTAACCCAGGATTTCCCGCAGGGATTGATTCCCCAGTGTTTTCCACATGGGAGACTAAGGGGTTGACTGCTGTGTCCCAACTGATAAATGGGTTGGACATGAAGGTCAAGCCCTTTCAAGAACAACAAACCCAATTCAATCTACCCCGCACACACCATTTCGCATACCTACAAGCAAGACACTACATCCAAGACTTACTAGGACACATAGAACTTGCTGACCAAAACTCTGACGTCAACAGACTGCTACATATGACAATGCAAGGTAACACGTCTATCTCCCCAACTTACAGACTGCATATGAAACAGACGAATGTAGCCACGATCACGCATATCAGTGACACATGGACACACACCCTAAACACTGAAATCACACCAGACGTAATACAGCGCAGCATACAAAATACAAGAGGAGCAACTTTATCAGCAACTACTAGAGAATCACATACCAGACTGTTGCAAGCAGCATACATACCACCTAAGACATTCAAAAAATGGAGTCCAGAAACAGAAGGTCACTGTAAGAAATGTAAAGCAGCAGATGCGGACCTGCCCCACTTGCTGTGGCTATGCCCTAGGATACGGAAATTTTGGGGCATGACAGCATATTGGATAAAATCCACGTTCCACACTGATCTGACAATATCCCCCAGACTGATAGTGTTCCTGGAGATCCCGACTTCTACACCTAACTCCCTTAAAAAAATGATCACTAACATCATCTTACAAGCTAGGAAACTTATATTCAAAAATTGGTTGAGCCCGAGGTCACCCACACTATCACAACTCAAAACAAACATCCAGACACAGCTTACATATGAAGCGGCAGATGCCCTGAGAGATGTACAACTGAGAACCAGACCCTTTCTGAAAAAATGGGAGCCCTACATACACACTCTACATACCACTGTGCAAACACAGCTTTTATTCCCCCTTAGAAACACTGAGATCCTATTAGAACAACACCTGAGAGGTAAATGGGGTTTTCTGTATGAAGAGAAACATGAAACATGAAAGATGAGTTAGTAGACATCTGCCTACACAATGCGAAGTCTGTCTTTCTGCTACTGCCCAGGGGAGAACAACAGACCTAACTATGGGAGACGGTCAAGATCCAAACAGATCAGTGCAGAGAGAGGATCAGATTCAACTCTGATTGTTACCGTTATGATGATTATTATTTGTATCAAGTTAGTATTGAACTCTGTACTGTTGGGAGGAGTTGGGGGGGGGAGTGAGGGAGGGATGGGAGGAAACTGAGAGAAGAAAAAGGAAAAGAGGGATTTATCATGGACTATTGCTGCAAAAAGAACAACTCTTGGGACACAGTTCGTAGAACTTCCTTTTTGCCTTAAGAGAAAAACTTGGAAACACCTGCTGAGAGACTGTATGTAATATTACCACTCGTAACAAGATAGACCTAGTTTTGCAGTGTAAACACTTAATTGTAACATGTTTTTTGTTTGCCATTGATCTGTGACCCATGAGAGAGACATCTCCACATGGTAACCCTTGTTATGATAAATAAAAGTTTAAAAAAAAAAAAAAAAAGAGAGGGGGAGAGAGAGAGCAAAAGAGAGCGGGAGGGAGAGAGAGCAAGGGGTGGGACCGATGTACTGCAAAAAATAGCCTGTGTGAACAGGCTTTAGTACTAGTATAATATAAATCAGACAAAATGTAGACATCTTGCTACAATTCTAAACTGTATATTTCAAATCACAACCCTTATCAAAAATGGCTGATAGCTCTGTTATGCACACTAACCTACAGACAGTGGCATAAATAGACCTCACTAATCCCCAGGGCAACGGCTTTGGTGGGGCCCCTATTTTAACAGCTCTGTTTCTGGATATTTACAATCAGCAGAAGCTGAGATGCCAGCCATATAAGATAACTAGGGGCTGCTTCACTCTGAGTATGAGTCATCCTTTCCCTTTGACTAGTATGTGCCAGAGAATATGCTTTTGTGCAGCATTCTTGTACAAATATGGTGGAAGGTTTTTCCATTCAGCAACACTGTGGCGGCCATCTTGGCAACATTGCCACCATATTTGCTTCTCCTAAAGCTGAGAAACCTGTTTTGCAGGGGGCACACACATGGTACAGACATAATACCAGATAGGCCCCCTAGAGGTGTGAGCCCAGTCTTAATTGAGACCTCTATATATACCCTGTATACAACTGTTCTTACTTTTTTGTTGTACAGTATTAAAGGTAATAAAAAAAATGTGTTTTATTGTTTGTAATTGACCTCATATGGTAGGTGCTGTTCACTTTTTGTTTTGCCAATATTGTGAAAGGAGCACAGTATTCAAAATTGTTCTGTCAAAATTATAAAAGAGAAGTGGTCAAACGTTTTTTTGCATAAAAAATATGAATTAAAAGATTTTTAAATGTTAAGTGAAACAAACAGAATGTCATGTTTTTGTACAACTGATACCTAAGTATGCTTTATTTACTGGCTAATAGGGAGAACTCCCATAGAAAAAAAGAAAGTTGGTTTATTCAGCACATGTATTATTGTATTATACAAGTACTGTACATGTATTTTTCATAAGTAAAAGCAATGTAATACATTTTTAAAGATATTCTTTTATAAGGAGCAAGGTCTTTTTTTTTTTTTAAACAATGTATCTTCAGAAACTGTTGGTCTCACGCTGAATACCATCTCACACTTGTCTTTATGGTCAATGACATTATAGCTATTTTATATTCATTGTTTTCCACATTACAGCTAGGATCTGTACACTAGGCAAGGAGTTACTATATATACACTTATACTATTTATATCAAGGCAAACACAGGGAGTGTCGATGATTCATGTACAGTGTAACTTTACAATCCTAAGTAGAGGCAATGTGGACTATTCACACACGATAGTCTGAAGGGAGTAGAAGAATTAAAGGAACATTTTGGTTTAAAAATAAAATGTTCTTTTTCATTAGAGCATTTTCTTTTTAAACAAATTTCCTTTATGTTTACCTCCTTCAAAAGCCTTAAAACATGTAGTCAAATTTGTACATCGTTGACGCCCCTTTCTGCTCCAGATGAGGCTGTGAGCAGTGAATGATGCATACGCCAGTATCTATGCCTGATTCTTATTGGCTTACAGCTGTATCCCCCATCTGCATCAGTTTAGTAGCACAACATTAAAGGGTTATTAAACACATCCTGCTTTGCTTACAAGTTGTGCTTTGTCTCACACTCCCTAGACAGGCCAAACAGTAAAATCTGCTTCTTTTAAAAATTCTGCAATTTACCTAAACCAACTGTTTGATTTGCAACATTTGTAAGATACAGACTATGATTCTCATGTTTTTAAGGAGTGTTGGTCAATTTTACGCAAAAACAAGACGTTTAATTTCCTATTTTAATTTTTTTTTTTTTTTAAATACAGCATTTTATTTGTAAATTAGATCAGTGTTTCCCACTCTATTTCCCAGGGCACACTAATGGGCCTAATTTTCATGATATCTGAACTAACCAGCACAGTTGATAGAATTAGCTCATAGCAGGTTAGTAACCATGGTTACTGATCAGCTGATTATTTCACCTGTGCTCTAGTTTAAATATCATAAATATCTGGCTTGCTGGTGTGCCCAGAAGACTGGAGTAGAAAAAACTAACCCCTTAAATGGATATGAAACCCAAAAATGTTGTTTTGTAATTTAGAAAGAGCAAGCTATTTAAATAAAAAGTTTCCAATTTATTTCTATTATAAAATTTGCCTTTTTCCATGATATTCTGTGTTGAAGAGATACCTAGGTAGGCACTACATAGCAGGAAATAGTGCTGCCCTCTAGTGCTCTTGAAATGGTTAACATTCAGGCAAAACTGCTGCCATATAGTGCTCCAGATATGGGGGGTAGTTTCCAACCCATTGTGCGGACGGACATGATCCACTTTAGCGTTCATGTCCGCCGCACATCGATAAATGCTGACAGCTTACGCTGTCATCATTTATCATTGCCCAAGCTGTTCTGGTGAACTGCTTGTGCAATGCCGCCCCCTGCAGATTTGCGGCCAGCTAGCACGGGGTGTCAATCAACCCGATCGTATGTGATCGGGCTGATTGTTGTCTGCCACAGGTAGCATACGAGTTAAGGAGCAGCGGTCTTAAGAGGCATTGGGGCTGATACGGAGCTTGTTAAATTGGCCCCATGGGCTGGATTCCAAGAGAACAAAGAGAAAAAAAGATAATACAAATAAATGAGAACGTTTAAAATTGCATTCTCTATCTGAATCATGAAAGAAAAATTTTGGGTTTCACATCCTTTTAAAGGGTACTGCTGGTATCACTTGAAATCTATAACGATGTTGACATGGCAGTGTAAAAAGTAAACTAGAGCATTGTCAGACATGTACTTGACTCATTCACAGGTCTAGGTATTTATATAAGAAGCAAACTGTGCAAAAATCTTTCAGCAGCTAATTTTTTTAAGAGGTGACCTGGTTTACATATTATGTTTCATGAAAAAAAACGTTAAGTTAAAGCTGTTTATTTTGATGTTGGGCCAGGTAGTTAATTTATTGGCAAATGGTCAGCTTACTGGCTGATAAAAACAACTCTTACTGCTCTATTGGTGGACAATGACACAGCCCAACAAGCATGAAAAGAAAAAAGCTTTTCCTTTTCTTTTAGCACAGCAACATCTCTTCTTAAAAAGTACATTTTAAAATGTCCTCTTTTAGATGCAACAATGTAAAAAAGCTTAAATGCCACTTTAATGTGAAGCAAATGTCAGAAATAAATGTTTTGCTATTTCAGTCAATTTCCTAATAGAAGTATTTTGGTTAATTTCACACTTTTCTTGAATCATAAAAGTTTAATTTTGATGCTCATGTCCTTTTAATAGCTAAAAAGATGCTAACACAGCATTGTTGATATATAATTACTGGTTACTTATTATTATTATTAGTATTACTATTATTATTAATAATAATTATTATAATTGTTAATACAAGAGCTAAAATTTAACAAAAGTCTACCAATACTGAGATGTATAATTAAAAAAACAAAGCTGATCTGCTCAATAAGTACTTACTATATATATATATATATATATATATATATATATATATATATATATATATATATATATATATATATATATATATATATATATATACAGGGAGTGCAGAATTATTAGGCAAATGAGTATTTTGACCACATCATCCTCTTTATGCATGTTGTCTTACTCCAAGCTGTATAGGCTCGAAAGCCTACTACCAATTAAGCATATTAGGTGATGTGCATCTCTGTAATGAGAAGGGGTGTGGTCTAATGACATCAACACCCTATATCAGGTGTGCATAATTATTAGGCAACTTCCTTTCCTTTGGCAAAATGGGTCAAAAGAAGGACTTGACAGGCTCAGAAAAGTCAAAATAGTGAGATATCTTGCAGAGGGATGCAGCACTCTTAAAATTGCAAAGCTTCTGAAGCGTGATCATCGAACAATCAAGCGTTTCATTCAAAATAGTCAACAGGGTCGCAAGAAGCGTGTGGAAAAACCAAGGCGCAAAATAACTGCCCATGAACTGAGAAAAGTCAAGCGTGCAGCTGCCAAGATGCCACTTGCCACCAGTTTGGCCATATTTCAGAGCTGCAGCATCACTGGAGTACCCAAAAGCACAAGGTGTGCAATACTCAGAGACATGGCCAAGGTAAGAAAGGCTGAAAGACGACCACCACTGAACAAGACACACAAGCTGAAACGTCAAGACTGGGCCAAGAAATATCTCAAGACTGATTTTTCTAAGGTTTTATGGACTGATGAAATGAGAGTGAGTCTTGATGGGCCAGATGGATGGGCCCGTGGCTGGATTGGTAAAGGGCAGAGAGCTCCAGTCCGACTCAGATGCCAGCAAGGTGGAGGTGGAGTACTGGTTTGGGCTGGTATCATCAAAGATGAGCTTGTGGGGCCTTTTCGGGTTGAGGATGGAGTCAAGCTCAACTCCCAGTCCTACTGCCAGTTTCTGGAAGACACCTTCTTCAAGCAGTGGTACAGGAAGAAGTCTGCATCCTTCAAGAAAAACATGATTTTCATGCAGGACAATGCTCCATCACACGCGTCCAAGTACTCCACAGCGTGGCTGGCAAGAAAGGGTATAAAATAAGAAAATCTAATGACATGGCCTCCTTGTTCACCTGATCTGAACCCCATTGAGAACCTGTGGTCCATCATCAAATGTGAGATTTACAAGGAGGGAAAACAGTACACCTCTCTGAACAGTGTCTGGGAGGCTGTGGTTGCTGCTGCACGCAATGTTGATGGTGAACAGATCAAAACACTGACAGAATCCATGGATGGCAGGCTTTTGAGTGTCCTTGCAAAGAAAGGTGGCTATATTGGTCACTGATTTGTTTTTGTTTTGATTTTGAATGTCAGAAATGTATATTTGTGAATGTTGAGATGTTATATTGGTTTCACTGGTAAAAATAAGTAATTGAAATGGGTATATATTTGTTTTTTGTTAAGTTGCCTAATAATTATGCACAGTAATAGTCACCTGCACACACAGATATCCCCCTAAAATAGCTAAAACTAAAAACAAACTAAAAACTACTTCCAAAAATATTCAGCTTTGATATTAATGAGTTTTTTGGGTTCATTGAGAACATGGTTGTTGTTCAATAATAAAATTAATCCTCAAAAATACAACTTGCCTAATAATTCTGCACTCCCTGTATATATATATATATATATATATATATATATATATAGTGTCTCCTTATTAGATAATAAGGGTAATTATCTGGCATTAGAGTAATCCGTTTTCTGTGTAGTTAAAGGGACACTAAACCAAAATATTATCTTTCATGATTCAGGTAGAGAATACAATTTTAAAGAGCATTCCAATTGACTTCTATTATCGCATTTGCTTCATTCTTTAGATATCCTTTGTTGAAGAAATAGCAATGCACATGTGTGAGCCAATCACACGAGGCATCTATGTGCATCTACCAATCAGCAGCTACTGAGCATATCTAGATATGCTTTTCAGCAAAGAATATCAAGAGAATGAAGCTAATTAGATAATAGAAGTACATTAGACAGTTGTTTAAAAACACATGCTCTTTCTAAATCGTGAAAGAAAAAATTTGGGTTTCATGTCCCTTTAAAAACATATGTTCTGGATTTATTTACTCTATTTATCTCTAGCACTTCTACTAAAACAAAATATTCCATGTATCTAAAGCTATTTCTGTAGACCAATGTAAACACAGAGAACTATACCAGTGTAGGGGTCCCCAGATGATGCCCAGATGTTGAATTATTTGAAATTGATACAGCATATCTATAAAATGCTCACCTGACCGACTCTATATAAAAAAACATAATTTATGTAAGAACTTACCTGATAAATTCATTTCTTTCATATTGGCAAGAGTCCATGAGCTAGTGACATATGGGATATACAATCCTACCAGGAGGGGCAAAGTTTCCCAAACTTCAAAATGCCTATAAATACACCCCTCACCACACCCACAATTCAGTTTAACGAATAGCCAAGCAGTGGGGTGATAAAGAAAGGAATAGAAAGCATCAACAAAGGAAATTTGGAAATAATTGTGCTTTATACAAAAAATCATAACCACCATAAAAAGGGTGGGCCTCATGGACTATTGCCAATATGAAAGAAATGAATTTATCAGGTATGTTCTTACATAAATTATGTTTTCTTTCATGTAATTGGCAAGAGTCCATGAGCTAGTGACATATGGGATATCAATACCCAATATGTGGAGTCTTCCACTCAAGAGTCACTAGAGAGGGAGGGAATAAAAATAAAAACAGCCATATTCCGCTGAAAAAATTAATCCACAACCCAAAAAAATAAGTTTATTTCATTTTTGAAAGAAAAAAACTTAAATCAAAAGCAGAAGAATCAAACTGAAACAGCTGCCTGAAGAACTTTTCTACCAAAAACTGCTTCCGAAGAAGCAAATACATCAAAACGGTAGAATTTAGTAAATGTATGCAAAGAGGACCAAGTGGCTGCTTTGCAAATCTGATCAACTGAAGCTTCATTCTTAAAAGCCCACGAAGTGGAGACTGATCTAGTAGAATGAGCTGTAATTCTCTGAGACGGGGCCTGACCTGACTCCAAATAAGCTTGATGAATCAAAAGTTTAAACCAAGAAGCCAAGGAAATAGCAGAAGCCTTCTGACCTTTCCTAGGACCAGAAAATAAAACAAATAGACTGGAAGTCTTCTTGAAATCTTTAGTAGCTTCCACATAATATTTCAAAGCTCTTACCACATCCAAAGAAAGTAAGGATCTCTCCAAAGAATTCTTAGGATTAGGACATAAGGAAGAGACAACAATTTCTCTACTAATGTTGTTAGAATTCACAACCTTAGATAAAAATTGAAAAGAAGTCCGCAAAACTGCCTTATCCTGATGAAAAATCAGAAAAGGAGACTCACAAGAAAGAGCAGATAGCTCAGAAACTCTCTTGCAGAAGAGATAGCCAAAAGGAACAACACTTTCCAAGAAAGTAGTTTAATGTCCAAAGAATGCATAGGCTCAAATGGAGGAGCCTGTAAATCTTTCAGAACCAAACTAAGACTCCAAGGAAGAGAAATTGATTTAATGACAGGCTTAATACGAACTAAAGCCTGTACAAAACAGTGAATATCAGGAAGTATAGCAATCTTTCTGTGAAATAAAACAGAAAGAGCGGAGATTTGTCCTTTCAAGGAACTTGCAGACAAACCCTTATCCAAACCATCCTGAAGGAACTGTAAAATTCTAGGAATTCTAAAAGAATGCCAGGAGAATTTATGAGAAGAACACCATGAAATGTAAGTCTTCCAAACTCTATAATAAATCTTTCTAGAGACAGATTTATGAGCTTGTAACATAGTATTAATCACTGAGTCAGAGAAACCTCTATGACTTAGAACTAAGCGTTCAATTTTCATACCTTCAAATTTAATGATTTGAGATCCTGATGGAAAAACGGACCTTGAGATAGTAGGTCCGGCCGTAACGGAAGTGGCCAAGGCGGGCAACTGAACATCCGAACCAGATCCGCATACCAAAACCTGTGTGGCCATGCTGGAGCCACCAGCAACACAAAAGACTGTTCCATGATGATTTTGGAGACCACTCTTGGAAGGAGAACTAGAGGCGGGAAGATGTAAGCAGGATGATAACACCAAGGAAGTGTCAGTGCATCCACTGCTTCCGCCTGAACATCCCTGGACCTGGACAGGTATCTGGGAAGTTTCTTGTTTAGATGAGAGGCCATGAGATCTATCTCTGGAAGACCCCACATCTGAACAATCTGAGAAAACACATCTGAATACAAATGAACGGTTCTCTCTTTAGCAGAGGCCAAAACTGAAGAGCCTTGAGAATTGCACGGAGTTCTAAAATATTTATTGGTAATCTCGCCTCTTGAGATTTCCAAACCCCTTGTGCTGTCAGAGATCCCCAAACAGCTCCCCAACCTGAAAGACTCGCATCTGTTGAGATCACAGTCCAGGTTGGCTGAACAAAAGAAGCCCCTTGAACCAAACGATGGTGATCTATCCACCATGTCAGAGAGTGTCGTACATTGGGATTTAAGGATATTAATTGTGATATCTTTGTATAATCCCTGCACCATTGATTCAGCATGCAAAGCTGTAGAGGTCTCATGTGAAAACGAGCAAAGGGGATCGCGTCCGATGCTGCAGTCATGAGACCTAAAACTTCCATGCACATAGCCACTGAAGGGAATGACTGAGACTGAAGGTGCCGGCATGCTGTGACCAATTTTAAACGTCTCTTGTCTGTTAGAGACAGAGTCATGGACACTGAATCTATCTGGAAGCCTAAAAAGGTGACCCTTGTCTGAGGAATCAAGAAACTTTTTGGTAAATTGATCCTCCAACCATGTTTCCGAAGAAACAACACTAGTTGATTCGTGTGAGATTCTGCAGTATGTAAAGACTGAGCTAGTACCAAGATATCGTCCAAATAAGGAAACACCGCAATACCCTGTTCTCTAATTACAGATAGTAGGGCACCCAGAACCTTTGAAAAGATTCTTGGAGCTGTTGCTAGGCCAAATGGAAGAGCAACAAATTGGCAATGCTTGTCTAGAAAAGAGAATCTCAGAAACTGATAGTGTTCTGGATGAATCGGAATATGAAGGTATGCATCCTGCAAGTCTATTGTGGACATATAATGTCCTTGCTGAACAAAAGGCAGAATAGTCCTTATAGTCACCATCTTGAAAGTTGGTACTCTTACATACTGATTCAAAATTTTCAGATCCAGAACTGGTCTGAATAAATATTCTTTCTTTGGTACAATGAATAGGTTTGAATAAAACCCCAAACCTTGTTCCTGAGGATGATTACCCCTGAAGACTCCAGGTCTGAAACACACTTCAGAAAAGCCGGAGCTTTTACTGGATTTACAGGGATGAGTGAGAGAAAAAATCTTCTCACAGGAGGTCTTACTTTGAATCCTATTCGATTCCCTTGAGAGACAATGCTCTGAATCCAATGATTTTGGACAGATTTTATCCAAAAATCCTTGAAAAACTTTGATCTGCCTCCTACCAGCTGAGCTGGTATGAGGGCCGCACCTTCATGCGGACTTAGGGGCTGACTTTGGTTTCCTAAATGGCTTGGATTTATTCCAATTTGAGGAAGGCTTCCAAATGGAAGCAGATTCCTTGGGAGGAGGATTGAGTTTTTGTTCCTTATTCTGACGAAAGGAACGAAAACGGTTAGAAGCCTTATATTTACCCTTAGGTTTTTTATCCTGAGGCAGAAAAACTCCTTTTCCTCCAGTGATAGTTGAAATAATAGAATCCAACTGAGAACTAAATAAATTATTACCTTGGAAAGAAAGAGATAGTAATCTAGATTTAGATGTCATATCAGCATTCCAAGATTTAAGCCACAAAGCTCTTCTAGCTAATACAGCTAAAGACATGAATCTAACATCAATTTTGAAAATATAAAAAATGGCATCGCAAATAAAATGATTAGCATGTTGCAGTAAGCGAGTAATGCTAGATATGTCAGGATCCAATTCTTGTTGCGCTAAATTCTCCAACCAAAAAGTTGAGGCAGCCGCAACATCAGCCAAAGAAATAGCAGGTCTGAGAAGATGACCTGAATATAAATAGGCCTTCCTTAGATAAGATTCAAGCTTCCTATCTAAAGGATCCTTAAAGAAAGTACTTTCTTCCATAGAAATAGTGGTACGTTTAGCAAGAGTAGAAATAGCCCCATCAACTTTGGGGATTTTTTCCCAAAACTCTATAGATTTTGCTGGTAAAGGATACAAATTTTTAAACCTTGAAGAAGGAATAAAAAAAGTACCTGGCTTATTCCATTCCCTAGAAATCATATCAGAAATAGCCTCAGGAATAGGAAAAACCCCTGGGGAAACCACAGGAGGTTTAAAAACAGCATTTAAACGTTTTTTAAACGTCAAGAGGACTGGTTACCTCAATATCCAAAGTAATTAACACTTCTTTTAATAAAGAACGCATATACTCTATTTTAAATAAATAAGTAGATTTGTCAGTGTCTATGTCTGAGGAAGGATCTTCTAAATCAGATAGATCCTCATCAGAAGAGGATAAATTATTATTATTTTTTTTTTTTAAAAGAATTTTTATTGAAGAATAGATGTGTACATCAAAAATAGAAAAGTCAGCAACAAAAGGTACATAACAGTTCAGTGTCTGCCATATATACAAGGTATAAAACATTTTGTCAGATATGTTAATTTTTCCAGTGTTTCCATTTTCTTCTAATGTTATCATATAAATTTACAGACAGAAATATACTTGGGTAGAATATATCTAAGCCGACCTTTCATTGTACTATTGAATATTTTAAATAGAATAGAAAAGAGAGAGACAAGAAAAAGAGACACAGAGACTGTGATAGGGTAAGAGGGGGGTATGGATAGAGGGGGAGGGTAATGGATTTCAGGCAATAGTGTTTAATCCTCCAGCTCGATTATATAATTTTACATGAGGAACGGTTCTATCATTATATCTGCACTCTACTCCACAGGTCTAGGATTCCTTGATAGAATTGTATATTGTTTGTGGTTAAATAGTGTAGGCGTTCTAATTGTAATATTTCTGTGGTCTGAGTATGCCAATCCCGTACAGTCGGGGGAGCGTTCGATTTCCATCTTTTCGGAATGAGTTTCTTGGCACTATTCAGCATGATAAGATAAATACTTTTGTGTAATTTATTTTGTAATTTCGGGATCTGGAGGAATAGTAAGTAATGAAAATTGGGTGCAATATCTGTGCTTAGTACGGTGGATATGGATCTGAAAACTGACCTCCAAAACTCTGCTATACTGGGGCATTCCCACCATATATGTTGTATTGTGCCTTCTTGACCACATGCTCTCCAGCACCGGTCACTAATCTGGGAGTTAATCTTATGTAATCTGTAGGGTGTTAGGTACCATCTACTGATGAACTTTATGTGCATCTCTTGTATTGTAGCCGATGCCGAGGCGGCAGCCGCTAGTCTAAATGATTTAATCCACATTGTTTCGTCCCCAGCAGTGCTTAATTCCTTATTCCAAGATCTTACATAGTTCGGTAAAGTTGTGTCATTCGGGATTAGCAAAATTTTGTATATTAATGATATAGTGTGTCTAGGTGGGGTGTCCTGTGTGCATAGTTTTTCGAAAGTGGTTAGTTCTCTTTGCATGTTTGATTTTTGTCTGTGTGTACTTAAGAAGTGTATTAGTTGTGCACGGGCTAGCCATGAAGAGAACATTTTTGCATCCCATTGTTGTAGTTTTTCTAGTGGAGCTATTGTCCCAATTTCTACAGCAAAGTGTAATGTTCCTTCTCTGAGTCTGTAAGAGGGCTTATGTGTCGGATTGGTGTTTCCCAGTGTGAGGTGTGCATTTTCTCTCACAGGCATCAGCGGCCCGATTCTAGTAGATATATGTGGGTTGGTAGCTATTGTCTTGTCCCATTCTTTGAGTATTTCCAGTATGTTAGGATATTGGTGTATTATGTCTGGTCGTTTTCTAGGTTCTGTCCATGCAAGTGTCGCTGAGTTACCTCTCCCCAGAACATGATTGTCAATCTGGACCCATTCCTTTTGGCCAGTGTTATGGCTCCATTCTAATAACTGCTGTAATATTATGGCTCTTCTGTATAATGTCAAATTTGGTACTCCCAATCCCCCCCGCTCCCTTGGTAAAAACATGGTTTGTCTTTGTACCCTACTTCTGCTCCCACCCCATATGAAGTTGTCGATAGTTTTTTGTAATTGTCGTAAGAATTGGTTGGGGATTGGAATCGGTAATGTCTGTAGTAGATATAGTAACCTGGGTAGGATGTTCATCTTAATGATACCTATCCTACCCAACCATGACAGGGGTTTGCAGTTCCATGAGCATAGGTCATCTGAAATTTCTTTTTTAAGTTGTGTGTAGTTATATTTGAAAAGAGAACTTGGGTTGGTTGTTAAGTAAACACCCAGATATTTTATTTTCTCTGATGCTAATGTTAAACCGTATTCAGTGGCTAATTGATGTGCAAGATGTGAGGGGGAGGTAATGTTAAGTAGTTCTGATTTGGAGGTATTTAGATGAAAATTTGATACTTGGCCGTATTCTCGTAAATCAGTCAACAGTGCTGGCAAGGAATGCCCAATATCGGTCAGAGAGAATAGTACGTCGTCGGCATACATCATTAACTTGTGTTCTTTTTCTCCTATCTGAATGCCTTTTATTTTTGTCTTAGATCTAATTTTATAGGCCAGAATTTCAAATGAAAGAAGAAATAGTAATGGTGAGAGAGGGCAGCCCTGACGGGTTCCATTTGTTATGGGAAAGGATTCTGATAGTGTTCCATTTACTTTTATTTTTGCATTGGGGCCTGAGTATAGGGAGAAGACCATATGGAGAAAATTGTTTCCAAAATTCATGCTAGACATGGCTTCTCTAAGAAATATCCAGTTTACCCTATCGAAGGCCTTTTCGGCATCTGATGCGAATAGGGTCAATGGATTTTTATGGTAAGTTACATAATCTATAATACGCTGGGCTCTAATAGTATTATCTTTGGCTTCCCTGCCTGTAACGAAGCCGACTTGGTCTGTTGAAATAAGTTTGGGTAGGTATTTATTAAGTCTAGAGGCTAATATCTTAGCTAGTATTTTTATATCCACATTCAGGAGTGAGATTGGTCTAAAATTACTGGGTCTATCATGTGTTCTTCCTGGCTTTGGTAATACCGTAATATGGGCCTCCAACATTCTAGGTGGTAAAGACTTGGTGATTATTAGATTGTTGAATAAGGCTGATAAGTGTGGTATGAGAATAGATTTATATATTTTGTAATATTTAATGGAGAACCCGTCGGGGCCAGGACTTTTACCAGAAGGGAGATCTTTGATTGCTTTGCCAATTTCTTGTACAGATATTGGGGAGTCTAGCTCCGCCTTTTCTATTTCATTAAGCTTCACTATGGGGAGATTAGTCATATATTCAGCTATTTTTGATTGGTTATCAGGGGGTTGTGATGTTGTTGGGACATGTAAAGTATTTTTTAAGTTGTATAATTCATGGTAATATTGCCTAAATTCCTCTGCTATTCCCTTGCTATCTTTTATTAGTAATGAGTTCCTCCCCTTCAGTGAATGTATATAGGACTTGTATTTTTTACGTTGGGTGGTCCTTGCCAACAGTTTCCCGGGTTTATTCCCCTGATCATAATACAGTTGCCTGACATAAGAAGCTTGTCGCTGTGTTTCCTGTAGAAGGAAGTCCCTCAGATCCTTTCTGGTTTGCATGAGCTCTGTAAGAATCACTTTGTTATGTGGTTCTTGTTTGTGTGTATTCTCAAGTTTCTGAATGGAGGAGTGTAAATGGTCGTGTTTAGCCCGTTTCTCTATCAGCTTTCTCGCCCTAATTTGGATGAATTCACCTCTTATGACACATTTATGTGCCTCCCATGTCGTGGTGCAAGAAGTATCTGAGTCTGGGTTATGTGTGAAATATTCAGTTATCATTTTTCCAACTTTCTCTACAGTTGGTGGATCCGTCAGCAAGTGGTCGTCCAGCCTCCAGATAAAGTCTGTGAGGGGTGTTTCTGGCCATATTATGGTACAAATGACTGGGGCGTGGTCAGTCCATGAGATTGTGCCTATGTCACATTTAGTTATGGTTGTCAGACCCATTGAGTCCGTAAATAAATAGTCTATGCGGGAATATTTATTATGTACTGAGGAGAAGTATGTGTAGTCTTTCCCTGTCACATTTAGTGTGCACCAAATGTCATGTAGATTGAGGTCTGTGAGCGTTATTTTAGTCGATTTCAATGTGGATTTAGGCACACTTGAAAGATTATTTGATGTGTCCCAATGGGGGTCCAAAGGGAGATTGAAGTCCCCTCCTAGCATGATTTGACCTTTTCGGTTGTCTAGTATGAGTTGTGAAATTTTTTTAATAAAACGGTGTTGGTCTGTGTTAGGAAAGTACACATTTACAAGCGTTATAGGCCTTCCATACAGTAGTCCTACTATTAAGATATACCTTCCTTCTGGGTCCCTTATTATAGTTGACGTTTGCAGGGGTATTGACCTATGAAGTAGGATTCCCACCCCGTTCTTTTTTTTGGACCCTGATGCAAAATACATATTCGTGTATTTGGGGTTAGTCCACTTAGGTTCCTTCCCCCTCTGAAAATGTGTCTCTTGTATATATATAATGGAGTGGTTATTTCTGGATAGTTCTTTCGTGGCTATAGATCGTTTCCCTGGGCTGTTGAGTCCCTTGACATTTAATGTCATCAGAGTGAGGGGGTGCTCCAATTTCTGATTTATGTTACTTGTGGGGAAGAATGTTTTAGTTGAACTGGTCATTGTTATGAAATGTGTTGAGAACTGAAGGATTGTTGAAAGTTGTCTGAAATTGGCAGCTAAAGCGCCTGGAGGGTTAGGTATGGGGATTTTAGGGTAAGTAGGGGGGAAGGATGACAATGAGAGGTTGATGCAGTGAAAGAGATTGAAAGTAGAGGTGAAGAGTATAGAGAGTATAGATATGAAGAGAGATTCAGGTATAAGATACCCTAAATTGAGAGTTGAGTTTAGGGGATGTGTCCCCATGGCTTAGGCTTTTAATGCGTGTTGTAAAAGATAAAAACAATAAGACAGGGCTCCCTTCTTTTTACTTCTTAAGTAGGGAGACATCTTAAATGCAACTAAACAATTTAACATTAGCTTGGAGGCTAGGATTTAAATGCATAACAGTATCAACAACAATACAAATTGAAAACTATTGATTGGAACTTAAAACAGTGCAACATGGTACATGTAAAGTCCTGTAAAAACAAATAATAATACTTTTCCTATACTTTATATTGTGTTCTTGAGCAAGACAGTTTGTAAGCGTCTGACCATTCTCAGTAGGCTTCCTGAGATGTAAACATATCCTAATCTTATGATATAATACTACCATGCTATAATGAAACATAAGCCCAAGACTATAGTCCATCTTAGAGAGAAAAGAAAAAACAGTTTCAGCATAAAATATTTATTAACTATAGCACATTCCCAGCTTATAATAGGCCTATTATTGGTTGTGACGCTAAGGTCTGATCTCTGCTTAGGAGTGCTCCACAGTTTAGCTTGTATCTTTAACCATTGATATTAGCTGTTCATGTCTCTAGTCTTATAATGTTATTTACATGTTTCCAGAGTTATCTTACCCAATCCTTTCCAGGTGATCTATTTTCTTTCTTGACTTCTGTATGTATAGAAAGGTACCAAAATTTTAATCCTTGACAGCCTCTGAGTTGTTGCTTTGGTGGGATATAGGAGTAAAGTTATCCTGTGGTGCCGGCTCTTCTGGTACTTCAATAGATAGCGTCTGACAGAACTGATCGATGTCGCCTCTGTTGCGGTATATTGCTGTTTTGTTGTCTTTGGAGGCAATTATGGATACCGGAAAGCCCCATCGGTATGGTATTTTATGGTGTTGCAGGGAGGACGTGATATGTGATAGGGCCCTTCTCTTCTGCAGTGTAGTGGGGCTTATATCACTGAATATCTGTAGAGGTATTCCTGCATGTTGGAGGGGGTGTTTGGCTCTCGCACTATTAATGATTTCTTCCTTGTCTTGGTAGTTTAATAATTTAATTATTATGTCCCTTGGGGGAGCTTTCGGAGGTGGTCTGGACCTTAAGGCCCTATGGGCTCTTTCAATAGGGACTTCGGTTGCTCCTGGTTTTCCTTTAATCGTGCGAAACAAGTCCTGTAGATATCCGCCCAATGCGGTCGGTGAAATGGACTCTGGCACCCCTCTAATACGGAGGTTATTGCGGCGTCCGCGATTGTCAAGATCTTCAATCTTATTGCTCAGGGACTGTATTGTGTCTTCCTGGTCTTTAATTTTGTTTGTGAGGACCTCAATAGAGGAGTTGGTTGCGGCCTGTTCTTCTTCCATGTTTGTCACCCTATTTGAAACTGCGTCAATATCAGTATGGAGGTCTTTGTATAAAGATCTGACTTCGTGCATAAACATTTTCATGTCTTCCTTCGTTGTGAGAGAAATAAGATCACTTTTTGTAACATAATTAGAGGGCAAATCAGTTTGTGTTGGCTCTGTGCAGTCAGTTTGTGCCCCTTCTGAACATACTGAGTTAGTAGGCATGAAATCTTGTTGTTCCATGGGCTTTAAGTACTGTCCAAGAGTCCTAGATCTGGTGCTTTTATCCCCCTTTGCTGACGTTTTGCTGGTCATTTCTTTACCAAGGATGTTGGTGTCTCTTACTTTACTGTATATTTTTTATTTTAATCCAAATTGTTATTGAAATTCTTGTGTTATCTTGAGCAGTTTATACTAGGGTGAGTTTTTATTTAATATTTATCTTTGTTTACTTTATCTTTCTCCTTCTTTTGCTGCGGTTTTTTGTTAACATACAGTGTTTTGTTAATTTATAATATAGACTTTGAAACACACTGTGTTGTCCTGTGCCTGTTCTTGCCTAGCCGTTCCCCACTAATACATTTATACCACTCTCAGCTCGTGGTTTGATTAATCATAGGCCTGTTCTAAAATGGCTGCTACTCCGTGAATGCAAAAACTGGTCTGTCTGTGTGTACGCTATGTATTGTCCGTTTCTGCTATCACATCAGATCAGACTGTGTACCTGATTCCGCTCTCCAGCAGTACCGGGTGGTAGCTATGTGAGGCTCCTTGTTTCCTACCTTGTCAGTTTATTTGCGTCCGGTATGGAGGGTGGCCGGCCCTTTAAGTGTGACGGTGCCGTGCGCTCTCTTTATGGGATTCCTCCGTCGATGCTATTGTTTGCCGCCGAGTCCCCGCTACTGCTATATGCTCTGCAGGTATATGCGGTGTCCGTGCAGGGTTATATTTGAGTGTCGCTGAATCTTTAATTATGCTGCGTCTTTGGATTCTGCTATATCAGTGTTTTTTCATGCGATCCTTCGTGCTTGTTCCGTTTTTGATGTGAGCTATGGGGAGAGGCAAGAACAGGATATATAGATCTTCTTTCTTCTTGTCTGCTCCTTGCCAATTCTCCCCTCTATTATCAGTATAATTTAGGTTGTATAGGGAGTCCTGACTTGTAAAATATGCCTTTAGCCTGCCATGGGGCCTAGGAGCTCTAGAATTTTGCTGCCATCGTCCAGCGTGGCTAGACTCCGCCCCCCGAGGATAAATTATTATGTTGTTGGTCATTTGAAATTTCATCAGCTAAATGAGAAATTTTAAAAGACCTTTTACGTTTATTAGAAGGTGGAAATGCAGACAAAGCCTTCATAATAGAATCAGAAACAAATTCTTTAAAATTTATAGGTATATCATGCACATTAGAAGTTGAAGGAACTGCAACTGGCAATGTACTATTACTGATGGAAACACTATCTGCATGTAAAAGTTTATCATGACAACTATTACAAATGACATTTGGTGGAATAATTTCTACACTTTTACAACAAATGCACTTAGCTTTGGTAGAACCGATGTCAGGCAGCAATGTTCCAGCAGAAACTTCTGAGACAGGATCAGATTGGGACATCTTGCTCAATGTAAGAGAAAAAACAACATATATATAATTATCTATTTCCTTATATGACAGTTTCAGGAATGGGAAAAAATGCAGAAGCATAGGCCTCTGTCCTCTGATAGAGAAAAAAGCAAGAGGCAAACATCAATGGGGTATTGAAATAATGAAAAAAATTTGGCGGCAAGTATGACGCACAACGTAACGTAAACTTTTTTGGCGCCAAAAATAACCGGAAATGACACACTCGCGTCACTAATGACGCCGCCGTGTGAAAGGTCTTGGCGTCACGTATGACGCCGGAAATGACGAAGTTGCGTCATAAACGTATTTTTTCGTGCCAAAAATATTTTCGTGCCAAGAATGACGCAATAAAGTTTAGCATTTGACGCACCCGCGGGCCTAATACCCGCAATAGCAAGAAGTAGTCAATTGGAAAAAAGACTAAACCCCAGGTAAGAAATACATTTCTTAAAATGTTTAAATTCCCCAAATATGAAACTGACAGTCTGCTGAAGGAAATACATGAACCTGACTCATGGCAAATATAAGTACAATACATATATTTAGAACTTTATATAAATGCATAAAGTGCCAAACCATAGCTGAGGTGTCTTAAGTAATAAAAAAACATACTTACCAAAAGACACCCATCCACATATAGCAGATAGCCAAACCAGTAATAAAACAGTTATTAGTAGAGGCAATGGTAAATTGAGAGTATATCGTCGATCTGAAAAGGGAGGTAGGAGATGAATCTCTACGACCGATAACAGAGAACCTATGAAATAGACCCCCGTTAGGGAAATCATCGTATTCAAATTAGTGATACTCCCTTCACGTCCCTCTGACAGAGAGGAATCTGGCTTCAACAATGCTGAGAAGCGCATATCAACGTAGAAATCTTAGCACAAACTTACTTCACCACCTCCATAGGAGGCAAAGTTTGTAAAAACTGAATTGTGGGTGTGGTGAGGGGTGTATTTATAGGCATTTTGAGGTTTGGGAAACTTTGCCCCTCCTGGTAGGATTGTATATCCCATATGTCACTAGCTTATGGACTCTTGCCAATTACATGAAAGAAAAGAAGATATTTGGTGCTTTCCATCGAGCGTTAACACCGCCAGAAGTAAAGATTTTGCGTCTACGGTTTTAGCGCATGTATTAAAAGTTAAAGGTAAACATTTTGCTGGTGAGCAAATCCTAACGTTCAGTAGCTAAATGACGTCAGATATCACCACCGCATTAACTTATTCTCGTTCGTGTGATAACCCACCACCATAATAAACCCACAGCACATTACCCGACAGGAGTTATTAATATTTCACATTCCAGTGTTCTTCACATGAAGGAAAATTTTTATTTTAAATATATATATATATATATATATATATATAAAGAACATTTTTTTTTCTATGTGAAGAACATTGGAATGTAAAATATGCGTAATGAGCTTTTAAAATTTCTATTTCTATATATATCTGATGATATTAATGTAAAATATATATCTAAACCAATATATCTACTGTATATAAATATATCAAGGTGTATATATATATATATATATATATATATATATATATATATATGTCCCCATACATGTGTATATAGGTATTTATATGTGTATGAATATACATATATATATATATATATATATGTGTGTGTGTGTGTGTGTGTGTGTGTGTGTGTGTGTGTGTGTAAAAGTCTTAGGCCACCATTAGATTTGCTGTTTAAGCAAAGTTTTAATGACCATCCATATTTATTTTTCGGTCTCTATTAAGATACAATCAGAAAATACAGGAAATATGTACACAAAATATAAAAACAACACAATTTGGCTTCAGGAAAAAGTCAGTATTTAGTGTGACCTCTCTGCACTAAGCGCATCATGAACTCTTTTGGGGAGCCTGTCCTAAAGTTTTCAGAAGTAATCTTCAGGTAAATTATACCAGGCTTCTTTCAGCACTTCTCAGAACTCTTCTTTAGATTTAGATTGTCTTTTATTTCTTTCTCTGTCCAGGTGATCCTATACTGCCTCTATAATATTCAGGTCTGTACACTGTGGAGACCAGTTCATGACTGTCAGTGTTTTATCTGCTGTTCTCTCCAAATATGATTTCACTGCATTAGCAGTGTGCTTGGGATCGTTAACATGCCGAAAAATAAAACCATTCCAAATCAGGCGCTTTCTAGAAGGAATGGCATGAAAAAAAAAGTTTTCTTGGCCTTCCAGTCTTTTTTCTGTCCTTGACCTCTCCTGATTCTTAAAATTTCTTTATAACAGCTTAAATACCACATCTTGAGTATCCAGTTTGTTTGCTGATTTCCCTTTGAGAGTGACCTTGCTGTTGCAAAAGTATGATTTTATGTCCGTCAAATTCTGTGATCCTTGGCATTTTGAATGGAATGATGTGATTAAAAGTTGCTCTTATTAGCAAGCTTCCAATTAATTAAACTCATACCACATGTGTATGTAATGCTCAAGCATGTCTTGCACAAACAGTGTAATAGATCTTTTTCACAGCAGTTATTTTGACATGAAATAGTAGGACAAATACAGGTGTTAGCAATGATATTAATTAGAGTTCCATTCCATTTAGCTTTACCAGGTCTCTTCTATCGCTCAAGTGTAAGGGGAGGTCACACTAAATACTTGCCACTTTAGCCTATTGAAGCATTTTTTCTGATTTCTTTTTCAGTTTCTTTTATTACTGCACACAAATATCCTGTATTTTCTGGTTGTATTCTAATAAAGAGACTGAGAAATAAATATATATGGTCTTTATACCATTGCTAAAATAACAAATCTACTGGCAGCCTATGACTTTTGCACAGTACTGTATATGTATATATATATATATATATATATATATATATATATATATATATATATATATATATATATATATATATATATATATATATATATATATATATATTCACATATACACACACACACACACACATATATATATATATATATATATATATTATTTTTTAATATTATAGCCCTTTCCATTCAAGCACCTTGTGATATACTATATACATTTGGACCCTTATAAATTATTTTTTATTAATATTTATATGAATATTTTTTATCACAGTGTTTATATGGGTGTAATTGTTTATTTTAATGTATTTATGTTGTGTTTGATGCACTTTATATTTTTAACTCTAAACCTTTTACGTGAGGTCTTCAGTCGTAGTATCCCAACCCACATTAAATTCTATTGTGCTTGAGCAAACGCATTTACTTTGAAACACACGCACAAGTTAACGCAGTCGTAATATTGCAGTATCATGCCCGCACTAACGATAGCGTGCGCTTTCTGATCTAGTCCTATAAAGGAACCTTAAAAGAACATAACATTTTTTTTCTTTCATGATTCAGATAGAATATACAATTTTAAACAACTATCCAGTTTGCTTCTATTAACTAATTTGCTTTATTTTCTTGGTATCTTTTGTTGGAGGAGTAGCAAAACACTACTGGGAGTTAGCTGAACACACCAGGTGAGCCAATGGCAAGAGGCATATATGTGCAGCCACCAATCAACAGCTAGCTTCCAGTAGTGCTTTGCTGCTTCTGAGCCTACCATAGTATGTTTTCAATAAAGGATATCAAGGGAACTAAGCAGAATAGATAGTAAAATTACATTAGAAAGTTGTTTATCATTGCACGTTCTATCTGAATCATGAAAGTTTAATTTTTACTTTACTATCCTTCTAAGCATCCAATCAGGATACTGGTCCTGGGACTGGCATGCAGCATGCATCTGTCATGTGCAGGCACAGTCACCTTATTTAACTTACTAATTTACTTCAATTTTTCAATTTACTTCATTCTCTTTGTATTCTTTGTAAAAGGAGCCTTAGTGCACTACTACGACCTAGCTAAACCCAATGACAAGAGGAATATATGCCACTAATCATCAGCTTCTGAGCCTATCTAGGTCTAGTTTTCAACAAAGGATACAAGGAGTATGAAACAAATTAGATAATAGAAATAAATTGACAACATATGTAAAATTGCTCTATTTGAGTCATAAAAGAAAAAAGGAAGTTTACAATTGCAAGATTATCATGAAACCTCGTGAAATCACAGTAAAGCAAAGTGTGACCTCAGCACTAATGATACTGATTGCCTGTCTTGTTTTCACCATGTAGATGACAGTAAAAAGAGTATATCTGGGTCACAGAGCACTTACTCTGGTGAGCTGCAGGAATGTTGAGCTAAAATATAACCTTTTTTACATAGAGATGTTCATGTGATATTTTTTTGTCAGTTCTTTACAGTTATGCTATATCAGTTGCAAGTGATTTAGCGTATGAGTATTGTGTCCCTTTAAAGTACTCTTTGCACAACTGGAAGACATGGTAGAATGGGTGTTAAAGGGACATTAAACACTTTGAGATGGTAATATAAAATGATAAATTGTATATAATAAAACAACTCTGCAATATACTTTCATTATTTATTTTGTCCCCTTTTCCTGTAATTCCATTCTGAAATTGTGAGCTTTTCAGTTCCTGTTAGAAATGGAAGTGCAGAACACTGTTACATCCAGCACAACCATTGGCTGCACACTCTAGTGACTTATTTATAACTGTCCCTAATTGGCCACAGCAGAGAAGGTAACACAAGTTACAACATGGCAGCTCCCAGTGTTTTATAGACACTAAAACTTTACACTTATTTTGTCACTTTTTAAACAACTAATGAAACTTTAAAAAATACATCTACATGTTAGTCATGGACTAATCTTTTCTTTGAATGTATCATTCTATCTAGCATGTATTTAGTGTTTAATGTCCCTTTAAACAGAGATGAAATACCATTTTCTACTGAGCAAAAAGACAGATATTTATAAAACACAAGGTGATGAGGAATAATGTAGCCCCAACAAACCATTAAGTATGTTCCCTACCCTGTACTAATCCAGCAGACAAAAGGCAATATATGGCATGTTCACAAAATCATGTAACAAATCAGAGTGAATTATACATTTGTTCACACATTTTGAAAAAAACCAAAAACACACAGGGACATGTCACCTATCTAAAAATATAGTGAATGACAAACAAATCGATTGTATAATTGCTTTCATATTAATGTGTTTCTAATGCCACATTCCTTTATGTGTTGCTCTTTGAAACCACAATCCATTAAAATGGGCTGAATTTGTAGGGAGATCAGACCTCTTTATCTTATTATTTTCTACACACAAAAATATTTCCTTATCTTATTTTTGTCTCTATACCAAAGCCCAATATTTATAGTAAACAATTAAAAATAAAATTGTTAGAACATATCACTTCCACCTCCCACTGGGAGTGTAATTTATTATGCTGGCTCTTATTATTATTATTATTATTATTATATACATAGATTTTCTATAGTTAATAATTAAGTATTGAAATGCTAGTTAGCAGATTCAATGGGCAAAACAGTTTATTCAAACTGACAAAATAAAAGTAAAGGATTTAGTTATAAACAAAAAAAATTATACACTCCAGTAAGAAAAAAAGGATCATTGGGAACACATTAAAGTGGACACAATTTTACAGTACACTGTCCCTTTAAGCTTTAAATAATCAATTTCCTACAGCTTTTACCACTCACCTTTACAGATGCCTCACCCAAAATATTTTACGTCTACAGGTCTCACACCCAACCTAACCAGACTTATGCATGACTCAGCTTTCCCCTGAGGCAACTTTACCTCCTCTATCAGAGAATGGAGATGTAGAGATGATATTTCCCCATTGATATTTTAGACTCAGCCCTACCGTTGAGCCTTTTTTCCATCATTGTCTTTGATATATATATATAATATTCATTGTGATATGCTAAAGGAATCAGGAGAGGCAGGTGTACTCAGCATGACTACTGTAGGAAGCCATTTATTATTAGTCAGCAGCTGTATAGACCATCATTATTTATAGCACACAGATGTATAGCATTTAATAGGCACCCAAAGCCAAAAAACACCATAAATGAAATTACAACCAATATAAAGCACAATTGTCTTTATGGTACAAACCTATTGTGTAAATGTGTTTGTTCAGCTGTTAGGAAAGGGGGAAAATTGCCCCTCCAACTGTTTCCTCTTCCCATGTAGCCACACGCGTGGGTGAGTATCATGTGCCTATGGCATGCCCAGATTTCCACACCACTCCTGACCAACACTTTAACGTCTCAAGGCTACAGGTTTAATAACTATGTTTCATTAATGGCCCATTAAACAACATTGAATGCCCTATGTCCTGTTATTAATTATTTTGCCCACTTTTGATGTAAAAAAAAATTCCCACTGCATAGAGGTTTGTGTGCAGTGCACCCCCTGTAAGATTCAGATCTCTTACTCTGAAAAATGCTACACAGTGATTGCTCAATTAGTGCAGGTACACACACATATGTATATATATATATATATATATATATATATATATATATATATATATATATATATATATATATATATATATATATATATATATATTTGTGTGTCCCAAAGTGGACCACTCAAAGTCATACCATCAACATTTGACTGAATGCGAGAAGTTCATACCTCCAAGCATTTGTGGCTAGGTATTAGGGACACAGGAAGTTGCTGTTTTGTGTGCAGGGCTATGTTGGCAGATATGGGTCACATGTGGATAGTAGGTAGGATCATGGACCTTTCATTCTGATCATGGTCAGGGCCGTCTTTAATATTGACTGGACCCTGGGCAAAACGTTTCTTGCCCCCCCCCCCACCCCATGCAATTTCACTCTCCACCCCAACATCCCAAAAAAACAACTAAATCAATTTTTTTTTTTTAAATTATTAGCCCAGCAGTGGATCATCCACTGCTGGGCTAATCATTTAAAAAAATGAAATAAATTGCAATATGTGAAACTGGACCTAAGGAGTAAGTAAATAAATATATAAATTCCTCCACTGTGGATTCATTTAATATTCTTTTGAATGTGATTCTGGTGTGAGGTTAGCTGGTTAAAGAGATGTAGGGCAGCCAACAGGAGCAAAGCAAGGTAAAGACTGAGGAGGAAGCATGGAGGTGCGGACAAATATAAGTTTACTGACTGGAACAGCAGAACTACTATGGGCAGCTGTAAAATCTGAGACAGAGAGAAAACAAAAACTATAAAAATAAACCTTACATTAATGTGTGAAGTATCAGCATGACACTATACATCAGCCACAGCAGCACATGTCACTTCTTTGCTAGGAACAAGTTCCCTCTCACTCTGCAATAGACAATGCTGCATGGGGAGGGGTGTGTGTGCACTCACTTATTCTTCCCACTGACACCTTTCTACAAAGCACTGTTCCCCTAACAAACTTCAGTTAGTTGATCTTAGGGCCACAGCAGAAAGAGTAGGGCTAAGGGGACCAGCATGCTGTCTGTCTACGGCTGCATGGATACAGTGTGAGATGAGTCACACAGCCTCAAGACTGAAGAGAGCAGTGTATGTAGCTGCACAGATGCTCAAATCCTCACGTGCTTGCCGCTCCAGCTTTCTGCTGCATGCGCCTACAGTCAGCCCTACCCAGAAACAATCCCCACCACCAGAGCAGTGACCTGGTAACAGTGGTAACCCCAGTAGGACCTTTTATGATGCAGTGGGAATGGCTGGATGCCGAGTTAGGGCTTTGCATTCAGTGCTGCACAGTGCACATCTAAAACAGCACATGGCAATAGCTTGGCATGTCACATGACACCGGCACAGTCTGGCACAGTTTTTTAAAAAAAAATATATAAGCAGAGTACTTTTGACTGTGACAGTATTAGGACTGAATGTGTGTGTTCCCCATGTCACATGGTATGAACCATAAAAAAAAATAAAAAACATTTATTTATTTTTTGGACTCTTGGGCCCTTCAACAGAAACTGGGCCCTGGGCAGCTGCCCCTTTTGCCCTGTGTTAAAGACGGCCCTGATCATGGTCTTGTCTTGCTGATCGTTGGGTGTACCTTGGCAGTTTATGGGTGTGTTTGGTAGGTCTGTGAGCAGGCTAAGGGAAATTCTGCATATTGGAACAAACGGCTGTCTCAGGGTGACAGCAGGACACAACTCAGAATTAGGGACTGTCCCTCTCAAATAGGGAGAGTTGGGAGGTCTGTAGAAGAGCTTGTGAGCAGTGGGGCTACACGCAGTATGTGCTGGGGTTGTGGACAAGTCATGGGCATGAGTAACCAGGCTGTCCCTTAAAGCCAGGGCACTTAGAGGCTGTGGGCTGGAAGCAAACCACACCTCCCTACCTATGACAGTCCCATAGAATGATACTTATAGGAGATAAGATAAACAATAATCAAGATGCTTTTAAGGGGTGCATTCCTTAAATGCAAAATTACACAAATTCTGAGACTACAATTACAGCTCTTAATTTTAGTAAAGGACCTTTTTTCTCCAGTGCAGTGCTTAATTGCTGATCTTTACTCTAAATATATAAAATTACTTCAATGTACCAGTAATATTTATTCTTCTGCTATGTTTTATTTGCAGCCTTATCATCTGATATAATGTAAGAGGACCTTGAAAATCACATCACGTTCTTTTAAAAAAACACAATCATTTTACATGATGTTCTATCTACAACTTGTGTTAATTTTTTTTATTTTATTTTTTTAGTTGGAGTAAAATATGTGTGTGGGCATAGAGAACAACTGTAAAGAACATACCATATGTTCCTTACTGTTTTTCATATCAAACCTTAGCAAATGTTATCTTTTGTTTGTGCATTGTGTACTGGTATCTTATTTCCAGTAATTTAAACATCAAAAATAATACTGTTACTGAAATGACAGTAACTAACAGAGCCAACGAATGCATAGTGCTATCATGTTTTAGTGCTCTGTTTCATACATTTAGCCACCAATCAGCAAGAGCTACCCAGGTGCTAAACCAAAAAAGGGCCGACTCCTAAGCTCACATTCCTGCTTTTTAAATAAAGATACCAAAGAACAAAGAAAAAATGAGGTGTAAATTAGAAAGTTGCTTAATATTGCTCTATCTGAATCATGAAAGAAAAAATAAATAGTTTCATATCCCTTTAATTACATTCCTTTAGACTTACACTGAAAAACTATTGGATTCAAAATTTCCATTTTTAACAACTGAATATATAAAATGTAACATTGGAGTTAGGAAAAATTATGGACTTTAGCAACTCATGGGAGTTTCCCTCTGTCTATTCATCTGGTCTATTATTTCCTCTTATAAATGTTACCATTTGCATATAACATCTATAATTATAGTGCTGTAAATTTTGTTGGAGCTCTAAAAATAAATGATAATAATAATAATAATAATGCACTTGTATATTTTTTGCAAACTTTCAACATTTGCTTGGAACTATATTTTAAAGCATGTAACAAACCATTCATGGTTATGCTCTTATGTAGGATTTAGATTGAAGTCTTTAGTTAAAGGGACAGTAAACACCAAAAATATTATTGTTTTAAAATATAGATAATCCCTTTATTTACCATTCCCTAGTTTTGCATAACCATTACTGTTATAGAAATAAACTTTTTACCTCTGTGATTACCTTGTATATAAGCTTCTGCAGACTGCCCCCTTATTTCAGTTCTTTTGACAGACTTGAATTTCAGACAATTAGTGCTGACTCTTAAATAACTCCACGGCATGGGCACAATGTTATCTAATATGAAACACATGAACTAACACCATCTAGCTGTGAAAAACTGTCAAATGCATTTGGATAAGAGGCGTCCTTCAATGGCTTAGAAATTAGCTTATGAGCCTACCTAGGGTTAGCTTTCAACTAAGAATACCAAGAGAACTAAGCAAATGATAAAAGTAAATTAGAAAGTGGTTTAAAATTACATGCCATATCTGAATCATGAAAGTTTAATTTGGACTTTACTATCCCTTTAATAATTTTCCAGTTCACATATTTCTTTTTGGGGAACATAATCCCTAAATTTAAGGAGGGGCATTTTGTCAAACTATAAGTCTCTAACAGTGTTAATTTCATCAACTAAAACTAGACTAAAATGAGTATAAAACTAAAGAAATTCTGACGACTAAAACGTCATTTTAGTCAAAAGACTATGACTAAAACTAAATCAAAATTTGCTGACAAAAGCATTGTATGCAAGGTGTTATAATCAATCCATATCCAATTACAGCTCTTTTGTAAAATTTATGAAACTTAATTTTATTAAATTTTAAGATAAATAAAGACATGTTATATACCACAACAGTTAAATCTGTATTGCACGTTCAAACCTTAATACCATAAATAAAAACAGGTTAATAAACCTTTACTCCAGGAGTATATAATGAGTTTGGAAGTTCTAGAGCAGTGTTAATATCGTTGCCGAAATTTTTTTTAATTTGTGAACAATCAATTGATTCTTCCTATACAAATAAGAATAACCCATGAGTATGGGTTTAAGTTATGCTGTGCCTATGCTAGCTGCAGAAACTTTTTGTTGTGTTGAGTTACTTGATACTGGTTTTAATTATTAACAGAACTGTTAAAGTTTTTATATTGGGTAATATATGTAATACAGCCAATACAGTTTACAGTTTTTTTTTTTTATATTTCAAAGTTTCACTTCTGTTGTTTATGAAACTTGGTTTTATTTAATTTTAAGTTAGTTTGATAAAGGCGTTATATATCACAACGGCTAAATCTGTGTCTGTATTGCATGTTTAAACCTTAATGCCATAAATAATAACAGTCGTTATGTTTACTCCTGGAGTATATAATCAGTTTGCAAATTATAGAGAAATGCTTAAATAATGCATTACACTTTAACTATATTCCTTAGATTTTAGTCTACTAAAATCTACTGGAGATTTAGTTGACTAAAATCTACTGGAGATTCAGTAAATTAAAACTAGACTAAAACTAAAACAATTCAGATTACTAAAAAATGACTAAAACTAAAATGGCATTTTAGTCAAAAGACTTAAACTAAGACTAAATCGTAATTTGCCGTCAAAATTAACACTGGTCTCTAAGCCCCTCCCCAGTGCTACAGAGATAAGCCCTGGTTGCTGTTGATCTCACCGAGGCCTTGATATTCAAAACCTCTCTGCTCAGGTGAGAGGTTCTAAAATAATCCTCCAGCACTGCGAGATCCCAAGTTAAATATTTAAAAGGCAGATTTTGCTTTACTTCTCCAAGGGGCGTTCCCTGCATTTCTGTATATGACAGAGCGGCAAGACCAGTGCAATTTTACCACTTCATGACATTATAGTTCTGCTGCATTAGCACTTTGTGATTTCTATTTTATATCACTTTACACTTTAGGTTAAATTGTATTACATTTAAACTTTGCACTTTCTATTTTGTATTTTATTTTGTTTACAGCAGTGTATTTAGGATTGTGATTTTACAAATTCTGATTATGCCTTCACAGTGTCTGTGTAACAATTAAGGGTCAAACTTTCTATATATTTATGTGTATATTTTACAAATTATATTGCACTTTACATGTCTTATGTCAGCTTCAGTTTCCCAGTGAGCGTCATTACTTTCTATGGGCCAGAGAGATAATCAAACATTCTCTAGTTTGGAGAGACAATATAAAGCTGATTTTACAGGGGTAGAACACACTGAATTTTCTAAGAAAAGGGGAGGAACCTGGACATCTCAGAGAAACGAGAGGTGCCTTCCATAGAAAGTAATGAAGCTCTCTGGGATACAAGATTTCACATGGGAGAGAGAAGGTAACTGGAGAACCACTGGGGCTGATATAAAGGCTCAGTTTGCATCAATTCCAAATTAAACTGAAATGTTTTCACTATTTACAGTTCAACTTGTTTTTGTCCTACAAGGGGGATGTGGTCTCTACAAGAAAGTAAAGAATAAGCTTAACCTAAAGTGGTTGCTAGGAGACAACTAAAATAGCTCCAGCCAGTTAATTGTCCATGCTCAGTAGAGGGCTTTGCTGCAAAAAGTATGTGACAGTAGAACTTACATTTTATAATGACAGCTCCGTTATTTCACTAAAGGCTGTGGCTACATTGAGAATTTCTAAGTGCTTGTTTCACAAGAAACCAAAGTAAATTGTTTGTTGTTTTTAACCCAATCTGTTTCTTTTTATGTTGACTTTTAATATATACATATTCTTTTTACTAAAGGATCAGTGTTTCATATCCCTTTAAGGTGAAGACAAGTCCCAACATAAACAAAGTGTCACATTGCTTACAATTAAAAGCTCTTTAAGTTGTCAAGCTATTTGTAAACATCCATTAACAGGAAATTGCCTATGGTATTTATCAGTTATACTGGACTTTTTATATACATGTAGTTATATTTTTTCATTAGCTCTTTAAATAGTTACAAAATAAGTGTAAAGTTTTAGTGTCTATAAAAAAATGGGAGCTGCCATGTTGTAACTTAGGTTACCATCTTTGCTGTGGCCAATTAGGGACAGTTATAAATAGGTCACAAGAGAGTGCAGCCAATGGCTGTGAGGAATATAACAGTGCTCTGCACTTCCACTTCTAACAGGAACTGAAAAGCTCAATTTCAGAATGGAATTACAGGAAAAGGGGATAAATTAAATAATGAAAATATATTGCAAAGTTGTTGTATATATATATATATATATATATATATATATATATATATATATATATATATATATATATATATATACCTGTATAATTTATAATTTTATATTACCATCTCAAAGTGTTTAATGTTCCTTTAAGTTTAAAAATCTGTGGGTGTTAATAAATATTTTTTGTATTTGTTTTCCATGTTCATATTATTTTGATATTATTATATTTGAGACATTTTATTTTTGTTCCCTAACAGTAATAATGTTTGCCTTTCAGTATCCATGAATCTAATCTAATGTTTCCAGTTGTTATTTATGTGAAGAATTTTTCATGTAGGCAAAAATGACATAATTTGTGATATAAATAACAAACTTAGTCAAATTTAATTTGAAACATTATCTTACTTGAATAAAACTGGGTCTTGCTGTACAAATATTGCTGCTACTTAACCTCTTATCTACCAGAAAAGGTTACAAACAATTCCATGCACCTACGTTAAAATATGTTTGCAATATTAATTTGCTTTTGCCATATTTCTTTGTATTTGAATCTGGTTTTTTTCCCCTTAGATTCAATTAAACAATAGCAGCTTGTATTGTATGGTACAAACAGTGCTCAGTGTTCATCTAATTAGTATTCCTTGGCATTTTCAAAACATTTTTAAGAACAATAGAACTTTATATCTTGTAAGGATAAACAAAAGAGAAATTACACTTTGTATATTTTTGTTAAAAAGTGAAAACACCAGGAAACAAATATGTTCCATTCAGAGACATACTTAAAAGAGACATACATATAAACAAAAACAGAATTTATGCTTACCTGATAAATTACTTTCTCCAACGGTGTGTCCGGTCCACGGCGTCATCCTTACTGGAAATGGCAAAGAGTCCCAGCAAAGCTGGCCATATAGTCCCTCCTAGGCTCCGCCCACCCCAGTCATTCGACCGACGGACAGGAGGAAAATATATAGGAGAAACCATATGGTACCGTGGTGACTGTAGTTAGAGAAAATAATTAATCAGACCTGATTAAAAAACCAGGGCGGGCCATGGACCGGACACACCGTTGGAGAAAGTAATTTATCAGGTAAGCATTAATTCTGTTTTCTCCAACATTGGTGTGTCCGGTCCACGGCGTCATCCTTACTTGTGGAAACCAATACCAAAGCTTTAAGACACGGATGAAGGGAGGGAGCAAATCAGGTTACCTAAACGGAAGGCACCACGGCTTGCAAAACCTTTCTCCCAAAAATAGCCTCCGAAGAAGCAAAAGTATCAAATTTGTAAAATTTGGCAAAAGTGTGCAGTGAAGACCAAGTCGCTGCCTTACATATCTGGTCAACAGAAGCCTCGTTCTTGAAGGCCCATGTGGAAGCCACAGCCCTAGTGGAGTGAGCTGTGATTCTTTCAGGAGGATGCCGTCCGGCAGTCTCGTAAGCCAATCGGATGATGCTTTTAAGCCAAAAGGAAAGAGAGGTAGAAGTCGCTTTTTGACCTCTCCTTTTACCAGAATAGACAACAAACAAAGAAGATGTTTGTCTGAAATCCTTTGTAGCCTCTAAATAGAATTTTAGAGCACGGACTACGTCCAAATTGTGTAACAAACGTTCCTTCTTTGAAACTGGATTCGGACATAAAGAAGGAACAACTATCTCCTGGTTAATATTCTTGTTAGAAACAACCTTTGGAAGAAAACCAGGCTTAGTACGCAAAACCACCTTATCTGCATGGAACACCAGATAAGGCGGAGAACACTGCAAAGCAGATAACTCAGAAACTCTTCTAGCAGAAGAAATAGCAACTAAAAACAAAACTTTCCAAGATAGTAACTTAATATCTATGGAATGTAAAGGTTCAAACGGAACCCCTTGAAGAACTGAAAGAACTAGATTTAGACTCCAGGGAGGAGTCAAAGGTCTGTAAACAGGCTTGATCCTAACCAGAGCCTGAACAAATGCTTGAACATCTGGCACAGCTGCCAGTCTTTTGTGTAGTAAGACAGATAAAGCAGAGATCTGTCCCTTTAGAGAACTTGCAGATAATCCTTTCTCCAAACCTTCTTGTAGAAAGGAGAGAATCTTAGAGATTTTTATCTTATTCCATGGGAATCCTTTAGATTCACACCAACAGATATATTTTTTCCATATCTTATGGTAAATCTTTCTAGTTACTGGTTTTCTGGCCTGAACCAGAGTATCTATCACAGAATCTGAAAACCCACGCTTTGAAAGAATCAAGCGTTCAATCTCCAAGCCGTCAGCTGGAGGGAGACCAGATTTGGATGTTCGAATGGACCCTGAACAAGAAGGTCCTGTCTCAAAGGTAGCTTCCATGGTGGAACCGATGACATATTCACCAGGTCTGCATACCAAGTCCTGCGTGGCCACGCAGGAGCTATCAAGATCACAGAGGCCCTCTCCTGTTTGATCCTGGCTACCAGCCTGGGAATGAGAGGAAACGGTGGAAACACATAAGCTAGGTTGAAGGTCCAAGGTGCTACTAGTGCATCTACTAGAGTCGCCTTGGGATCCCTGGATCTGGACCCGTAACACGGAACCTTGAAATTCTGACGAGACGCCATCAGATCCATGTCTGGAATGCCCCATAATTGAGTCAGTTGGGCAAAGATCTCCGGATGGAGTTCCCACTCCCCCGGATGGAAAGTCTGACGACTCAGATAATCCGCTTCCCAGTTTTCCACACCTGGGATGTGGATCGCAGATAGATGGCAGGAGTGTTCCTCCGCCCATTGTATTATTTTGGTCACTTCTTTCATCGCCAGGGAACTCCTTGTTCCCCCCTGATGATTGATATACGCAACAGTCGTCATGTTGTCTGATCGGAATCTTATGAATCTGGCCTTTGCTAAATGAGGCCAAGCCCTGAGAGCATTGAAAATCGCTCTTAGTTCCAGAATGTTTATCGGGAGAAGAGACTCTTCCCGAGACCATAGTCCCTGAGTCTTCAGGGATTCCCAGACCGCGCCCCAGCCCACTAGACTGGCGTCGGTCATGACAATGACCCACTCTGGTCTGCGGAAGCTCATTCCCTTGGATAGATGGTCCAGGGTCAGCCACCAACGGAGTGAATCTCTGGTCTTCTGATCTACTTGAATCATTGGAGACAAGTCTGTATAGTCCCCATTCCACTGTTTGAGCATGCACAGTTGTAATGGTCTTAGATGAATTCGTGCAAAAGGAACTATGTCCATTGCTGCAACCATCAACCCTACTACTTCCATGCACTGAGCTATGGAAGGACGTGGAACACAATGAAGAACTTGACAAGCGCTTAGAAGCTTTGATTTTCTGACCTCTGTCAGAAAAATCCTCATTTCTAAGGAATCTATTATTGTTCCCAAGAAGGGAACTCTTGTTGACGGAGACAGAGAACTTTTCTCTTGTTAAGTGTATCCAGTCCACGGATCATCCATTACTTATGGGATATTAACTCCTCCCCAACAGGAAGTGCAAGAGGATTCACCCAGCAGAGCTGCTATATAGCTCCTCCCCTAACTGCCATTACCAGTCATTCTCTTGCACCCAACGAATAGATAGGATGTGTGAGAGGACTGTGGTGATTATACTTAGTTTCATACCTTCAATCAAAAGTTTGTTATTTTATAATAGCACCGGAGTGTGTTATTCCTTCTCTGGTAGAATTTGAAGAAGAATCTACCTGAGTTTTTCTATGATTTTAGCCGGAGTAGTTAAGATCATATTGCTGTTTCTCGGCCATCTGAGGAGAGGTAAACTTCAGATCAGGGGACAGCGGGCAGATTAATCTGCAAAGAGGTATGTAGCAGCTTATTATTTTCTGACAATGGAATTGATGAGAAAATTCTGCCATACCGATATAATGTAAACTCAGCCTTAAATGCAGTAGCAGCAACTGGTATCAGGCTGTCATGTATGTATATTTTACACTTCAGTATTCTGGGGAATGGCACTTCACTGGAATTATACTGTATGCATAAAACTTTAGCCTAATTTGCAGGGACTAGCAACAGGCTTTTTAATAACACTCAATTTATTAATGTTAAACGTTTTTTGCTGGCATGTAAAATCGTTTAATTTTCTGAGGTACTGGGTGAAAAAATGTTTTGGGCACTATTTTTTTCCACTTGGCAGTCGTTTTATTTAATTTATGACAGTTTACTGATCTCTCTCACTGTTATGTGTGAGGGGGAGGGACCTTTTTTGGTGCTTTTGCTACGCATCAAAAAATTCAGTCAGAAGTTTGTCTTCCCTGCATGATCCGGTTCATCTCTACAGAACTCAGGGGTCTCAAAACTTGTTTTGAGGGAGGTAATCACTCACAGCAGAGCTGTGAGATTGTAGTTGACTGTGATAAAAAAAAACAAAAAAAAAAACGTTTATTTCTGTATTTTTTTTATTTTTTCTTTTTTCTTTTTTTTTTCTGCTATCAGGGTTAGTTATCCTTTGCTAATGGGAGCAATCCTTTGCTAAAATTGTGTTTTTTACAAAGATTTGATGCTAAAACTTTTCAGTTTATTAATTTTCAACTGTCATAACTTTTTCTGTGCTTCTTATAGGCACAGTACGTTTTCATATTATAGTAAATTACTTGAAAAGTATTTCCAAGTTGCTAGTTTATTTGCTAGTGTGTTAAACATGTCTGATTCAGAGGAAGATATCTGTGCTATATGTGCTAAAGCCAAAGTGGAGCCCAATAGAAATGTATGTACTAACTGTATTGATGCTACTTTAAATAAAAGTCAATCTGTACAAATTGAACATATTTCACCAAACAACGAGGGGAGAGTTATGCCGACTAACTCGCCTCACGTGTCAGTACCTGCATCTCCCGCTCGGGAGGTGCGTGATATTGTAGCGCCGAGTACATCTGGGTGGCCATTACAAATCACATTACAGGATATGGCTACTGTTATGACTGAAGTTTTGGCTAAATTACCAGAACTAAGAGGTAAGCGTGATCACTCTGGGGTGAGAACAGAGTGCGCTGATAATATTAGGGCCATGTCAGACACTGCGTCACAATTTGCAGAACATGAGGACGGAGAGCTTCATTCTGCGGGTGACGGTTCTGATCCAAACAAACTGGATTCAGATATTTCAAATTTTAAATTTAAGCTGGAAAACCTCCGTGTATTACTAGGGGAGGTGTTAGCGGCTCTGAATAATTGTAACACAGTTGCAATACCAGAGAAAATGTGTAGGTTGGATAAATATTTTGCGGTACCGGCAAGTACTGACGTTTTTCCTATACCTAAGAGACTTACTGAAATTGTTACTAAGGAGTGGGATAGACCCGGTGTGCCGTTCTCACCCCCTCCGATATTTAGAAAGATGTTTCCAATAGACGCCACCACACGGGACTTATGGCAAACGGTCCCTAAGGTGGAGGGAGCAGTTTCTACTTTAGCTAAGCGTACCACTATCCCGGTGGAGGATAGCTGTGCCTTTTCAGATCCAATGGATAAAAAGTTAGAGGGTTACCTTAAGAAAATGTTTGTTCAACAAGGTTTTATATTGCAACCTCTTGCATGCATTGCGCCTGTCACGGCTGCAGCAGCATTTTGGTTTGAGTCTCTGGAAGAGACACTTGAATCAGCTCCATTAGATGAGATTACATACAAGCTTAAAGCCCTTAAGTTAGCTAACTCATTTATTTCAGATGCCGTAGTACATTTAACTAAACTTACGGCTAAGAATTCCGGATTCGCCATTCAGGCACGCAGAGCACTGTGGCTAAAATCCTGGTCAGCTGACGTTACTTCTAAATCTAAATTGCTTAATATACCTTTCAAAGGGCAGACCTTATTCGGGCCCAGGTTGAAAGAAATTATCGCTGACATTACAGGAGGTAAAGGCCATGCCCTGCCTCAAGACAGAGCCAAACCTAAGGCTAGACAGTCTAATTTTCGTTCCTTTCGTAATTTCAAAGCAGGAGCAGCATCAACTTCCTCTGCACCAAAACAGGAAGGAGCTGTTGCTCGCTACAGACAAGGCTGGAGACCTAACCAGTCCTGGAACAAGGGCAAGCAGGCCAGGAAACCTGCTGCTGCCCCTAAGACAGCATGAATCGAGGGCCCCCGATCCGGGAACGGATCTAGTGGGGGGCAGACTTTCTCTCTTCGCCCAGGCTTGGGCAAGAGATGTCCAGGATCCCTGGGCGTTAGAAATCATATCTCAGGGATACCTTCTAGACTTCAAATTCTCTCCCCCAAGAGGGAGATTTCATCTGTCAAGGTTGTCAACAAACCAAATAAAGAAAGAGGCGTTTCTACGCTGCGTACAAGATCTTTTATTAATGGGAGTGATCCATCCGGTTCCGCGGTCGGAACAAGGACAAGGGTTTTACTCAAATCTGTTTGTGGTTCCCAAAAAAGAGGGAACTTTCAGGCCAATCTTGGATTTAAAGATCCTAAACAAATTCCTAAGAGTTCCATCGTTCAAAATGGAAACTATTCGGACAATTTTACCCATGATCCAAAAGGGTCAGTACATGACCACAGTGGATTTAAAGGATGCTTACCTTCACATACCGATTCACAAAGATCATTACCGGTATCTAAGGTTTGCCTTTCTAGACAGGCATTACCAGTTTGTAGCTCTTCCATTCGGATTGGCTACGGCTCCGAGAATCTTCACAAAGGTTCTGTGTGCTCTTCTGGCGGTACTAAGACCGCGAGGAATTGCGGTAGCTCCGTACCTAGACGACATTCTGATACAAGCTTCAAGCTTTCAAACTGCCAAGTCTCATACAGAGTTAGTACTGGCATTTCTAAGGTCGCATGGATGGAAGGTGAACGAAAAGAAGAGTTCTCTCTTTCCACTCACAAGAGTTCCCTTCTTGGGGACTCTTATAGATTCTGTAGAAATAAAGATTTACCTGACAGAAGACAGGTTAACAAAGCTTCAAAATGCATGCCGTGTCCTTCATTCCATTCAACACCCGTCAGTAGCTCAATGCATGGAGGTCTACATCTCAGACCGCTGCAATTGTGCATGCTAAGTCAGTGGAATGGGGATTACTCAGACTTGTCCCCTACTCTGAATCTGGATCAAGAGACCAGAAATTCTCTTCTATGGTGGCTTTCTTGGCCACATCTGTCCAGGGGGATGCCATTCAGCAGGCCGGACTGGACAATTGTAACAACAGACGCCAGCCTACTAGGTTGGGGCGCTGTCTGGAATTCTCTGAAGGCTCAGGGACAATGGAATCAGGAGGAGAGTCTCCTACCAATAAACATTCTGGAATTGAGAGCAGTTCTCAATGCCCTTCTGGCTTGGCCCCAGTTAACAACTCGGGGGTTCATCAGGTTTCAGTCGGACAACATCATGACTGTAGCTTACATCAACCATCAGGGAGGGACAAGAAGCTCCCTAGCAATGATGGAAGTATCAAAGATAATTCGCTGGGCAGAGTCTCACTCTTGCCACCTGTCAGCAATCCACATCCCGGGAGTGGAGAACTGGGAGGCGGATTTCTTAAGTCGTCAGACTTTTCATCCGGGGGAGTGGGAACTTCATCCGGAGGTCTTTGCCCAAATACTTCGACGTTGGGGCAAACCAGAGATAGATCTCATGGCGTCTCGTCAGAACGCCAAGCTTCCTCGTTACGGGTCCAGATCCAGGGATCCGGGAGCGGTTCTGATAGATGCTTTGACAGCACCTTGGACCTTCGGGATGGCTTATGTGTTTCCACCCTTCCCGATGCTTCCTCGATTGATTGCCAGAATCAAACAGGAGAGAGCATCAGTGATTCTAATAACGCCTGCATGGCCACGCAGGACTTGGTATGCAGATCTAGTGGACATGTCATCCTGTCCACCTTGGTCGCTACCTCTGAAACAGGACCTTCTGATCCAGGGTCCCTTCAAACATCAAAATCTAATTTCTCTGAAGCTGACTGCTTGGAAATTGAACGCTTGATTTTATCAAAACGTGGTTTTTCTGAGTCAGTTATTGATACCTTAATACAGGCTAGGAAGCCTGTTACCAGAAAGATTTACCATAAGATATGGCGCAAATACTTATATTGGTGCGAATCCAAGAGTTACTCATGGAGTAAGGTTAGGATTCCTAGGATATTGTCTTTTCTACAAGAAGGTTTAGAAAAGGGTTTATCCGCTAGTTCCTTAAAGGGACAGATTTCAGCTCTGTCCATTCTTTTACACAAACGTCTGTCAGAAGTTCCGGACGTTCAAGCTTTTTGTCAGGCTTTAGCTAGGATCAAGCCTGTGTTTAAAACTGTTGCTCCACCATGGAGTTTGAACTTAGTTCTTAATGTTTTACAGGGGGTTCCGTTTGAACCCCTTCATTCCATTGATATCAAGTTGTTATCTTGGAAAGTTCTGTTTTTAATGGCGATTTCCTCGGCTCGAAAAGTCTCTGAGTTATCTGCCTTACATTGTGATTCTCCTTATCTGATTTTTCATTCAGACAAGGTAGTTCTGCGTACTAAACCTGGGTTCCTACCTAAGGTGGTCACTAACAGGAATATCAATCAAGAGATTGTGGTTCCATCTTTGTGTCCTAATCCTTCTTCGAAAAAGGAACGTCTGCTACACAATCTAGATGTAGTCCGTGCCCTGAAATTTTATCTACAGGCAACTAAGGATTTTCGACAAACGTCTTCCCTGTTTGTCGTTTATTCTGGTCAGAGGAGAGGTCAAAAAGCTTCGGCTACCTCTCTCTCCTTTTGGCTTCGTAGCATAATACGGTTAGCCTATGAGACTGCTGGACAGCAGCCTCCTGAAAGAATTACAGCACATTCTACTAGAGCTGTGGCTTCCACTTGGGCCTTTAAGAATGAGGCTTCTGTTGAACAGATTTGCAAGGCTGCAACTTGGTCTTCTCTTCATACTTTTTCCAAATTTTACAAATTTGACACTTTTGCTTCTTCGGAGACTGTTTTTGGGAGAAAGGTTCTTCAGGCAGTGGTTCCTTCCGTATAAAGAGCCTGCCTGTCCCTCCCGTCATCCGTGTACTTTAGCTTTGGTATTGGTATCCCATAAGTAATGGATGATCCGTGGACTGGATACACTTAACAAGAGAAAACATAATTTATGCTTACCTGATAAATTTATTTCTCTTGTAGTGTATCCAGTCCACGGCCCGCCCTGTCACTTTAAGGCAGGTAATTTTTCCATTAAACTACAGTCACCACTGTACCCTATGGTTTTCCTTTCTCTGCATGTTTTCGGTCGAATGACTGGTAATGGCAGTTAGGGGAGGAGCTATATAGCAGCTCTGCTGGGTGAATCCTCTTGCACTTCCTGTTGGGGAGGAGTTAATATCCCATAAGTAATGGATGATCCGTGGACTGGATACACTACAAGAGAAATAAATTTATCAGGTAAGCATAAATTATGTTTTTTCTACGTTCACCTTCCATCCGTGCGATCTGAGAAAGGCCAGAACAATGTCTGTATGAGCCTTTGCTTTTGACAGGGACGACGCTTGTATTAGAATGTCGTCCAGGTATGGTACTACTGCAATGCCCCTCGGCCTTAGAACCGCTAGAAGGGACCCGAGTACCTTTGTGAAAATCCTTGGAGCAGTGGCTAACCCGAATGGGAGGGCCACAAATTGGTAATGTTTGTCCAGAAAGGCGAACCTTAGGAACTGATGATGTTCTTTGTGGATAGGAATATGTAGGTACGCATCCTTTAGATCCATGGTAGTCATAAATTGACCTTCCTGGATAGTGGGTAGAATCGTTCGAATGGTTTCCATTTTGAACGATGGTACCCTGAGAAATTTGTTTAGGATCTTCAGATCCAAAATTGGTCTTAATGTTCCCTCTTTTTTGGGAACTACGAACAGATTTGAATAAAATCTCATTCCCTGTTCTTTTATTGGGACAGGGTGTATCACTCCCATTTTTAACAGGTCTTCTACACAATGTAAGAACGCCTGTCTCTTTATTTGGTTTAAGGATAAGTGAGACATGTGGAACCTTCCCCTTGGGGGTAGTTCCCTGAATTCCAGAAGATAACCCTGAGAAACTATTTCTAGAGCCCAGGGATCCCGAACATCTCTTGCCCAAGCCTGAGCAAAGAGAGAGAGTCTGCCCCCTACTAGATCCGGTCCCGGATCGGGGGCTACTCCTTCATGCTTTCTTGTTAGCAGCAGCAGGCTTCTTGACCTGCTTACCCTTGTTCCAGCCTTGCATAGGTTTCCAGGCTGGTTTGGGCTGTGAGGCATTACCCTCTTGCTTAGAGGATGCAGAATTAGAGGCCGGTCCGTTCCTGAAATTGCGAAAGGAACGAAAATTAGACTTATTCTTGGCCTTGAACGGCCTATCTTGTGGAAGGGCGTGGCCCTTTCCCCCAGTGATGTCTGAGATAATCTCTTTCAATTCTGGTCCGAAGAGAGTTTTACCTTTGAAAGGGATGTTAAGCAATTTTGTCTTGGATGATACATCCGCTGACCAAGACTTTAGCCAAAGCGCTCTACGCGCCACAATTGCAAACCCTGAATTTTTCGCCGCTAATTTAGCTAATTGCAAGGCGGCATCTAAAATAAAAGAGTTAGCCAACTTAAGTGCGTGAACTCTGTCCATAACCTCCTCATATGGAGTCTCTCTACCGAGCGACTTTTCTAGTTCCTCGAACCAGAACCACGCTGCAGTAGTGACAGGAACAATGCACGAAATGGGTTGTAGAAGGTAACCTTGCTGTACAAAAATCTTTTTAAGCAAACCTTCCAATTTTTTATCCATAGGATCTTTGAAAGCACAACTATCCTCGATAGGCATAGTAGTGCGCTTGTTTAAAGTAGAAACTGCCCCCTCGACCTTAGGGACTGTCTACCATAAGTCCTTTCTGGGGTCGACCATAGGAAATAATTTCTTAAATATAGGAGGGGGAACAAAAGGTATGCCGGGCTTCTCCCACTCCTTATTCACTATGTCCGCCACCCGCTTGGGTATAGGAAAAGCGTTGGGGTGCACCGGAACCTCTAGAAACTTGTCCATTTTGCATAATTTCTCTGGAATGACCAAGTTGTCACAATCATCCAGAGTAGATAACACCTCCTTAAGCAGTGCGCGGAGATGTTCTAATTTAAATTTAAATGTCACAACATCAGGTTCAGCTTGTTGAGAATCTGAAATTTCCCCATCTGACAAAACCTCCCTCATGGCCACTTCAGATTGGTGTGAGGGTATGACAGAACAATTATCATCAGCGCCCTCCTGCTCTTCAGTGTTTAAGACAGAGCAATCGCGCTTTCTCTGATATGCAGGCATTTTGGATAAAATATTTGCTATGGAGTTATCCATTACAGCCGTCAATTGTTGCATGGTAATAAGCATTGGCGCGCTAGATGTACTAGGGGCCTCCTGCGTGGGCAAAACTGGTGTAGACACAGTAGGAGATTATGTAGTATCATGTCTACCCCCCTCATCTGAGGAATCATCTTGGGCAATTTCATTATCTGTGGCAGTACTGTCCTTACTTTGTTTGGACGCTTTGGCACAATTATCACACAAATTTAAATGGGGAGACACATTGGCTTTCATACATATAGAACATAGCTTATCCGAAGGCACAGACATGTTAAATAGGCTTAAACTTGTTAAGAAAGCACAAAAACGTTTTAAAACAAAACCGTTACTGTCTCTTTAAATTTTAAACAGAAACACTTTATTACTGAATATGTGAAAAACTATGAAGGAATTGTTCAAAAATTACCAAAATTTCACCACAGTGTCTTAAAGCATTAAGAGTATTGCACACCAAATTTCAGAGCTTTAACCCTTAAAATAACGGAACCGGAGCCGTTTACAAATGTAACCCCTATACAGTCCCAGCTACAGCTTTTGCTGAGATCTAACCAAGCCCAGAGGGGAATACGATACCAAATGACGCCTTCTAGAAACCTTTCCAGCTATTTTCAGGTCCTCACACATGCATCTGCATGTCTTGCTCTCAAAAACAACTGCGCAGTAATGGCGCGAAAATGAGGCTCAGCCTACAACTGGGAAGGCCCTCCCTGACTGGAAAAGGTGTCTAACATAGTGCCTGCCGTTAAAAAACGTTCCCCAAGCTTATAAATGTGAAATATCAGCATAAACATGTATAAAATGCCCAAATAAAGCAATCGATTTAGCCCATAAAAGTGTCTACCAGTTTTATAGCCCATATTAAGCCCTTTATTCTGTTTGAGACTAAGAAAATGGCTTACCTATCACCATGAGGGGAAAAATGACAGCCTTCCAGCATTACACAGTCTTGTTAGAAATATGGCTAGTCATACCTTAAGCAGAAAAGTCTGCTAACTGTTTCCCCCAACTGAAGTTACTTCATCTCAACAGTCCTATGTGGAAACAGCAATCGATTTTAGTTACTGTCTGCTAAAATCATCTTCCTCTCACAAACAGAAATCTTCATCTTTTTCTGTTTCAGAGTAAATAGTACATACCGGCACTATTTTAAAATAACAAACACTTGATAGAAGAATAAAAAAACTACATTTAAACACCAAAAACTCTTAACCATCTCCGTGGAGATGTTGCCTGTGCAACGGCAAAGAGAATGACTGGGGTGGGCGGAGCCTAGGAGGGACTATATGGCCAGCTTTGCTGGGACTCTTTGCCATTTCCTGTTGGGGAAGAGATATTCCCACAAGTAAGGATGACGCCGTGGACCGGACACACCAATGTTGGAGAAAGCTCTGTTTTGCTAATGCATGGGAAAAGCAAAATCCAGTGACTGTCCCTGGAAATTAGGGACTGTTGGCAACTATGATATATATTGATTTAAATATGAAATAAATACTGATTATATATATATATATATATATATATATATATATATATATATATATATATATATATATATATATATATATATATATATATATATATATATATATATATATATATTTATTTAAAGATCTGTCACCATGCAATTCCAGTACAGTTCATAATAATAAAAAACTGCATTTTATTAAAAATTTAAATACATTTACTTAACCAATTAATTTCAAATTTTCCACTTTTGTAGAACCTCAGTGGTGCATTTGGGTTTTGTGCTGCCCAAGGCACTCAAAATTCTGCTGGCAGGAAGTAATGTGGATTTTTATTTATGTTTTTTTAATGGCATTTGCAAAGTAAATGTTCACAAGGACTTGCAACACACTTACGCACACACACGTCTATCTATTTCTGCAATATATATAAAACCCCCAAACACAGATTTCTTAATACAATACTTCCCTAAACACAATACTAAGTGCTGAAAGCCAACAGAACTAAAGGCAATAGCTAGCTGATTAACCCCTTAATGACCACAGCACTTTTCCATTTTCTGTCCGTTTGGGACCAAGGCTATTTTTCTGCGGTGTTTGTGTTTAGCTGTAATTTTACTCTTACTCATTTACTGTACCCACACATATTATATACTGTTTTTCTCGCCATTAAATGGACTTTCTAAAGATACCATTATTTTCATCATATCTTATAATTTACTATAAAAAAATTATAAAATATGAGGAAAAAATTGAAAAAAACACACTTTTTCTAACTTTGACCCCCAAAATCTGTTACACATCTACAACCACTAAAAAACACCCATGCTAAATAGTTTCTAAATTTTGTCCTGAGTTTAGAAATACCCAATGTTTACATGTTCTTTGCTTTTTTTGTAAGTTATAGGGCCATAAATACAAGAAGCACTTTGCTATTTCCAAACCATTATTTTTCAAAATTAGCGCTAGTTACATTAGAACACTAATATCTTTCAGGAATCTCTGAATATCCATTGACATGTATATATTTTTTTTAGTAGACATCCCAAAGTATTCATCTAGGCCCATTTTGGTATATTTCATGCCACCATTTCACCGCCAAATGCGATTAAATACAAAAAATCGTTCACTTTTTTACTAATTTTTTCACAAACTTTTGGTTTCTCACTGAAATTATATACAAACAGCTTGTGCAATTATGGCTTAAATGGTTGTAAATGCTTCTCTGGGATCCCCTTTGTTCAGAAATAGCAGACATATATGGCTTTGGCGTTGCTTTTTAGTAATTAGAAGGCTGCTAAATGCCACTGCGCACTACACGTGTATTATGCCCAGCAGTGAAGGGGTTAATTATGGAGCATGTAGGGAGCTTTTAGGGATACTTTTAGCTTTAGTGTAGTGTAGTAGACAACCCCAAGTATTGATCTAGGCCAATTTTGGTATATTTCATGCCACCATTTCACCGCCAAATGCGATCAAATAAAAAAAACGTTAAATTTTTCACAATTTTAGGTTTCTCACTGAAATCATTTACAAACAGCTTGTGCAATTATGGCACTAATGGTTGTAAATGCTTCTCTGGGATCCCCTTTGTTCAGAAATAGCAGACATATATGGCTTTGGCGTTGTTTTTTGGTAATTAGAAGGCCGCCAAATGCCGCTGCATTTCACACGTGTATTATGGCTAGCAGTGAAGGGGTTAATTATGTAGCTTGCAGGGTTCATTTTAGTTTTAGTGTAGAGCTCAGCCTCCCACCTGAAACATGAGACCCCCTGATCCCTCCCAAACAGCTCTCTTCCCTCCCCCACCCCACAATTGTCCCCGCCATCTTAAGTACTGGCAGAAAGTCTGCCAGTACTAAAATAAAAGCTATACTTGGGCATTTTTTTGTTTGTTTTTTGGCATATTTACATATGCTGCTGTGTAGGATCCCCCCTTAGTCTCCAACCTCACTGATCCCCCACCAAACAGCTCTCTAACCCTCCCCCTCTGCCTTAACGGGCGCCATCTTGGGTACTGGCAGCTGTCTGCCAGTACCCAGTTTAGTAACAAATGTGCCTTTTTTTTTTTTTTTAAATGCCCTTTTCTGTAGTGTAGCTTTCCCCCCCCCCCCCAAGACCATCTCCCCACCCCTTCCAGATCCCTTAGCTGTTTATTTCTAACTTTTTAAAATGTTTTATTTTAACTTTTAGCAGCTTTATTTTTCTGTAGTGTAGCGGTTCCCTCCCGCTCCCGCCCCGTGCACGCGCCCGCCGCCGCCCCCCGTGCATGCGCGCGCTCCCGTGCGCGCTCCCGACGGTTCCACCCCCGATCCCGCCCCCCTTCCCTCCACTTGGCACATCGATGGCCGCCCACCCGCCTCCCAGACTTGCTCCCACCCACCAACGATATCGGCCACCGATGTCCGGTGCAGAGAGGGCCACAGAGTGGCTCTCTCTGCATCGGATGGCCAAGGGGGGTTATTGCAGGATGCCTCCATATCGAGGCATCACTGCAATAACCGGAAAGCAGCTGGAAGCGAGCAGGATCGCTTCCAGCTGCTTTCCAGACCAAGGACATACGCCACACGTCCTCGGTCATTAACTGTATTTTTTTTGAGGACGTGTGGCGTACGTCCTTGGTCATTAAGGGGTTAAAAGAAAGGTTCAGAGCTACCTCTAAACTGTAAGCTCCAGGGGCAGTCTGTTATTATACCCCCCTAGAATGTAAGCTCCTATTGTATACCTGTATAATACTTCTAAAATAACTGTAAGCTTTTTACAAATATAGCCACAAAAAACTGCTGCCCCTCCCAATCTGCAACCCTAGGCAAGTGCCTTGTAAATAGGCCCCTGTTGAACCTGCAAAATAAATAGTGCAAAACACCAAATTTTCAGCCTAATTAATCCAATCCCACATTTATTATAGCTCATCTAAACTTTATTAATTAATTAAACTAGTATATCCTTCCCACAGGGCAAGCTCAAGACATTGTGCTGATTGGGTCTGCGTATGAAATAATGCCCACCCCCTCCCGACTTCTACCTATTGTATAACTCATTCTAACAGCCCACCTGGCCTCCCCAGAGTCCTCCTTACTAAACCTGCAGGCTTAATCAAGTAGCATGTCCCACTCCTCTCCCACCGATGAGTCTCACTATGAATGCCACCCACATGCCGTGCCCAGCTATCTTGACTATGACCAGTGGAGTCTTCTGTGGTCATGTCATGTTGTTGCCGCCTGCTATGACCCTGCTGTACCTGCATGGGACTTGAGACTGTTTCCCCCACAAGAGGAGCTAGAGCAGAGATCAGGAAGGAGGTCTGGGTATGACATTGTGCTGGACTTATTCACTAAAGTGCCACCATGGGTCAGTTGGACCCATCATTAGGCAATCCCTGCCCTCCTAACATTCCCATATGACCTCCTAGACTGTAAGGTCTGCCTTTTTTGAGGGAGGTATGTGAGCGGGGCTACATGTGTTCCGTGGGAGGAGTTGGGACAGAAAGGTGCACAGTTGAAGGTTTACCAAGTGTAGGGTTGGGTGGACTATAATCGGAGTTGGAGTAGGCTGTGGGAGGAGTCTGGCCAGTCCTTAAAGGGACAGTTTACTCAAAACATGTTTTCCCTTTAATTTGTTCCCAACGATTCACTTTACCTGCTGGAGTGTATTAAATTGTTTACAAGTCTTTCCATTGCCATTATATTGGCATTTGAATTCATTTATTTAGCCTGTGGTATCCCCACCCAACCTGAAAGTTTTTGGCCACGAGACCAAGCTGTGTTAACACAGTCAGTAGAATAAATTACACTCCCAGTGGGTTATAGAAGAGATAAGGTAATAAAATGTTAATTTTCCATTGTTCTCTACAAGTATTGGTGACTGGTTTATGTACAGATATAAGATAAAGGAGCAGTTATATTTACACAATGTGATAAAGTAATGAGATCTGATTATACCTACAAGCTCAACCCATTTTATTAGGTTGTGGCTTCAAAACACAAATCAGCTAATTCATATACACAAATAAACCTTAAAAAAGCAAATCTCATACATTTTATACTCTGCAGCTGGTAAAAAAAGTAATTGGAACCACATTAAGGGAAAAACTATTTTATAGTATACTGTCCCTTTAAAGAGACAGTTTAATCAAAAATTATCTCCCCTTTAATTTGTTCCCAATGATCCACTTTACCTGCTGAAGTGTATTAAATTGTTTACAAGTATTTCCATTACCTTATATTGGCATTTGAAATAGTTGATTTAGCCTGTGGTATCCCCACCTATTCTGAAAGTGTTTGGCCTTAAAGGGACACTGTACCCAAAAATGTTCTTTTGTGATTCAGATTGAGCATGGATTTTTAAGCAACTTTCTAATTTACTCCTATTATCAAATTTTCTTCTTTCTCTTGGTATCTTTATTTGAAATGCAAGAATGTAAGTTTAGATGCCGGCCCGTTTTTGGTGAACAACCTGCGTTGTCCTTGCTGATTGGTGGATAAATTCATCCACCAATAAAAAAGTGCTGTTCAGAGTACTGAAACAAAAAAAAAAGCTTAGATGTCTTCTTTTTCAAATAATGATAGCAAGAGAACGAAGAAAAATTTATAATAGGAGTAAATTAAATTGCTTAAATTGCATGCTCTTTCTGAATTACAAAAGAAAAATTTTGGGTACAGTGTCCCTTTAAGGCCAAGCTGTGTAAACACAGACAGTAGAAGAACTTAGACTCTCTGGTGTATAGAAGAGAAAAGGTAATAACATGTTAATTTTCCATTGTTCTCTCCAAGTATTGGTGATTGGTTTACAGACAGATATAAGATAAAGAAGCAGGTATATGTACACAATGTGATAAAGTAATGAGATCTGATTATACCTACAAGCTCAACCCATTTGACTAGGTTGTGGCTTCAAAACACAAAATCAGCAAATTTATATACACAAATAAACCTTAAAAAGCTAAATCTCATACATTTTATACTCTGCAGCTGGTAAAAAAGTAATTAGAAACACATTAAGGGAAAAATAATATTATAGTATACTGTCCGTTACATTTCACTGTAAGGTAAACTGTTAGAGGGGCAGCAGGTAGGGCACTTAGACCATGACCTTCCCATAATATGCCGGATGAATATACATTGAGGAGCCAGCAATGCATTTGTTAGGTATAAAAGTATGTGAATTATAATGCATGTCAAATAATTTAAAAAGAATCCTGAAGTAATATTTTAAGAGTTGTTGCTTCCTTGCTACTGAGATATGTGATGGCTGAACTAATGCAATATACTTACACCTGCAAGTCAAATAAACTATTATTTTGTAATATGGATTCGTACAAGATATTGCCATAGCAGGGGAGAATCATTTTCCGTTTCCTTTTATTTCCCATTGAGTTCCTGTTAGATGCTGTCTATATTTACATCTAAATGTTCCTCTTTAGCACCAACATAAATGAAGAATGACATGCTGTGCACATTTAGGCAATGACGCTGTTTTTTTTTGTGGAGCTAAAAATAAAACTTATTGTCTAAGCACTTAGATTATTGCTAAGATAGCTCTTAAAGGGACAGTAAACACTTTGAGATTGTAATATAAACTGTTTAAGAGTAGTTAAACAAATTTACAGTGTACTTTCATTGTTTATTTTTCCCCCTTTTCATATATATATATATATATATATATATATATATATATATATATATATATATATATATATATATATATATATATATATATATATATATATATATATATATATATATATATTAAAAAAAAGGATTTTCAAGTTCTGAAGACTGAAAGTACACACTGCAAACACTTCATTAGATCTTGTACATATCTGTCCCAAAGCAGAGCTTATCAAATAGTAAACTGCAAAACAATGCAGCAACAAGTTCAGATTGGCTCCTTTAAATATGGCCAGAAGTGGGTGGAGTTTGGCTAATGAAAAAACAATTGCAGAAAACAAGATGTTTATTGGTTTAATTTGTTTATATGTTTACAATTGTTCATTGTGTTATTTTAGAGCATGGCCAGAGAAAAGTCTTGTAACAACAAAGAATTCACTTTAAAACTATTGGAGATGGCCAATTTATCTTTGTGCAAGTTGCAGAGTTGACATTGCTGGGGTCCAGATAGATCTGGGACTGAGCTTATGTTAAAAGTCAATGCAACCATATCACATTTCAATGGTAAACATGAAAACTCTCTAGCCTATAGTCTCACCCCATTTTACAGATAAAGGACTTGGACATGAAACTCTACATGACCCCCCCCCCCCATACAGTGGTTACACAAACACAATAAAATGCAAAGTACATACATTATTTTTCTCTGTTTCACTTTTCCTGTAATTTACCTCTACAAATAGTTTTTTACCACCTCTTCCATACTGCACATTATTTGCTTAGAGCACTGCATGAGTTCTTTACCTCTTACTTCTGATTGGCCAGAGCAAATGAGACCAGGTAACATAAATAACATTAAAGGGACACTGAACCCAACATTTTTCTTTCATGATTCAGATAGAGCATACAATTTTAAGCAACTTTCTAATTTACTCCTATTATCAAATTTTCTTTATTCTCGTGGTATCGTTATTTGAAAAGCAAGAATGTAAGTTTAATGCCGGCCTATTTTTGTTTAACAACCTGCGTTGTCCTTGCTGATTGTTGGATAAATTCCCCCACAAATAAACAAGTGCTGTCCAGTGTTTGAACCAAAAAATGTCTGGCTCCTTAGCTTAGATGCCTTCTTTTTTAAATAAAGATAGCAAGAAAACGAAGAAAAATTGATAATATGAGTAAATTAGAAATTTGCATAAAATTGCATGCTCTATCTGAATCATGAAAGAAAAAACTTGGCTTCAGTATCCCTTTAAAGGGACATGAAACCCATTTTTTTCCCATGATTCAGATAGAGAATACAATTTTAAATAACATTCTAATTTACATCTATTATTTAATTTGCTTCATTCTTCAGATATCCTTTGTTGATGAAAAAGCAATGCACATGGGTGAGCCAATCACACGAGGCATCTATGTGCAGCCACCATTCAGCAGCTACTGAGCGTATTTAGATATGCTTTTCAACAAAGGATATCAAGAGAATGAAGCAAATTAGATAAAATAAATCATTTGGAGAGTTGTTTCGAACTGCATGTTCTTTCTAAATCATGAAAGAAAAAATGTGGGTTTCATAATCCTTTAAGTGTATTCCCCAACGTCAGTATTTGCCAGCAGACATAAGACCTGCATCTTTGTTGATAACATTACTGGGAATTCCTATCTATATTTTTTTTTTTATCACTCAGTATTTTTGTGAAGGTGATGTAAGATCGTCTTTTGGTTACAGTACGTGTGTATTTCCTCAAATGCCTTGAGCACTGCGTGACAGTAGAGTTTACAACAATGTTATACATAAGACACATGCATGCTCCTGAGCCTACTTCAGTATGCTCTCATCGATAAATGATGCCAAGTGAAAAAGGTAAATTTAGTAACAGGCGTAATCAGGAAACGTTTTCCATTTTGTAATTCTAAACACTCTAAATCATAAAAATGTTCTAACTTCCATATCCCTCTAAATGGCCATTATAGCGCTGCGGAATCTGTTGGCGCTCTACAAATAACCAATAATAATAATAGTAAAAAATGACATGCTCTAATTTGTAATACTAATGACCCTGCACCTCTGTGTGTTTAAACCCGCAAAAGGGTTAAAGACATAGTAGAAGTACAGCTCTCCCTGTAGAGCACTGCTAGTCTAAAGCAGAAACTGCTGCTCATCCAATAAGCAGCACTAGTTATACGGCAAGTAGCACTGCTGATTGGGTCAGGGGCAGTTTCCACTTGAGACCAGCAGTGCTTTGTGGCTAAATACAGAGTAGAAGTACTGTTCTGTAGTCACATAGCACTGCGGGTCCCAAGTGGAAACTGCCATTGACCCAATCAGCAGTGCTATACGGGTACAGAGTGTTACTTCTACTATGCGTTTAACCCCTTTGTGGTGATTAAATAAATAGAATCTTAAAATTACATGCGCTAATGAAATCGAAAATTGGAAAATTGTTTAAAATTCCAATCCATTTAAGTGCTATTTTGACTTTACAGCAGCTTTAAATAAAAGCTGTTTAATTTGTCTTTAACAAGAAGTGCACGCTTGTGTATAGGTAATCCCTAGGGACAGATTGCTCACTAGCGGATAACAACATCTCCTACAACGTTATTGGTGAAAAGTAATTTGCCCCACAAACATAATATCAACCATACATTATAAACCAATTTTATAAATAAATCATTTAAAAATTTTTTTTTTTAATAAAATGTAAAATATCTTCTGTCAGAAAAAAAGTTACTGTCCCTTTAAAAACTAAAAAGCAATAAGCTACCTGGCAATGGCTACAACTTCATACAACTACATTCCCTTTTTACACTTTATGAACCAATTAGATAATATCTGTGTCCCCTTCTTTAAGGTCCAACTATTTTTCTAAAACATTTTCCAAAAAATAGCACTCAGTGCCCTGTTTGTGTACAGTTTTCTTCTTTTCAATTAGCCATAAAGTTATCCCTCTAATCAGAATTGTATTTACAGTACAAACAGTACAAGCCCTCCCATTCACAAGCAAATCAAGACAGACATTGCAGCACACTCAGCTGTACTGTCTGTCATACAGACATATATGTAAACACACTACTGTACGAAATGATCATATGACATGGCCCATATACTACTGGTCTATCTGTGCCTGCAGTCACAGTGTACAGCAGATGTCTAGCTACGTACACAGACGAATAGGCAGATAAACAGTTCATTTATAGCTGAGATTTAGATATTGTAAAATGAAATCTATTAAAAACAAACAGATCGCAGCCTTACCTTGCACTGACAGATTGCAGTACAGCCACATACAGTATAGTTACACCTCCTTACAGTGCTGCAAGCAGTAAATGTTCTCTCCCTGTGACACTCCCTCTTTCTCTTCCCACCAGGAATTTTTTAACTGCTGAACAAGTCCAAGCCCTTAATTAACTCTGTGAGTTCCAGAAAGGTGCTCAAGGTCACTCCGGGACTGTGCGAGTTCCAGCAACTCAATAATTGCTCAACTCTAACACTAAAGCTACAATTTAAACTTAGATGATTCATAAACATAGAGCATGCAATAAAAAACAAACTTTCCAATTTACTGGTATGATCAAATTGTCTTTTTATATGCACACGTTCTAATACACAAGCACTTACTGAGCATGTGCAAGAGCTCGCAGTTTATAAAGGTCTGTGATTGGCTGATGGATATCATATGATCTAGGGGACAGGGAAATGGAGAAAAAACTTAAAAATACTGTCTATATACAGCTAGTTATTTTCTCTATCTGTTGTTCTATAGTACGCTAGGAACAACTGTATTTAAAGTGTGTTTATCTCTTAATTTTAGGGTGAGTGAGTGATCTGCATAGATCCTTACAGTACCATGACAGCATTAACCCTCTAATGTAGTTGGGGCTGCCCTCTGGACAGGTGTTGAAGGTCCCTTGCATCCCCTTCAATTATGATCTCCCAGTGATGTCACTTTTTTCTTTTTAACATTTCATTGTTTCAATAATACATATACATATATATATATATATATATATATATATATATATATATATATATATATATATATATATATATATATATATATATATATATATATACAGTATATATATATTTCTTTCATGTAATTAGCAAGAGTCCATGAGCTAGTGACATATGGGATATACATTCCTACCAGGAGGGGCAAAGTTTCCCAAACCTCAAAATGCCTATAAATACACCCCTCACCACACCCACAAATCAGTTTTACAAACTTTGCCTCCTATGGAGGTGGTGAAGTAAGTTTGTGCTAGATTCTACGTTGATATGCGCTCCGCAGCAGGTTGGAGCCCGGTTTTCCTCTCAGCGTGCAGTGAATGTCAGAGGGATGTGAGGAGAGTATTGCCTATTTGAATTCAATGATCTCCTTCTACGGGGTCTATTTCATAGGTTCTCTGTTATCGGTCGTAGAGATTCATCTCTTACCTCCCTTTTCAGATCGACGATATACTCTTATATATACCATTACCTCTACTGATTCTCGTTTCAGTACTGGTTTGGCTTTCTACTACGTGTAGATGAGTGTCCTGGGGTAAGTAAGTCTTATTTTCTGTGACACTCTAAGCTATGGTTGGGCACTTTTATATAAAGTTCTAAATATATGTATTCAAACATTTATTTGCCTTGACTCAGGATGTTCAATGTTCCTTATTTCAGACAGTCAGTTTCATATTTGGGATAATGCATATGAATTTATCATTTTTTTCTTACCTTAAAATTGACTTTTTTCCTGTGGGCTGTTAGGCTCGCGGGGGCTGAAAATGCTTCATTTTATTGCGTCATTCTTGGCGCAGACTTTTTTGGCGCAAAAATATTTTTCTATTTCCGGCGTCATACGTGTCGCCGGAAGTTGCGTCATCCTTTTGACGTTTTTTGCGCCAAAAGTGTGGGCGTTCCGGATGTGGCGTCATTTTTGGCGCCAAAAGAATTTAGGCGCCAAATAATGTGGGCGTCTTTTTTGCCGCTAAAAAATATGGGCGTCATTATTGTCTCCACATTATTTAAGTCTCATTATTTATTGCTTCTGGTTGCTAGAAGCTTGTTCACTGGCATTTTTTCCCATTCCTGAAACTGTCATTTAAGGAATTTGATCAATTTTGCTTTATATGTTGTTTTTTCTATTACATATTGCAAGATGTCCCAGATTGACCCTGAGTCAGAAGATACTACTGGAAAATCACTGCCTGGTGCTGGATCTACCAAAGTTAAGTGTATCTGCTGTAAACTTGTGGTATCTGTTCCTCCAGCTGTTGTTTGTAATGAATGTCATGACAAACTTGTTAATGCAGATAATATTTCCTTTAGTAATACTACATTACCTGTTGCTGTTCCATCAACATCTAATACTAGTGTTCCTGTTAACATAAGAGATTTTGTGTCTAAATCCATTAAGAAGGCTATGTCTGTTATTCCTCCTTCTAGTAAACGTAAAAGGTCTTTTAAAACTTCTCATTTTTCAGATGAATTTTTAAATGAACATCATCATTCTGATTCTGATAGTGGTTCCTCTGGTTCAGAGGATTCTGTCTCAGAGGTTGATGCTGATAAATCTTCATATTTATTCAAAATGGAATTTATTCGTTCTTTACTTAAAGAGGTTTTAATTGCATTAGAAATAGAGGATTCTGGACCTCTTGATACTAAATCTAAACATTTAAATAAGGTTTTTAAATCTCCTGTAGTTATTCCAGAGGTTTTTCCTGTCCCTGATGCTATTTCTGAAGTAATCTCCAGGGAATGGAATAATTTGGGTAATTCTTTTACTCCTTCTAAACGTTTTAAGCAATTATATCCTGTGCCAGCTGACAGATTAGAGTTTTGGGACAAAATCCCTAAAGTTGATGGGGTTATCTCTACTCTTGCTAAACGTACTACTATTCCTACGGCAGATAGTACTTCCTTTAAGGATCCTTTAGATAGGAAAATTGAATTCTTTCTAAGAAAAGCTTACTTATGTTCAGGTAATCTTCTTAGACCTGCTATATCTTTAGCGGATGTTGCTGCAGCTTCAACTTTTTGGTTGGAAGCTTTAGCGCAACAAGTATCAGATCATAATTCTCATGGCATTGTTAATCTTCTTCAACATGCCAATAACTTTATTTGTGATGCCATCTTTGATATCATTAGAGTTGATGTCAGGTATATGTCTCTAGCTATTTTAGCTAGAAGAGCTTTATGGCTTAAAACTTGGAATGCTGATATGTCTTCTAAGTCAACTTTGCTTTCCCTTTCCTTCCAGGGTAATAAATTATTTGGTTCTCAGTTGGATTCTATTATCAAAACTGTTACTGGAGGGAAAGGAACTTTTTTACCACAGGATAAAAAATCTAAAGGTAAATTTAGGTCTAATAATCGTTTTCGTTCCTTTCGTCACAATAAGGAACAAAAGCCTGATCCTTCATCCTCAGGAGCGGTATCAGTTTGGAAACCATCTCCAGTCTGGAATAAATCCAAGCCTTTTAGAAAACCAAAGCCAGCTCCCAAGTCCACATGAAGGTGCGGCCCTCATTCCAGCTCAGCTGGTAGGGGGCAGATTACGATTTTTCAAAGAAATTTGGATCAATTCAATTCACAATCTTTGGATTCAGAACATTGTTTCAGAAGGGTACAGAATTGGCTTCAAAATAAGGCCTCCTGCAAAGAGATTTTTTCTTTCCCGTGTCCCAGTAAATCCAGCGAAGGCTCAAGCATTTCTGAAATGTGTTTCAGATCTAGAGTTGGCTGGAGTAATCATGCCAGTTCCAGTTCTGGAACAGGGACTGGGGTTTTATTCAAATCTCTTCATTGTACCAAAGAAGGGGAATTCCTTCAGACCAGTTCTGGATCTAAAAATATTGAATCGTTATGTAAGGATACCAACATTCAAAATGGTAACTATAAGGACTATCCTGCCTTTTGTTCAGCAAGGGCATTATATGTCCACAATAGATTTACAGGATGCATATCTGCATATTCCGATTCATCCAGATCACTATCAGTTTCTGAGATTCTCTTTCCTAGACAAGCATTACCAATTTGTGGCTCTGCCGTTTGGCCTAGCAACAGCTCCAAGGATTTTTACAAAGGTTCTCGGTGCCCTTCTGTCTGTAATCAGAGAACAGGGTATTGTGGTATTTCCTTATTTGGACGATATCTTGGTACTTGCTCAGTCTTCACATTTAGCAGAATCTCATACGAATCGACTCGTATTGTTTCTTCGAGATCATGGTTGGAGGATCAATTTGCCAAAAAGTTCATTGATTCCTCAGACAAGGGTAACCTTTTTAGGTTTCCAGATAGATTCAGTGTCCATGACTCTGTCTCTGACAGACAAGAGAGGTCTAAAATTGGTTTCAGCCTGTCGAAACCTTCAGTCTCAATCATTCCCTTCGGTAGCCTTATGCATGGAAATTCTAGGTCTTATGACTGCTGCATCGGGCGCGATCCCCTTTGCTCGTTTTCACATGCAACCTCTTCAGCTCTGTATGCTGAACCAGTGGTGCAGGGATTTCACAAAGATACATCAATTAATATCTTTAAAACTATTTGTACGACACTCTCTGACGTGGTGGACAGATCACCAACGTTTAGTTCAGGGGGCTTCTTTTGTTCTTCCAACCTGGACTGTGATTTCAACAGATGCAAGTCTGACAGGTTGGGGAGCAGTTTGGGGGTCTCTGACAGCACAAGGAGTTTGGGAATCTCAGGAGGTGAGATTACCAATCAATATTTTGGAACAATTTTCAGAGCTCTTCAGTCTTGGCCTCTTCTAAAGAGAGAATCGTTCATTTGTTTTCAGACAGACAATGTCACAACTGTGGCATATATCAATCATCAAGGAGGGACTCACAGTCCTCTGGCTATGAAAGAAGTATCTCGAATTCTGGTTTGGGCGGAATCCAGCTCCTGTCTAATTTCTGCGGTTCATATCCCAGGTATAGACAATTGGGAAGCGGATTATCTCAGCCGCCAAACGTTACATCCAGGCGAATGGTCTCTTCACCCAGAGGTATTTCTTCAGATTGTTCAAATGTGGGGACTTTCAGAAATAGATCTGATGGCTTCTCATCTAAACAAGAAACTTCCCAGGTATCTGTCCAGATCCAGGGATCCTCAAGCGGAAGCAGTGGATGCATTGTCACTTCCTTGGAAGTATCATCCTGCCTATATCTTTCCGCCTCTAGTTCTTCTTCCAAGAGTAATCTCCAAGATTCTGAAGGAATGCTCGTTTGTTCTGCTGGTGGCTCCAGCATGGCCGCACAGGTTTTGGTATGCGGATCTTGTCCGGATGGCCTCTTGCCAACCGTGGACTCTTCCGTTAAGACCAGACCTTCTGTCGCAGGGTCCTTTTTTCCATCAGGATCTCAAATCCTTAAATTTAAAGGTATGGAGATTGAACGCTTGATTCTTAGTCAAAGAGGTTTCTCTGACTCTGTGATTAATACTATGTTACAGGCTCGTAAATCTGTATCTAGGAAGATATATTATAGAGTCTGGAAGACTTACATTTCTTGGTGTCTTTCTCATCATTTTTCCTGGCATTCTTTTAGAATTCCGAGAATTTTACAGTTTCTTCAGGATGGTTTGGATAAAGGTTTGTCTGCAAGTTCCTTGAAAGGACAAATCTCTGCTCTTTCTGTTCTCTTTCACAGAAAGATTGCTAATCTTCCTGATATTCGTTGTTTTGTACAAGCTTTGGTTCGTATAAAACCTGTCATTAAGTCAATTTCTCCTCCTTGGAGTTTGAATTTGGTTCTGGGGGCTCTTCAAGCTCCTCCATTTGAACCTATGCATTCTTTGGACATTAAATTACTTTCTTGGAAAAGTTTTGTTTCTTTTGGCCATCTCTTCTGCTAGAAGAGTTTCTGAATTATCTGCTCTTTCTTGTGAGTCTCCTTTTCTGATTTTTCATCAGGATAAGGCGGTGTTGCGAACTTCTTTTCAATTTTTACCTAAGGTTGTGAATTCTAACAACATTAGTAGAGAAATTGTGGTTCCTTCATTATGTCCTAATCCTAAGAATTCTAAGGAGAAATCACTGCATTCTTTGGATGTAGTTAGAGCTTTGAAATATTATGTTGAAGCTACTAAGAATTTCAGAAAGACTTCTAGTCTTTTTGTTATCTTTTCCGGTTCTAGGAAAGGTCAGAAGGCCTCTGCCATTTCTTTGGCATCTTGGTTGAAATCTTTAATTCATCATGCTTATGTCGAGTCGGGTAAAACTCCGCCTCAAAGGATTACAGCTCATTCTACTAGGTCAGTTTCTACTTCCTGGGCTTTTAGGAATGAAGCTTCTGTTGATCAGATTTGCAAAGCAGCAACTTGGTCTTCTTTGCATACTTTTACTAAATTCTACCATTTTGATGTATTTTCTTCTTCTGAAGCAGTTTTTGGTAGAAAAGTACTTCAGGCAGCTGTTTCAGTTTGATTCTTCTGCTTATAATTTCAGTTTTTTTCATTATAAGATTTAAACTTTATTTTGGGTGTGGATTATTTTCAGCGGAATTGGCTGTCTTTATTTTATCCCTCCCTCTCTAGTGACTCTTGCGTGGAAGATCCACATATTGGGTAGTCATTATCCCATACGTCACTAGCTCATGGACTCTTGCTAATTACATGAAAGAAAACATAATTTATGTAAGAACTTACCTGATAAATTCATTTCTTTCATATTAGCAAGAGTCCATGAGGCCCACCCTTTTTTGTGGTGGTTATGATTTTTTTGTATAAAGCACAATTATTCCAATTCCTTATTTTTTATGCTTTCGCACTTTTTTCTTATCACCCCACTTCTTGGCTATTCGTTAAACTGATTTGTGGGTGTGGTGAGGGGTGTATTTATAGGCATTTTGAGGTTTGGGAAACTTTGCCCCTCCTGGTAGGAATGTATATCCCATACGTCACTAACTCATGGACTCTTGCTAATATGAAAGAAATGAATTTATCAGGTAAGTTCTTACATAAATTATGTTTTTTTTTCATTTTTTGATTTATTTATTTTTGTTTTTAGTATTGCTTTTGTTGTAAGGTTTATTTCTGTGGAAAAATGTCTCTAATATTATTTTTGTAATTACTATCCCATTTCCTATTTAGATTACAAATAAAATTCTTTGGCTATATAAAAATGATGAAAAGAGTGCTTGATTCCCTGTCTTTTATTGTGTATATATTGAGCAGGTAAAAGTTTTAAGTTCGATTTTGGACTAGTATGGTTATGTATTGTGTAACTTGGATATTTTTGACAAATCCGAATCGACGTAACATAACTAACGAGTGACAACAAATCGATTTGAATTCATTTGTTTTTATTCAAATGAGTGTAGTGTCATATTCTTCTACGGACTTCTTGTCCAATTAGATCATTCCTTTTGTTTTGTGGGTTGGATTACACACAGTGTCACAGTGATAGTCTTCTAGTCTAATTATCGTATTATTTTAATTTTGTGGGTAGGATTACTGTCACACGCAGTGCAATGTGCTTTTAGCTTTCCTCAAGGGTTGTGCATTTGAATCTATCCAAAATGATAGAACCGAATACGTTCCGAATATAACAAATTTTGCCAAATTAACGATTCGGTCCGAAATTATGAATCGATACAAAATTACTAATGATTCAATTACGTTTTCGAATGGATCAGAATTTATGAATTCGGAACGACACAAATAAAAACTAAACTAATTACCACCGCATACCGAATTAATCCGACTATATCGAATCGAAATTTTTAAAAAAAATAATCGAAACGAACAAAACCAAATTTTTCTATTGCGCACATGTCTAATATTTTTTATTCCAATGTTCTCAACATAGCAGAATATGTTGTGTTTATTAATAGATATTCCTATATATATATATATATATATATGTATATATATATATATATATATATATATATATATATATATATATATATCTGTGCACATGTATATATTAGTGCATAAGTATGATAGTATGTGATATGACCTCATATGTACATATAATTATTTGTAAATATGAGCTCATATCACATACTATCATACTTGTTTTAACTTGTGCACTAATACTGCCCATTTACTTTGATACTTGTGTATGGATTTGTTCCAATTTTTTGTTTATTAATACTTTTGTACCATATTATGATTGGATAATGATTTAAGGGGCGGTTCTTCTCAGATGAGGGGGTGGGTTTTAACACCTGATATATACACTGTTTTTCACATTTTCACTTAGTCTGATGAAGGAGTGAGATCCCCGAAGTGTTACGTATTGTTTTTGTGCCAATAAAGCACTTTTTCATTAAATCCAATGAGTGCATGCTGATTATGGACTTATAATTTCAATTGCCTGCACCCTCATAGCTGACTATTAGGTGAGAGTGCACTCTGCTGGGATTTGTGTATATAGGCTTTCATTCCGAAGGGGTTAAGAATAAAAAACACCCCCACTATAGGCCGCAATAATGCCACATTCTGTGTTAAGTGGCGTGGTATTCAGAACAAGTAGAAGTGGCATCTTTACTAAAGCAGGTTGAAAACTAAATGACTGTGTTTGAAACCACGGATACTGGTAAATTAAGTGGTGAAGGGGACAATGATTGGCTACAGAAAATCAAGAAACAGGTGGACAATAATGAAAAAGACCTTATTTCTTTCAAAGAAAGAAAATGGGAAGTGGTAACCAGCTACTATAGAGATAAAATAATTTACAGGTGGCTTCTGGGTCCTGAAGAGAGAAGGTTCATGTCCAGAAATAGAAGGCCTAGGGTATACAAACCAAGAACCCTGAATATGGTAGAGAGCTCTGATAATAGCTCGGGTTCAGAACATATGGGTTCAGAGGAATTGGGCACTATCACAGGATCCCAACCTATGACTATAGGTCAAAAAATGTCACAAGGGGAGGCCACACCCCAGAAGAAGTGGCTGCAAACACAAGAAGGGACACTCGGGGGAGACCACCATGGAAATGGTGCAAAGGATGGAACAGAGTATAATTATAAACCTTAGTACACACCAGATGACGCCAACAGAACAAAGTGTCCTTGAAAAGGGCTTAACATTTGTCCCCACGACCAGACCTGACAAATTTGAATTACATGTTTATCTCTATAAGTTCAATAGAAAGCTCAGATTAAAGGAGCATTTTGGCCAAAATGAGGGTATTGTGGAAAAGTTCAAGAAAAAGAGCAAGTTTGACCCCAAAACTGAATGCCAGTATAAATACATAAACGATCCAAAGAAGATAAATGGTAGCAGCAACAATAAGATAAAAAGTTCAATCTTTATTTCCCCATATTAAAATATATGCTCCAAGGGGGGAGAAGTAAGTATAGAATCAGATACACGGATACAAAAAACAGTATACGCGTTTTGGCGTAAGCCGTAATCACTACTGATAAAAGGGTACATTCAGAGTTTATTTAAAAAGGGTGTACTAAATCCCTATTGGCTGAAACCAATAGTTGGTCCAACCAATAACCGTGTATCTTTAAGTGCGAATATGTGATCGAAAACAAATAAGCACAATGTAGGTAGTGTCCATTAAAGAACACAACATCTAGCAACAGTCTATATTTTAAATTCAAACACACAGAATATACAAATGATTTTCTACATACTGCAATAAGGGATAAGAGATGCAAGAATTTATAGTCCATAGTGAATTGCTATCATTATATCGCTGCTAAGCCATATTATATATGCCGGGGCAAAAATATATAAGGAACACAATCTATTATGTGTCATATAAATCCATTATAAATTACTATGCCTCACGCAGCTAAAATTATTGTCATGACTTCAATTCAAAGATTTGCTAAGAAAGCAATGGACTACAAAAAAATAGTTAGTAATTAATAAGCTACAAAGTAACACATTAGAAATTTAATTTAAGCATTACATAAAAAGTAATAATTTGGCCCTTAAAGAAAAGAAAATATATTATTATGTAACAAAGTATAACATAATAACAACTCGTGTTGGTATCTTCAGGGCTCCATTAACATCACAGAGCCCCAAATGAAAGGGTAAATGTAAGGAACTAGGCTGAGGGGATGGTGTGCATGCGATAAGTGCATAGGTAAAGTAATCACCAATGAGTAGAACTAGATCTTAAATTTGTAAGGACAATTGAGTAATAATAATAATGTATAGATGTATATATAGTTCAAATGATAGGTCAAACACTGACCATCACTACATAAAGGATTGGAGCACTTTGGTCCAGGATTGAATACAAATATACATATATATATATATTTCGTGACCCATCAGTTCATTCCCAGTAATTTATGAGATCATACTCTGCATTAAGTCCTAATGGGACCTTGGTGGAAAGTTTAAAAATCCATAACATTTCTCGTCTCTCTGAAATTTTTTGCCTGTCTCCACCCCGTTATCATCTAAGCGGTCTTTAGACCGCTGCTTCATAACTGCTGTTTCCGGCAAGCCTAAAGGCTCGCGCAGAAACAGGGGCATCATAATTTGGCCCCATAGTCTCTTCAGATAAAATTCTTTTTAAGTACTTATTACATAATCTAACAAAATGCACATCACTTGGCCTTGAATTTTCATTATTTAGTTCTTTATATACCAATTACATAGAAAACTTGCCTTGTTGGAATCATTTCACTACTTCTAATATCCTTAGGGATTCCCACAAATTTGAGTTAATCTTAAAGGGACATGAAACCCAAATATTTTCTTTCATGATTCAGATAGAGCACGTCATTTTAAATAGATTTTTCATTTACTTCTATGATCAAATTTCCTTGTTCTTTTGGTATTCTTTGCTGAAGAGCAGGGACGTAAGCTAATGAGAGTGTATGTGTCTAGAGCAATATATGGCAGCAGTTTTACAAGAATGTTATCCATATGCAATAGGACTAGATGGCAGCACTATGTCTTGCCATATAGTGCTCAAAACACCAACCTAGGTATATCTTCAACAAAGAATACTATGGAAACCAAACAAATTTGATAATTAAAGTACATTTTTAAAATTGGAAAGTTTGTAGTTTCATATCCCTTTAAGTAATTGCTGTATATAATATCGTATTTGTAAGTAAGCAACAACCACAACAAAAAAATGGTGAGGAACTGTATATTTATGGCTTAATATATAAAATGTTAAACTTTGCTTATTTGCTAAGTTTACTAAAGAGTGTAAATGACTAAATTTACAATTCCTACTTGAACAAAATCAATAAAGGGTCGACATTCTAACCTCGCAGGAAAGCGTGGAGTTCCTACCAAAGGAAGATAAAGGGTCTCTCTATGTCTTTATATAACATTTGTAAATATCCTGTTAGGGGTTTCCTTTAACCCCTTAATGACCACAGCACTTTTCCATTTTCTGTCCGTTTGGGACCAAGGCTATTTTTAAATTTTTGCGGTGTTTGTGTTTAGCTGTAATTTTCCTCTTACTCATTTACTGTACCCACACATATTATATACCGTTTTTCTCGCCATTAAATGGACTTTCTAAAGATACCATTATTTTCATCATATCTTATAATTTACTATAAAAAAAATATAAAATATGAGGAAAAAAATGGAAAAAACACACTTTTTCTAACTTTGACCCCCAAAATCTGTTACATATCTACAACCACCAAAAAACACCCATGCTAAATAGTTTTTAAATTTTGTCCTGAGTTTAGAAATACTCAATGTTTACATCTTCTTTGCTTTTTTTGCAAGTTATAGGGCCATAAATACAAGTAGCACTTTGCTGTTTCCAAGCCATTATTTTTCAAAATTAGCGCTAGTTACATTAGAACACTAATATCTTTCAGGAATCTCTGAATATCCATTGACATGTGCATATTTTTTTTTAGTAGACATCCCAAAGTATTCATCTAGGCCCATTTTGGTATATTTCATGCCACCATTTCACAGCCAAATGCGATTAAATACAAAAAAAATCGTTCACTTTTTCACTAATTTTTTCACAAACTTTTGGTTTCTCACTGAAATTATTTACAAACAGCTTGTGCAATTATGGCTTAAATGGTTGTAAATTCTTCTCTGGGATCCCTTTTGTTCAGAAATAGCAGACATATATGGCTTTGGCGTTGCTTTTTAGTAATTAGAAGGCTGCTAAATGTCACTGCGCACTACACATGTATTATGCCCAGCAGTGAAGGGGTTAATTAGGGAGCATGTAAGGAGCTTTTAGGGGTAATTTTAGCTTTAGTGTAGTGTAGTAGACAACCCCAAGTATTGATCTAGGCCAATTTTGGTATATTTCATGCCACCATTTCACCGCCAAATGCGATCAAATTAAAAAGAAGCGTTAAATTTTTCACAATTTTAGGTTTCTCACTGAAATCATTTACAAACAGCTTGTGCAATTATGGCAAAAATGGTTGTAAATGCTTCTCTGGGATCCCCTTTGTTCAGAAATAGCAGACATATATGGCTTTGGCATTGCTTTTTGGTAATTAGAAGGCCGCTAAATGCCACTGCGCACCACACGTGTATTATGCCCAGCAGTGAAGGGGTTAATTATGTAGCTTGTAGGGAGCTTGTAGGGTTAATTTTAGCTTTAGTGTAGTGTAGTAGACAACCCAAAGTATTGATCTAGGCCCATTTTGGTATATTTCATGCCACCATTTCACCGCCAAATGCGATCAAATAAAAAAAAAAACGTTCCCTATTTCACAAACTTTTTCACAAACTTTAGGTTTCTCACTGAAATTATTTACAAACAGCTTGTGCAATTATGGCACAAATGGTTGTAAATGCTTCTCTGAGATCCCCTTTGTTCAGAAATAGCAGACATATATGGCTTTGGCGTTGCTTTTTGGTAATTAGAAGGCCGCCAAATGCCGCTGCGCATCACACGTGTATTATGGCTAGCAGTGAAGGGGTTAATTATGTAGCTTGTAGGGAGCTTGCAGGGTTAATTTTAGCTTTAGTATAGAGCTCAGCCTCCCACCTGAAACATCAGATCCCCTGATCCCTCCCAAACAGCTCTCTTCCCTCCCCCACGCCACAATTGTCCCCGCCATCTTAAGTACTGGCAGAAACTCTGCCAGTACTAAAATAAAAGCTATATTTGGGCTTTTTTTTTATAGCATATTTACATATGCTGCTGTGTAGGATCCCCCCTTAGCCCCCAACCTCACTGAACCCCCACCAAACAGCTCTCTAACCCTCCCCCTCTGCCTTAATAAGTGCCATCTTGGGTACTGGCAGCTGTACTGCCAGTACCCAGTTTAGTAAAAAAAAGTATGTTGGTTTTTTTTAATTGCCCTTTTCTGTAGTGTAGCTTCCCCCCCCCCAAGACCAACCCCACACCCCTTCCAGGTCCCTTAGATGCTTAGATGCAATTTGTAAACACATTTTTTTTTTACTTTTATCAACTTTTTTTCTGCAGTGTAGCGGTTCCCTCCCGCTCCCACCCCGTGCACGCGGCCGCCCACCGTGCACGCGCGCGCCCGCCCGTGCACGCCCCCGTCTGTCCCGCCCCCGATCCCGCCCCCCTCCACTCCACTCGGCCCATCGATGGCCGCCCACCCGCCTCCCAGACTGGCTCCCACCCACCAACGATACCGGCCACCGATGTCCGGTGCAGAGAGGGCCACAGAGTGGCTCTCTCTGCATCGGATGGCCAAGGGGGGTTATTGCAGGATGCCTCGATATCGAGGCATCACTGCAATAACCGGAAAGCAACTGGAAGCGAGCAGGATTGCTTCCAGCTGCTTTCCAGACCAAGGACGTACGCCACACGTCCTCGGTCATTAACTGTATTTTTTTTGAGGACGTGTGGCGTACGTCCTTGGTCGTTAAGGGGTTAAGGAAGCATGGTAAAGAAATGTTAAAGGGACACTAAACCCAAATTTTTTCTTTCATGATTCAGATAGAGCAGACAACTTTAAGCAACATTCAAATTTACTCCTATGATCAATTTTTCTTCGTTCTTTCGCTTTCTTTATTTAAAAAGCAGGAATGTAAAGTTTACCAGCCAGCGCATTTTTTTTGAGAACCTTGGTTATGCTTGCTTATTGGTGGCTTAAATGAAGCCACCAATAGGCAAGCACTATCCAGGGTGCTGAATTTAAAATGGACAGCTGGTAAGCTTTACATTCCTGCTTTTTAAATAAAGCTAGAAAGAGAACGAAGAAAAATTGTTAATAGGAGTAAATTAGAAAGTTGCTTACAATCACAATTAAGGACAAAAAATTGGGTTTAGTGTAATTTTAATGCTATAGACCTTTATATAATAGCAATAGGATACATCACACATGCTTTTATTACAACTATGCAATTGATTAGGAGTCACCAAGTTTACCAAATAGGAATTGACATTTTAAGTAAAGCAACAATTACATGATGTAAAAATTAAATGGATATGAAACCCAAACATTTTATTTCCAATTTACTTATATTATCAAATTCCCTTTGTTCCCATGATATTCTGTGTTGAAGAGATACCTAGGTAGGCATCTGGATCACTATATGGCAGGGAATAGTGCTTCCATCTAGTGCTCTTGCAAATGGATAACATTCTTGCAAAACTGCTGCCATATAGTGCTCTAGAAATGGGTCAGCTCCTAAGCTTACATCCCTGATTTTCAACAAAAGATACCAAAAGAGCAAAGAAAATTTGATAATAGAAGTAAACTAGAAAGTTGTTTAAAATTGCATGTTCTATCTGAATCATAAAATAAACATTTTGGGTTTTTATATCCCTTTAAGAACATGTATTTTTTTTAATTAGAAAGTCCCTTTAAGCCGCAAAATACATAAAAACTCTCTCTCTGTTTAATGTCTGTCTCCAATTATTTAAAGGGACAGTCTACACCAGAATTGTTATTGTTTAAAAAGACAGCAAATCCCTTTATTACCCATTCCCCAGTTTTGCATAACCAACACTGTTATATTAATATGTGTTTTACCTCTGTGATTACCTTGTATCTAAGCCTCTACAGACTGCCCCTTATCTCAATGCTTTTGGCAGGCATGCAGTTTAGCCAATCAGTGCAGACTCCTAAATAACTCAATGGGATGAGCACAATGTTATCTATATGACACACAATGTTATCTATGACACACATGAACTAGTACTGTCTAACTGTGAAAAACTTTCAAAATGCTCTGAGCTAAGAGGCGGTTTTCAACGATTTAGAAATCAGTTGAACCTACCTAAATTTTAGCTTTTCAAAAATACCACCAAGGGAACAAAGCAAATTTGATAAAAGTAAATTGGGAAGTTGTTTAAAATTGCATGCCCTATCTTAATTATTAAAGTTTAATTTTGACTAGACTGTCCCTTTAAGTTCCACAAGCTTCTCAGGCATCAGCAGCAGGGTCGCCACTAGAAATTTTGGGGCCCCTGACTTAACCATTGATCAGGGCCCCCCCCCCTTTGACATGTGCAATTTTTGACCAAGTGACTAAAACGTATATGCACTTTATTCTTAAGTGTCTATTTAAACTTGGAAATGTTGTAAAGGTAGTAACATACAAACACACAGACTGTGACACACTCATACACTGAAACACACACACTTACACATAAGGATTCACATATAGACACTCTAGCAAACACCCAAAGAAACTCAGACACAGACACCCTAACAGACACTTAGCACTTGTTTACATTGACCTGACAAGTAATGAGGTAGACTACAGTTTTGTAAAAAAAAGGAGATTTAGAAAACAAAATATGGAGTTTTGATTATCTTTTTGTAAAGGAAGATACCAACTAAATGATGACAGGAGCATGCAGTGGCTGAAAGGAAGGGCCCTGAACTGCCTAAACAATAATTTAAAGGTTAAATGGTAGATTGGTGACTTCCGGAAAGGTCTCATTAGTCTCAAAGTCTGTAGAAAGATGTGAATAATCAGTAGTAAGGTCAAAATGTCCTAAAAAGGAACAGACAATGGACACACACACACACAAATTCAAACTTGCACATACACCCAAGGAAACACCAACAGAGACAGCCTCAGAAAACACACAAAGACATACACACACACACACACACACACACACACAGAGACACCCACAGAAAATACAAAAAGACATACATACACACCCTCACTGAGACATCCACAGAAAACACACAAAGACATACACAAACCCTCACAGAGACACCCACAGAAAATACACACCCTCACAGAGACATCCACAGAAAACACAGACATACACACACACACCCTCACAGAGACATCCACAGAAAACACAGACATACGCACCCACCCTCACAGAGGCATCCAGAGAAAATACACAAAGACAAACACACGCCCACCCTCACAGAGACACCCATAGAAAAACCTAAAAGACATATGCACACACCCTCACACACATCCACAGAAAATGCACAAAGACATACACACCCACCCTCACAGATATACCAAACGAAAAAAAAATACATACACACTCATAGAGACACAAACCAAAGCACAAAGACATAAACACAGACACCCACAGAAACACTCACAGGAGGAAACATTTATGCACCTTGCATCCCCTAAATCAACAGTGTGTGACATGCATGATAAAAAAATGCAGAAATTAAGAGATCACTTTTTAAAGAATCATATTTGTAAATGTGCAAACAAAAATAATTCTGTGAATTCAAAATGGTACATTAATGATCTGTGTAGATGGCTAGATGAAGAAAAGTACTTTTAAAAGGTTGACATATGTTTGTTTGATATTTTCCCCATTTTCCCCAACCAAGAGCACCACTTAAAATATAGTGTACAAATGTTCCCATCTGTCAGCTGTACTTGTGGATTTTGAAAATGCTGTACTCTATATGGTCTTGGTGGAACCATAAGCTGTGGTACTCATACCATTAGATCTGGTTAAATGCAGGATTTAAGCTTGTTGGTATGCATTTCAAAATTAAGTCAGCTGTAGAGTAAACTGAACAGTTTTAAGTTAACCTGTCTCATTTCCAACACTGAGCAATCTTAGTCTGAGAGTATAACATGTTATGCAGATGTAAAAATCTTAGATAAAATGCCTCCTTGTAGCTGGAAAGTCCTTGCATAAAGGGGCAGTAGACTGGAATGTAATATATATCATTTGTATATTGAGGAGGAAACATTTCTGCATGGTTTTAAATATAGAATTTCTACAGCATTGTCAAATAATCATAAATACACTGCTGCTAAAAAAAATGTGTTTTTATGGACCCCTGGCCCCACCATACAACTACTACCACACTGAAGTTACAATCTTAAATTGCACAAAGAAATAAAAAAACATTTGCTAAGTAATTCCTACCTCCTCTGCAAATGAAAGTGATCAGCCGTCTGACTCAGGCACACACTCTACAAACAAAGTGCCAATTCTGTCTCACACTGTGCATAGTGGTTTAGTGCACACTCAGAAATCCTCTCAAATGCTAATACTTTACTCCTTGTAATAACATTTCCCATGCTCAATTAGCACTCTTCTGTAGTACCCACTGGTGGCTGCCAAAATTTAAAAAATATATATATATATTTTTTTTTTTTAGTTCTTGCCTCATGGGGCCCCCTAGCTCATTGGGCCCCTGACAGGAGTCACCCCTGTCACCCCCTGATGGCGGTCCTGATCAGCAGTTCCTATAATATCCTAAGCAATTAATTACTTTAGAACAGTGTTTCTTAATTCAGTCATCAGGACACAATAACAGGCAAGACTTTCAGAATATCTGACAGAGCACAGGTGAAATTATCTGCTGATCAGTAACCATGGGTATTAAATTGCTCTCACCCATGGTAACCCTGAAAATGTGACCTGTTAGTTTGCCCTGAGAACTGTAATTGAGAAAAAACCCTCTTATTTTACCTCTCTTTCTTTCTATCTTTTTTCTTTCTTTTCTTTCTCTCTCCCTCTCACTCTCTCTCCCGATACACCTTTAATTTGCTCTTTCATTTTCTCCTTTCTCTCTTTCTCTGTTGAACACACATACACCCACATTTCTCTATTATGTTGCTTTCACAAAGCCCTTTTGTCCCCATGCGCACACAAATGGCATCGTTTTCCAGGATTTGTTTAGCAAGAGTACAGTAACTGTCAGACAGTATTAGCAGCAAAGATACACAATCACAATGTCATACAAAGGAACTCTTTAATAAGAAAATTGCTTAGCGGTGAATACTAAAAATAATGACCCAAGCCCGTTCCCTGCTATTTGTCACAGAAAACAGTTGCAAATTATTTTACGATCTATATTGTAAAACAATAATGATTTTAAAATAAAAAATGACAGTAATATGTGAATTATGTGTGCCTGTTGGCAGAGAGTATGGTGCTAATGCATGATTAAAGGGATGTGAAACTCAAAATGAAACTCATGATTCAGCAACGGCAAGCAAATAAAAAAAAAATCCAATTTGCTTTTATTGCCAAAATTACTTTTTTTCCTCTTGGTATACCATGTTGAACAGCATACCTAGATAGGCTCACAATACCAATAGAGCACAGCACCTCAAGTGTAATGCACGCTGCCAAGGAAGCTGTCCAGCCTTCAATCATAAATCCACACACAGTAACACTTTGAAATAAAAGGACCTTTATTCACAGCAGGGTCAAATAGATGTGCAATGTTTCGGGCCTCCTGCATATACTTGGAGAGGTTATTTGTGTAGTTGTTGAAATCTGACAGAAGCCTTTGTCTGTAAAAGAGCTAGTGCACACAAACAATTGTAAAAAAAGACAGCTGATCATTCTTGTGCAGCATTTTAATTCATACTTTCTGAGGCACAAACTCCTAAATGTTTGCGATTGGCTGACAGCTCTCACATGACTTAAAATACAGGTAAATGAAAGAAACTTTTAAATTTGTCAAAAACAAATTTACAGCTTGTTTACAATGTAATGTGTTCTTACATTATCTTTTTTTTATGAATTTGTTATTTCACAATTTAATGGTTAAACACAAAGGGGTTAATTCCAAATTATTTGATCATTTTTTTATTTTGGCTGTTTTTCAGCTACCAAATAGGCTCGCCACCTCGACCATTTTTCCCTGGACACTTATGAGTTACACATGCTGCTGGGTGTGTAAGGGGCAACATGCACTGTGCACCTGGACGGCACACACATAGGGACCCTGGACAGCAGTATTCATGTTGCTCCCTGCACACCCTGCAGCATGTGTAACTCATAAGTGTCCAGGAAAACATGGCCGAGGTGGTAACCCTACTCCCAATGCCTTTTGTTTACTTGTTACTGCCAAAATATCAACAACAAGGTGGACATATTGACATAATGACATATTGATTTCAACCACCAAAGGCACTTGATAAGTCCTCAGCAACCACACGTTGACCAATAACGCATATTAAAAAAATAATATTTGCCACTGATCTGCACATGCTCAGACTCAAAAAAACAAGATAGCGCTTTTCATGCCAACAATGACAACTCTTTTTTAAGTTGATGGCAATGTGCAGAATAAAAAACAACACTGAACGCCTCATCACCATTAATTAAAGGAATAATAACTACAGCAGAATTACATAATCAACATACACATAATAAAAAGACAATAAAACTTACTTTGAATTTAAAACTCAAAGTTACTTCTTTTTTCCCTGTCCCTTGTACCATGTGACAGCCACTAGCCAATCACAAACTACATATACATATATAATGTGAACTTTTGCACATGCTCAGTAGGAATTGGTGTCTCAGAAAGTGTGCATATAGAAAGCTTGTACACATTATATCATTGAAGAAAGTTGGATATTTTTTAATTACATGCTCTATCTGTATAATGAAAGTTTAATTTTGTCTTCATGTAAAAATATGAAAATAACATATCTACAATATATTGACTGTTATATGCAGAGAGGAAACTTTCAGAGAGAATGCTGAACTAGCAGAATGAGGTGGCCTGGTCAGTTGGTGAGAGCGGCTTTAGCAGCCTGGAGATCAGCTGTTTTTTGTTTGTGTATTGATTTAGTATTCGGTGATCAACAGCCATTACCGGTTATTAAATGTGCTGTTATGGGGTTAAAGTAAACTGAAAAATCTTGAATCATGAAATTATTTTTGACTTTTATGTCCCTTTAAGAATTGAATTATTCCAAGTCTCAGAAGTATTTTTTTTATCAGATACAGCCAATAGATTTTAATGAATGCAATATATTAATATGCAAATACACCCCCTTATTTTCTTAAGATAAAACTCTCATTTTAAATGGCTATGATTTTAAAAAATATATTTCCATTTTAAACACTTTCGGCTAGATTACGAGTCTTGCGTTATGAGTAAAAAAGCAATGTTAAGCCTCATAAAGCTGCTTTTTTCATCCGCTGCTATTACCAGTCTTTCAGATTTAGGGGCACCGCACACTTTTTTAGCCTTACCGCAAATCAACTTACGCAAATTGCGTATAGTCTATTTTCAATGGAACTTCCATAGCGCCGGTATTACAAGCTTGTCCTGGGAGGCCAAAAAGTGAGCAGTACAGCCTATCCCATCAAGATTCGTACCGCACTCTAAAGTCAGTAGTTATGAGTTTTACACTACAACGCTGTAGCATAAACTCATAACTTGAGTGCTAAAAAGTACACTATCACCCATAAACTACCTATTAACCCCTAAACGAGGTTGTCCCGCATCGCAAACACTATAATAAAATTATTAACCCCTAATCTGCCGCTCCGGACATCGCCGCCACTATAATAAACATATTAACCCCTAAACCGTCGCACTCCCGCCTCGCAAATACTAGTTAAATATTATTAACCCGTAATCTGCCTCCCCTAACATCACCACCACCTACCTTAATTTATTAACCCCTAATCTGCCGCCCCCAACGTCGCCGCCACTATACTAAATTTATTAACCCCTAAACCTAAGTCTAACCCTAACCCTCCGTAACTTAAATATAATTAAAATAAATCTAAAGAAAACTTACTATTAATAACTAAATAATTCCTATTTAAAACTAAATACTTACCTGTAAAATAAACCCTAAACTAGCTAAAATGTAACTAATAATTACATTGTATCTAGCTTAGGGTTTATTTTTATTTTACAGGCAAGTTTGTATTTATTTTAACTAGGTAGAATAGTTACTAAATAGTTATTAACTATTTAATAACTACCTAGCTAAAATAAATACAAATTTACCTGTAAAATAAAACCTAACCTGTCTTACACTAACACCTAACCTAACCTTACAATTAAATAAATTCCCTAAATTAAATACAATTCCCTAAATTAAATACAATCAGCTAAATTACAAAAAACAAACACTAAATTACAGAAAATAAAAAACAAATTACAAGATCTTTAAACTAATTACACCTAATCTAATAGCCCTATCAAAATAAAAAAGCCCACCCAAAAAAAAAAAAAAACCTAGCCTAAACTAAAGTACCAATAGCCCTTAAAAGGGCCTTTTGTGGGGCATTGCCCTAAAGAAATCAGCTCTTTTACCTGTAAAACAAAATACAAACACCCCCCCAACAGTAAAACCCACCACCCACACAACCAACCCCCCAAATAAAACAATAACTAAAAAAAACCTAAGCTCCCCATTGCCCTGAAAAGGGCATTTGGATGGACATTGCCCTTAAAATGGCATTTAGCTCTATTGTGGCCCAAAGCCCTAACCTCAAAATAAAACCCACCCAATGCACCCTTAAAAAATCCTAACACTAACCCCCGAAGATCCACTAACCGGAAGAAGTCTTCATCCAAGCGGCAAGAAGTCCTCAATGAAGTATTCTATCAGCCAATCGGAATCTAAGGGACGCCATCTTGGATGACGTCATTTAAAGGAACCTTCATTCTAGAAGAAGCCGTAGATTGAAGAGGATGCTCCGCGCCGGATGTCTTGAAGATGGAGCCGCTCCGCGTCGGAAGGATGAAGATAGAAGATGCCGTCTGGGTGAAGACTTCTTCCCGTCTGGAGGATCACTTCTGCCGGCTTGGATGAAGACTTCTCACGGCTTTGTTGGGGACTTCTTGCCGCTTGGATGAAGACTTCTCCCGGTAAGTGGATCTTTGGGGTTAGTGTTAGGATTTTTTAAGGGTGTATTGGGTGTGTTTTATTTTTAGGTTAGGGCTTTGGGCCGCAATAGAGCTAAATGCCCTTTTAAGGGCAATGCCCCTCCAAATGCCCTTTTCAGGGCAATGGGGAGCTTTGTTTTTTTTTAGTTAGGGTTTTATTTGGGGGGTTGGTTGTGTGGGTGGTGGGTTATACTGTTGGGGGGGTGTTTGTATTTTTTTTTACAGGTAAAAGAACTGATTTCTTTGGGGCAATGCACCACAAAAGGCCCTTTTAAGGGCTATTGGTAGTTTAGTTTAGGCTAGGTTTTTTTATTTTAGGTGGGCTTTTTTTTATTTTGATAGGGCTATTAGATTAGGTGTAATTAGTTTAAAGATCTTGTAATTTGTTTTTTATTTTCTGTAATTTAGTGGGGGTTTTTTGTAATTTAGCTAATTGTATTTCATTTAGGGAATTGTATTTAATTTAAGGAATTTATTTAATTGTAGGGTTAGGTTAGGTGTTAGTGTAAGTCAGGTTAGGTTTTATTTTACAGGTCAATTTGTATTTATTTTAGCTAGGTAGTTATTAAATAGTTAATAACTATTTAGTAACTATTCTACCTAGTTAAAATAAATACAAACTTACCTGTAAAATAAAAATAAACCCTAAGCTAGATACAATGTAACTATTAGTTATATTGTAGCAAGCTTAGGGTTTATTTTATAGGTAAGTATTTAGTTTTAAATAGGAATTATTTAGTTATTAATAGCAAGTTTTCTTTAGATTTATTTTAATTATATTTAAATTAGGGGGGGTTAGGGTTAGACTTAGGGGTTAATAACTTTAGTATAGTAGCGGCGACATTGGGGCAGCAGATTAGGGGTTAATAAATGTAGTTAGGTGATGGCGCTGTTAGGGGCGGCAGATTAGTGGTTAATAAATATAATGTAGGTGTCAGCGATGTTGGAGGCAGCATATAAGGGGTTAATAAGTATAATGTAGGTGGCTGCGATGTCGGGCCAGCAGATTAGGGGTTTATAAGTGTAAGCTTAGGGGTGTTTAGACTCGGGTTTATTTTAGAGTGTTAGGTGTAAACATAAAATGTGTTTCCCCATAGGAATCAACGGGGATGCGTTATTGAGCTTTACGCTGCTTTATTGCAGATGTTAGACTTTTTTTCAGTCGGCTTTCCCCATTAATGTCTATGGGGAAATCATGCACGAGCACGTACAACCAGCTCACCGCTGACTTAAGCAGCGCTGGTATTGGAGTGCGGTATGGAGCTCAATTTTGCTCTAGGCTCACTTCTTGACTTTTAACGTCGGGTTTCTGAAAACCTGTAATACCAGCGCTGTAGATAAGTGAGCGGTGACAATAACGTGCAAGTTAGTACCGCACCCCTCATAACGCAAAACTTGTAATCTAGCCGTTTAGTTGTAATGTCTGTGTTTTCTGCAATTTACACTGGCAAATTATAATATCCCCCTCTTCCATATGGCACGCATACTTCGTTTGTAGAACTTTATTTATATTTAGGTCATTTAACAAAATCTCATACATGTAAAACATTTAGGGCTCGATTACAAGTGGAGCAGTAATATTTGTTTTCGCTATAGTGAAAACTCAGCTAGGATTTTCATTTTTGCACTTGTAGGATTGCGCTGGTATTACAAGTTCAAAGTAAACTTTTTTCTTCAGCAGTAACCCAAATACTGCAAAAAGTCAAAATTCTAATAATGCGATCGTGTTTTCGCATTCCCCCATAGAAGTCAATGGAGTAAAAATATTTTAAAATAAACACCTGACTCTCACTCAAACACCATGACATATTCTCCTTAGTGCAAACCCAACATGAAAATATGAATATTTCATTTTCCAAAGTTCGTTACGTAACGGAATATGAAATATTTATAAATAAGTATCTCTACATATATCTGATGGTTTTTAAAACAAATATATATTTATACCTAAATATATATGTGTATATGTATATATATAATTATCAGGGGCAGAACTACAGGGGGTAAAAAAAATGTTAACCTGCCACTGCCTGCATTTATATCATGTGAGTGTGATGTGATGCTTCACTCGTGTCTCTGACTATAGGGGTTAATGTTTCTGTTTTACCTATTGGTGTTTATGTACTGTATGTATGTATGTGTGTGTATTTATGCGTGTATATGTGTGTGTATGTATGTGACTGTGTGTGTATTTATGCGTGTATGTGTGTGTGTGTATGTATGTGACTGTGTGTGTATTTATGCGTGTATATGTGTGTGTGTGTATGTATGTATGTGACTGTGTGTGTATTTATGCGTGTATATGTGTGTGTGTATGTATGTATGTATGTGACTGTGTGTGTATTTATGCGTGTATATGTGTGTGTATGTATGTATTTGACTGTGTGTGTATTAATGCGTGTATATGTGTATGTATGTATGTGACTGTGTGTGTATTTATGCGTGTATATGTGTGTGTGTGTATGTATGTATGTGACTGTGTGTGTATTTATGCGTGTATATGTGTGTGTGTGTGTATGTATGTGACTGTGTGTGTATTTATGCATGTGTGTATGTGACTGTGTGCGTATTTATGCATGTGTGTATGTGTGTGTGTATGTATGTATGTGACTGTGTGTGTATTTATGCATGTATGTGTGTGTGTATGTGTATATGTTTGTGGAACCAGCAAATTACAGACCTTGTTACTACAGCATGGGGGGACGGGGGGTAAACAGTGTCACTATACAGTACCACTATATATAGTACGGGTGAGCTGGACCATGTCACAGACTACTGTGGTCACTTTATAAAGTACTGGGACGGGTAGGGTCAGGCCAGCCATCTCACCGGCAGATTACAGACTGTGTCACTAACTCACTATATACAGTACTGGTGGGTTAAACAGTGTCACTATATACAGTAATAGGGGGTCATACCATCTCACAGACTGTGGGCACAGGGTACCTCCTTTTGCAGACATGTAATCTGGTTCACATTTTTTTTTCTGTGTTAAATGTTAAAAAATATATATTTATCAAATACACTTTTTTTTTTTTTTGTTGGGGGGGCTTCTTAGATTCTTGCACCTGGGCCCTGTGGTTTCTAGTTACGTCTCTGATAATTATATATATACAGTAGGTAAAGATATATACCGATATATAGGAATATCTATTTAAAAATAAAAATAATATATTCCCCTATGTACAGAACATTGGAATGTGAAATGTTTACAGTAAATACATAGTTAAAAACTTTATTAAATATGAATATTGCATAAATATCCTTTTACATGTTTTCATCTACTTAATGGCAAAAGGCTCTAATGCACTTACATATATATATGCCTGTATGTGTATACATATATATTTATATGTTTGTGTATATATGTCAGTAAATACATATATACACACATATATATATATATATATATATATATATATATATATATATATATATATATATATATAAATCTGTATACTCAAAAAAACTACAAAAATACTTATTCATTCCCTCATTTTGTCACGTATTGATGATTGCAATCTACTCCTAAATGGCCTTCCAAAACAGCGCCTCTCCTCCCTCCAATCTATTATAAAATGCTTCTGCTAGACTCATTCACCTAAGTCGACGATCTACATCAGCTGCTCCGCTCTGCCAGTCTCTATACTGGCTCCCCCGATACACTCCAGAATACAATTTAAAGTATTAGCCCTAACCTACAAAGCACTCAAAAGTCTAACTCCCAACTATATTTCCTCTCTCATCGTGAAATACTCCCCATCCCGTCCTCTTCGATCAACCTCTGACCTAAGTCTCTACACTCCTGTTATCTCTACATCCCACTCCCGCCTCCAAGACTTTGCACGTGCTGCTCCTGTCCTCTGGAACTCTCTACCCCACTCCATAAGACTGTCTCCAACCTTGTATAGCTTCATACGATCCTTGAAAACCCACCTATTCAGAGAGGCTTACCATCTCTCCTCCATCCCGCATCCGAACCAAACTAATTGCCTGACTCACTGCTGCAAATACAACCATTGTAACAAGGTACCCCAACCTTATGTATCTGCACCATAAACCTGTAGACTGTGAGCTCTCCGGAGCAGGGCCCTCTTTCTCCTGTACTAGATTTGTTTCGTTTTGTTATGTTTTGTATTTTATCACAAATCTTTGTCAATGTATACACCTATCATTGTACCCAGCGCTACGGAATTTGGCTGCGCTATACAAAAAAATGATAATAATAATGTTAAAGCCCTTCGGTGGCTTTTTTTTTTCGAACTCCTGAGATCTCATATCTTTGAGCCCTTATAACTTTTGTGTGCAATATTTTTTGAGAATAATCTTTATTAGACAGTGTTAATATGAGTGTAACTGTACTTTGTAATGTATTTTTGAAGTGTTTTTTTGCAACTTTTTAATTTCGCAAAACAGTTAACCACTGCTCTGAGATCGTAGTACGGATTCCCACGTAAATCAAGATTGCGTTAGTGAAATTGCGTTTTTGCTCAACTTGTAATATCAGCACAATTGAAAGGGAGCGCAAACGCTTGTGAAGGCCCTTGCAAAATAGTTTGCACGCCAGATTTCTCAAGGTAGGGCTATAATCAAACATATCATGATCTATTTTATTAGAAAATGGTATTTAACTTCATTTTTCTATACAAATGGTTTATACCACTTCAGATGAGGATATAGCTTGCAGGTTAATCAGAAGCAAGCATGCAAGCAAATGCACCTATTACAGGATGCATCCTCATCTAGAGCAGAATGGGATGTTATAGGAATGCTTGATAAAGGCCCTGGCGGCTGAAACGCGTAGATTTACCGACTGCTCCTGTGCACAATACTAATTTACTTGTTTGTTAAATAACAGATTGGAGACGTAAGTAGTTAGGACAGGTACATCAAGCAGCTTTTAAAAACTTGCTTTAAGCTAGCTTCATATGTGTAATTCCTGTCCCGGGACCTACTCATACATATCCATCTGTATAAACAATAACCAATATCCCTTACGAACTTTGGATCTTATAACACTCTTGGGAACTGCAAAAGGTTATTTATACCGGAACATCCTTTGAACTACAACCCGGACCTGCTTGAATTCACACGGGGATCATTGCATCCTCCACGGCTCACAGACAGCTGCAATAACTTTCAACACCGAGGAGAGAAGAGAACTTAAATTCCGGAGTTCATTTTTACAACTCAGTTTGTATAGAACAATTGTCCCTTGGACACTGTTTGACACTGTTTACGATATAGAAGAAAAAATGGGGTTTATTTAGCAGCGCTAAAAAAAGCTAGGAAATGATGATACCAATCTAATTTATGTTTTATACAATCTAGTTTATTTAAAAATTCTTATAACACATAAAAACAACAGCAAATGCTTTTCCTAATTAATAAAGGGACGTCTCCCTTATACAACACTTATAAAAACAGACTAGAACCATATAATCCTAGAATTCCAGGTATAAAGGAATTAATTCTATAGATAACATATGGCAAGCAACAAATTTCTAAGATAAATGGTGAATTGAATATTTAAAAGGCACAAATTTATCAATCCTAACAGCTTTACAGTTCTTCAGTAACAAATATAGTTATAAAGTTACACAGTTACTTTCCTTGGACATATAATTGGCTTAGGTGTGCTGGATAGTTAAAAAGGCAAAAAACAGCCGTTATTCTGATTTAGGTGCCAAAGCAATCGTGGTTAATGGAAATGGTTAATTTAACAGATGAATACCTTGATGTCTTTAAAGTTCAGTTTGCGTGTTTTAAAAAACGTAGTGCAAATTAGTGTAGAGGTACCTTAATCTGTCCTGGTTGCAACCGCTGATATTCTTCACTGTGAGGGATTCACAGACTGTTTGTTCCTGGTGCTTCTGATAAGTCACCTGACCTTCTCTTTGATTCAGAGGTCAGGGGTGATGATCCGTTCTGGTGATGTAGTTCCCTGAAGTTACCAAAGGTAGATTTTTTTAAAATCTACCTTTGGTAACTTCAGGGAATACGGTGTTACTGCTAAACACTGACCAAAGATTTCTTCAAACCTTAAGAAGTCTGAGGGAACCCAGATGAAAACAATATTTGGGCTATAAGAAGAAAGGAAAAAAAAAAAAAAAAGGATAACTACATCACCAGAACGGATCATCACCCCTGACCTCTGAATCAAAGAGAAGGTCAGGTGACTTATCAGAAGCACCAGGAACAAACAGTCTGTGAATCCCTCACAGTGAAGAATATCAGCGGTTGCAACCAGGACAGATTAAGGTACCTCTACACTAATTTGCACTACATTTTTTAAAACACGCAAACTGAACTTTAAAGACATCAAGGTATTCATCTGTTAAATTAACCATTTCCATTAACCACGATTGCTTTGGCACCTAAATCAGAATAACGGCTGTTTTTTTGCCTTTTTAACTATCCAGCACACCTAAGCCAATTATATGTCCAAGGAAAGTAACTGTGTAACTTTATAACTGTATTTGTTACTGAAGAACTGTAAAGCTGTTAGGATTGATACATTTGTGCCTTTTAAATATTCAATTCACCATTTATCTTAGAAATTTGTTGCTTGCCATATGTTATCTATAGAATTAATTCCTTTATACCTGGAATTCTAGGATTATATGGTTCTAGTCTGTTTTTATAAGTGTTGTAAAAGGGAGACGTCCCTTTATTAATTAGGAAAAGCATTTGCTGTTGTTTTTATGTGTTATAAGAATTTTTAAATAAACTAGATTGTATAAAACATAAATTAGATTGGTATCATTTCCTAGCTTTTTTTAGCGCTGCTAAATAAACCCCATTTTTTCTTCTTATCCACCATTTAGTTCTCTTTGAGGGAAGAACTTTTTTAGCAGCAGGAATCCACCTTTAGGCGCTCCTATCACACTACACATAAACTGTTTACGATATAAACAGGACGACACAGGTTTTTTTATATATGTGTGATGTATTACATTTTCATTCTGCTTAGATAAAGACACATACTTACATACACATTGCGATTTTTATCGCATCTTTATGATTGTTTTTTGATGCCGGCATCATCAATTTTATAATTAATTTTATATTCATTGTTATAATAACTCATGGAATAAAAAATATTATTATTGTTACAAAATATAATCTAGTTATTTGGATCTATTTAGGGACCGCTTCAGTTTATTAAGATACAGTCTAATGCTATTAGCTTCTTCTAGAAATATTAATACTGGTTTTTTAATCTCTAAGTTGCTCTCTATCTGAGCGCCACCCAGAACCACTTCTTTTCCTTTTGTACTTAACTGGGTTTTATGAGGTTTTAACCCATTAACATTTTCTGGGTATAGGCATTAGAGTAGCAGAGTGTTGTATCTCCATAAACGCCCCGTTTCTTTTGCAATAGGAATGCTTTTTGAAGGTGTCAATTACATAGTAAAAGAAAAGAGAATTTTCCTAAAAATAACATGCTTTAACAAAATAAAGCATCTTATTTTTCTACTAAAATGTCCCTTTAATTGCTGATATATAATGTGCAAGTATAAAATATGTTTCTGAATCTATACAATTACCTTTTTCCAAGCTTTTCGATAATGAGAAGGTTTGTTATAAAGTTTCCTATAACCCATTTGCGTACCTCCCAACATTTGTGGCTGCATATTAGAGACTCAGATAACTTTGTGTGGGTGGGGCTGTGATGGGAGGGTGGGGGGTCACAAGTTGTTAGTTGGTGGGATTGTGGGTGTGTCTGGGTGGTTTGTGGATGTGTCGGATAGTTTGCGTGTGTGTCTGGGTAGTATGTGGGTGTATCTGGGTGATATGTGGATGTATCTGGGTGGTTTGAGGGTGTGTCTGGGCAGTCTGTGGGTATGTCTGGACAGTTTGTGGGTGTGTCTGGGTGGTTTGTGGGTGTGTCTGGGCAGTCTGTGGGTGTGCCTGGGTGGTTTGTGGGTGTGTCTGGGCAGTCTGTAGCTGTGCGGTTTGTGGGTGTGCCTAGGCAGTCTGTGGGTGTGTCTGGGCAGTCTATGGGTGTGTCTAGGTGGTTTATGGGCGTGTCTGGGTGGTTTGTGGATGTGTCTAGCAGGTTTGTGGTAGTGTCTGGGCAGTCTGTGGCTGTGTCTGGACAGTCTTTAGGTCTGTCTGACAGTTTGTGGGTGTGTCTGGGTGTATTGTGGGTGTGTCTGGGTGTATTGTGGGTGTGTCTGAGTGGTTTGTGGAGGTTTGTGGGTGTGTCTAGACAGTCTGTGGGTGTGCCTGGGGGTTCGTAGGTGAGTCTGGATGGTTTGTAGATGTGTCTAGGAGGTTTGTGGGTGTGTCTGGCAGTCTGTGGGTGTGTCTAGGTGGTGTGTGGGTGTGTCTGGGCAGTCTGTGGGTGTGTCTGGGCAGTTTGTGGTGCTAAGGGAAATTCTGCAAATTCAGAGGGACAACAGGATAGAACTCAGAATTAGGGACTGTCCCTCTGAAATAGGGACAGTTGAGAGGTCTGCCCTGTGGTTTAATCAGATACTGTTATTGTAATAGCTACAGTGGATAAATACTAATTATAACATTACAAATATTCTACAAGAGGTACGGTACGTAGTTGTTGCCTCATTTACATTGTGTTTTCTAGTCTTGCTGTGCTCAGGTGGGGCTGACAAGATTTATTTTTATTTACAAAACGGTGAAAACTGCTTTTATGACACAAGAGAAGGAACTAATTACGTAAGACAAATGTGTGTGTGGGATTAAATGCTTCTGTCACTATTGCCACATTTATTCTTTCAACACAATAGTCACTGCTGAATACTGGACACAAGTGTTTTTCTTTAGTAAAGAGAACCTTGACGGATGGTACATTTACCTTATATGAATATATTCAGGGTCTATGTACATTAAAGGGGCATGGCAGTTAAATTTAAACTTTTATGGTTCAGATTTTATGCAATTTGATGAGACTCCAATTTCCTCCTATTTTAAATGTACTTTGTTCTTTTGGTATTCTTTGTTGCAAAGCATTCTTAGGTACGTTTAGTAGCAGCTAGCTGCTGATTGGTAGCTTTGCACATATATCTTTAGTCCTTGGTTCACTCTATGTGTTTATCTAGGTCTCAGTAGTGCATTGCTGCTCTTGAGCTTACTTTAACTATGTGTTTAACCACATATTTAGTATTAAACACACAATGGTCAATAAAAATCTATGATTTGCTCCCACCTGACCAAATTAGTTGTGTTTTTTAAGTGATAACAATGCCGATTGGATTTGTGCATTAAAAGTCCACATCTATGAATGCCTTTTCAACAGAAAAGTTACCAAAAAGGCCTTTTTGTATGTAAAAGGGACACTGAACCCAAATGTTTTCTTTTATGATTCAGATAAGAATGTAAGTTTAGAAGCCGGACCATTTTTGGTTCACAACCTGGGTTGTCCTTGCTGATTGGACATCAGCAATAAAAACATAATTTATGCTTACCTGATAAATTTATTTCTCTTGTAGTGTATCCAGTCCATGGATCATCCATTACTTATGGGATATTAACTCCTCCCCAACAGGAAGTGCAAGAGGATTCACCCAGCAGAGCTGCTATATAGCTCCTCCCCTAACTGCCATTACCAGTCATTCGACCGAAAACATGCAGAGAAAGGAAAACCATAGGGTACAGTGGTGACTGTAGTTTAATGGAAAAATTACCTGCCTTAAAGTGACAGGGCGGGCCGTGGACTGGATACACTACAAGAGAAATAAATTTATCAGGTAAGCATAAATTATGTTTTCTCTTGTTAAGTGTATCCAGTCCACGGATCATCCATTACTTATGGGATACCAATACCAAAGCTAAAGTACACGGATGACGGGAGGGACAGGCAGGCTCTTTATACGGAAGGAACCACTGCCTGAAGAACCTTTCTCCCAAAAACAGCCTCCGAAGAAGCAAAAGTGTCAAATTTGTAAAATTTGGAAAAAGTATGAAGAGAAGACCAAGTTGCAGCCTTGCAAATCTGTTCAACAGAAGCCTCATTCTTAAAGGCCCAAGTGGAAGCCACAGCTCTAGTAGAATGTGCTGTAATTCTTTCAGGAGGCTGCTGTCCAGCAGTCTCATAGGCTAACCGTATTATGCAACGAAGCCAAAAGGAGAGAGAGGTAGCCGAAGCTTTTTGACCTCTCCTCTGACCAGAATAAACGACAAACAGGGAAGACGTTTGTCGAAAATCCTTAGTTGCCTGTAGATAAAATTTCAGGGCACGGACTACATCTAGATTGTGTAGCAGACGTTCCTTTTTCGAAGAAGGATTAGGACACAAAGATGTAACCACAATCTCTTGATTGATATTCCTGTTAGTGACCACCTTAGGTAGGAACCCAGGTTTAGTACGCAGAACTACCTTGTCTGAATGAAAAATCAGATAAGGAGAATCACAATGTAAGGCAGATAACTCAGAGACTCTTCGAGCCGAGGAAATCGCCATTAAAAACAGAACTTTCCAAGATAACAACTTGATATCAATGGAATGAAGGGGTTCAAACAGAACCCCCTGTAAAACATTAAGAACTAAGTTCAAACTCCATGGTGGAGCAACAGTTTTAAACACAGGCTTGATCCTAGCTAAAGCCTGACAAAATGCTTGAACGTCCGGAACTTCTGACAGACGTTTGTGTAAAAGAATGGACAGAGCTGAAATCTGTCCCTTTAAGGAACTAGCGGATAAACCCTTTTCTAAACCTTCTTGTAGAAAAGACAATATCCTCGGAATCCTAACCTTTCTCCATGAGTAACTCTTGGATTCGCACCAATATAAGTATTTGCGCCATATCTTATGGTAAATCTTTCTGGTAACAGGCTTCCTAGCCTGTATTAAGGTATCAATAACTGACTCAGAAAAACCACGTTTTGATAAAATCAAGCGTTCAATTTCCAAGCAGTCAGCTTCAGAGAAATTAGATTTTGATGTTTGAAGGGACCCTGGATCAGAAGGTCCTGTTTCAGAGGTAGCGACCAAGGTGGACAGGATGACATGTCCACTAGATCTGCATACCAAGTCCTGCGTGGCCATGCAGGTGTTATTAGAATCACTGATGCTCTCTCCTGTTTGATTCTGGCAATCAATCGAGGAAGCATCGGGAAGGGTGGAAACACATAAGCCATCCCGAAGGTCCAAGGTGCTGTCAAAGCATCTATCAGAACCGCTCCCGGATCCCTGGATCTGGACCCGTAACGAGGAAGCTTGGCGTTCTGTCGAGACGCCATGAGATCTATCTCTGGTTTGCCCCAACGTCGAAGTATTTGGGCAAAGACCTCCGGATGAAGTTCCCACTCCCCCGGATGAAAAGTCTGACGACTTAAGAAATCCGCCTCCCAGTTCTCCACTCCCGGGATGTGGATGCTGACAGGTGGCAAGAGTGAGACTCTGCCCAGCGAATTATCTTTGATACTTCCATCATTGCTAGGGAGCTTCTTGTCCCTCCCTGATGGTTGATGTAAGCTACAGTCGTGATGTTGTCCGACTGAAACCTGATGAACCCCCGAGTTGTTAACTGGGGCCAAGCCAGGAGGGCATTGAGAACTGCTCTCAATTCCAGAATGTTTATTGGTAGGAGACTCTCCTCCTGATTCCATTGTCCCTGAGCCTTCAGAGAATTCCAGACAGCGCCCCAACCTAGTAGGCTGGCGTCTGTTGTTACAATTGTCCAGTCCGGCCTGCTGAATGGCATCCCCCTGGACAGATGTGGCCGAGAAAGCCACCATAGAAGAGAATTTCTGGTCTCTTGATCCAGATTCAGAGTAGGGGACAAGTCTGAGTAATCCCCATTCCACTGACTTAGCATGCACAATTGCAGCGGTCTGAGATGTAGACGTGCAAAGGGTACTATGTCCATTGCTGCTACCATTAAGCCGATCACCTCCATGCATTGAGCTACTGACGGGTGTTGAATGGAATGAAGGACACGGCATGCATTTTGAAGCTTTGTTAACCTGTCTTCTGTCAGGTAAATCTTCATTTCTACAGAATCTATAAGAGTCCCCAAGAAGGGAACTCTTGTGAGTGGAAAGAGAGAACTCTTCTTTTCGTTCACCTTCCATCCATGCGACCTTAGAAATGCCAGTACTAACTCTGTATGAGACTTGGCAGTTTGAAAGCTTGAAGCTCGTATCAGAATGTCGTCTAGGTACGGAGCTACCGCAATTCCTCGTGGTCTTAGTACCGCCAGAAGAGCACACAGAACCTTTGTGAAGATTCTCGGAGCCGTAGCCAATCCGAATGGAAGAGCTACAAACTGGTAATGCCTGTCTAAAAAGGCAAACCTTAGATACCGGTAATGATCTTTGTGAATCGGTATGTAAAGGTAAGCATCCTTTAAATCCACTGTGGTCATGTACTGACCCTTTTGGATCATGGGCAAAATTGTCCGAATAGTTTCCATTTTGAACGATGGAACTCTTAGGAATTTGTTTAGGATCTTTAAATCCAAGATTGGCCTGAAAGTTCCCTCTTTTTTGGGAACCACAAACAGATTTGAGTAAAACCCTTGTCCTTGTTCCGACCGCGGAACCAGATGGATCACTCCCATTAATAAAAGATCTTGTACGCAGCGTAGAAACGCCTCTTTCTTTATTTGGTTTGTTGACAACCTTGACAGATGAAATCTCCCTCTTGGGGGAGAGAATTTGAAGTCTAGAAGGTATCCCTGAGATATGATCTCTAACGCCCAGGGATCCTGGACATCTCTTGCCCAAGCCTGGGTGAAGAGAGAAAGTCTACCCCCCACTAGATCCGTTCACGGATCGGGGGCCCTCGATTCATGCTGTCTTAGGGGCAGCAGCAGGTTTCCTGGCCTGCTTGCCCTTGTTCGAGGACTGGTTAGGTCTCCAGCCTTGTCTGTAGCGAGCAACAGCTCCTTCCTGTTTTGGTGCAGAGGAAGTTGATGCTGCTCCTGCTTTGAAATTACGAAAGGAACGAAAATTAGACTGTCTAGCCTTAGGTTTGGCTCTGTCTTGAGGCAGGGCATGGCCTTTACCTCCTGTAATGTCAGCGATAATTTCTTTCAACCCGGGCCCGAATAAGGTCTGCCCTTTGAAAGGTATATTAAGCAATTTAGATTTAGAAGTAACGTCAGCTGACCAGGATTTTAGCCACAGTGCTCTGCGTGCCTGAATGGCGAATCCGGAATTCTTAGCCGTAAGTTTAGTTAAATGTACTACGGCATCTGAAATAAATGAGTTAGCTAATTTAAGGGCTTTAAGCTTGTGTGTAATCTCATCTAATGGAGCTGATTCAAGTGTCTCTTCCAGAGACTCAAACCAAAATGCTGCTGCAGCCGTGACAGGCGCAATGCATGCAAGAGGTTGCAATATAAAACCTTGTTGAACAAACATTTTCTTAAGGTAACCCTCTAACTTTTTATCCATTGGATCTGAAAAGGCACAGCTATCCTCCACCGGGATAGTGGTACGCTTAGCTAAAGTAGAAACTGCTCCCTCCACCTTAGGGACCGTTTGCCATAAGTCCCGTGTGGTGGCGTCTATTGGAAACATCTTTCTAAATATCGGAGGGGGTGAGAACGGCACACCGGGTCTATCCCACTCCTTAGTAACAATTTCAGTAAGTCTCTTAGGTATAGGAAAAACGTCAGTACTCGCCGGTACCGCAAAATATTTATCCAACCTACACATTTTCTCTGGTATTGCAACTGTGTTACAATCATTCAGAGCCGCTAACACCTCCCCTAGTAATACACGGAGGTTTTCCAGCTTAAATTTAAAATGTGAAATATCTGAATCCAGTTTGTTTGGATCAGAACCGTCACCCGCAGAATGAAGCTCTCCGTCCTCATGTTCTGCAAATTGTGACGCAGTGTCTGACATGGCCCTAATATTATCAGCGCACTCTGTTCTCACCCCAGAGTGATCACGCTTACCTCTTAGTTCTGGTAATTTAGCCAAAACTTCAGTCATAACAGTAGCCATATCCTGTAATGTGATTTGTAATGGCCGCCCAGATGTACTCGGCGCTACAATATCACGCACCTCCCGAGCGGTAGATGCAGGTACTGACACGTGAGGCGAGTTAGGCCTCGCTTCCATTGAGTCGTTAAAAATGGAGCCGTAAGCTACCGAAGCGGCCGACAGCTAAAAGTAATTTACGGCTGCATTTTAGTACCAGGTTTCCATTGAAAAGATTAGCGTGTTGCGCGCAGTCGCTCTTTTCGTGTAGCTGTAAGTTAACGTTGTGTTAACGCTTCCATCTGACGTCGGATTTCTTGAAAATCAATTAGTTGCTAAGGTAACCCGACCTTACGCTATAGAATTTACGTTTAACGTCCGTGCTTCTTACCTGTGATCGCCTCTCAAGAAAAATAAAAAAACACTTATCCATATTTTTAATAATCAAATACTATTTTCTAATATAATTATATTTAACACTTCATAAATATAAGTAATATTTCTTGCTGCCCTAGGCATAGGTCTAGTTTGCATTCTGTAGATATGTTCTTGCATATATTATTATATTTAAATATATACTGATATTTCTATTAGAATATAAGTTCAACTATTTCTATACATGAGACAACAATAAATATTACTTATAACAATTTATTTCTACATTAAAACACTTGCATTATTTGCAAGTTTTATAATTTCAATAGAAAATAGGTCTCAAAAAGCACAATTTTCCTCTTTTACACCTAGTTGAGCTGGGGGTAATATATCTCAATGTATCAACAGCCTCCGACAATGTATTAACGGTTAGCGCTTTCAATGGAAACCTGGTATAATTTATCGATTAACAGCTTCTATTACTTTCTATGGGACGCGAAAATCTTTTCGGCAGCCGAAGTCCGGCAGCCGATATTGAGGTATAACGCGCCATTGGAAACAGTCGTTAAACGCTATTGCTTTCGACAGCATATTTAACGGTTTGCGAGTGCACGCAAACTGAATTACGACTCAATGGAAGCGAGGCCTTAGTCGGCATAACTCTCCCCTCGTTGTTTGGTGAAATATGTTCAATTTGTACAGATTGACTTTTATTTAAAGTAGCATCAATACAGTTAGTACATACATTTCTATTGGGCTCCACTTTGGCTTTAGCACATATAGCACAGATATCTTCCTCTGAATCAGACATGTTTAACACACTAGCAAATAAACTAGCAACTTGGAAATACTTTTCAAGTAATTTACTATAATATGAAAACGTACTGTGCCTATAAGAAGCACAGAAAAAGTTATGACAGTTGAAAATTAATAAACTGAAAAGTTATAGTATCAAATCTTTGTAAAAAACACAATTTTAGCAAAGGATTGCTCCCATTAGCAAAGGATAACTAACCCTGATAGCAGAAAAAAAAAAAAAAATACAGAAATAAACTTTTTTTTTTTATCACAGTCAACTACAATCTCACAGCTCTGCTGTGAGTGATTACCTCCCTCAAAACAAGTTTTGAAGACCCCTGAGTTCTGTAGAGATGAACCGGATCATGCAGGGAAGACAATAAACTTCTGACTGAATTTTTTGATGCGTAGCAAAAGCACCAAAAAAGGTCCCTCCCCCTCACACATAACAGTGAGAGAGATCAGTAAACTGTCATAAATTAAATAAAACGACTGCCAAGTGGAAAAAAATAGTGCCCAAAACATTTTTTCACCCAGTACCTCAGAAAATTAAACGATTTTACATACCAGCAAAAAACGTTTAACATTAATAAATTGAGTGTTATTAAAAAGCCTGTTGCTAGTCCCTGCAAATTAGGCTAAAGTTTTATGCATACAGTATAATTCCAGTGAAGTGCCATTCCCCAGAATACTGAAGTGTAAAATATACATACATGACAGCCTGATACCAGTTGCTGCTACTGCATTTAAGGCTGAGTTTACATTATATCGGTATGGCAGAATTTTCTCATCAATTCCATTGTCAGAAAATAATAAGCTGCTACATACCTCTTTGCAGATTAATCTGCCCGCTGTCCCCTGATCTGAAGTTTACCTCTCCTCAGATGGCCAAGAAACAGCAATATGATCTTAACTACTCCGGCTAAAATCATAGAAAAACTCAGGTAGATTCTTCTTCAAATTCTACCAGAGAAGGAATAACACACTCCGGTGCTATTATAAAATAACAAACTTTTGATTGAAGGTATGAAACTAAGTATAATCACCACAGTCCTCTCACACATCCTATCTATTCGTTGGGTGCAAGAGAATGACTGGTAATGGCAGTTAGGGGAGGAGCTATATAGCAGCTCTGCTGGGTGAATCCTCTTGCACTTCCTGTTGGGGAGGAGTTAATATCCCATAAGTAATGGATGATCCGTGGACTGGATACACTTAACAAGAGAAATACAATTTATGCTTTCCTGATAAATTTATTTCTCTTGTGGTGTATCCAGTCCACGGATCATCCATTACTTGTGGGATATTCTCATTCCAAACAGTTAGTTGCAAGAGGACACCCACAGCAGAGCTGTAATATACAGGGAGTGCAGAATTATTAGGCAAATGAGTATTTTGACCGCATCATCCTCTTTATGCATGTTGTCTTACTCCAAGCTGTATAGGCTCGAAAGCCTACTACCAATTAAGCATATTAGGTGATGTGCATCTCTGTAATGAGAAGGGGTGTGGTCTAATGACATCAACACCCTATATCAGGTGTGCATAATTATTAGGCAACTTCCTTTCCTTTGGCAAAATGGGTCAAAAGAAGGACTCGACAGGCTCAGAAAAGTAAAAAATAGTGAGATATCTTGCAGAGGGATGCAGCACTCTTAAAATTGCAAAGCTTCTGAAGCGTGATCATCGAACAATCAAGCGTTTCATTCAAAATAGTCAACAGGGTCGCAAGAAGCGTGTGGAAAAACCAAGGCGCAAAATAACTGCCCATGAACTGAGAAAAGTCAAGCATGCAGCTGCCAAGATGCCACTTGCCACCAGTTTGGCCATATTTCAGAGCTGCAACATCACTGGAGTGCCCAAAAGCACAAGGTGTGCAATACTCAGAGACATGGCCAAGGTAAGAAAGGCTGAAAGACGACCACCACTGAACAAGACACACAAGCTGAAACTTCAAGACTGGGCCAAGAAATATCTCAAGACTGATTTATCTAAGGTTTTATGGACTGATGAAATGAGAGTGAGTCTTGATGGGCCAGATGGATGGGCCCGTGGCTGGATTGGTAAAGGGCAGAGAGCTCCAGTCCGACTCAGACGCCAGCAAAGTGGAGGTGGAGTACTGGTTTGGGCTGGTATCATCAAAGATGAGCTTGTGGGGCCTTTTCGGGTTGAGGATGGAGTCAAGCTCAACTCCCAGTCCTACTGCCAGTTTCTGGAAGACACCTTCTTCAAGTAGTGGTACAGGAAGAAGTCTGCATCCTTCAAGAAAAACATGATTTTCATGCAGGACAATGCTCCATCACACGCGTCCAAGTACTCCACAGCTTGGCTGGCAAGAAAGGGCATAAAAGAAGAAAATCTAATGACATGGCCTCCTTGTTCACCTGATCTGAACCCCATTGAGAACCTGTGGTCCATCATCAAATGTGAGATTTACAAGGAGGGAAAACAGTACACCTCTCTGAACAGTGTCTGGGAGGCTGTGGTTGCTGCTGCACGCAATGTTGATGGTGAACAGATCAAAACACTGACAGAATCCATGGATGGCAGGCTTTTGAGTGTCCTTGCAAAGAAAGGTGGCTATATTGGTCACTGATTTGTTTTTGTTTTGTTTTTGAATGTCAGAAATGTATATTTGTGAATGTTGAGATGTTATATTGGTTTCAATGGTAAAAATAAATAATTGAAATGGGTATATATTTGTTTTTTGTTAAGTTGCCTAATAATTATGCACAGTAATAGTCACCTGCACACACAGATATCCCCCTAAAATAGCTATAACTAAAAACAAACTAAAAACTACTTCCAAAACTATTCAGCTTTGATATTAATGAGTTTTTTGGGTTCATTGAGAACATGGTTGTTGTTCAATAATAAAATTAATCCTCAAAAATACAACTTGCCTAATAATTCTGCACTCCCTGTAGCTCCTCCCCTAACTGTCATAGCCAGTCATTCGACCGAAAACAAGCCGAGAAAGGAGGAGCCATAGGGTGCAGTGGTCACTGTAGTTTAAATTTAAAAATTACCTGCCTTAAAATGACAGGGCGGGCCATGGACTGGATACACCACAAGAGAAATAAATTTATCAGGTAAGCATAAATTGTGTTTTCTCTTCTAAGGTGTATCCAGTCCACGGATCATCCATTACTTGTGGGATACCAATACCAAAGCTAAAGTACACGGATGAAGGGAGGGACAAGGCAGGAACTTAAATGGAAGGAACCACTGCCCGTAAAACCTTTCTCCCAAATATAGCCTCCGAAGAAGCAAAATTATCAAATTTGTAAAATTTTGAAAAAATATGAAGCGAAGACCAAGTCGTCGCCTTGCAAATCTGATCAAAAGAAGCCTCATTTTTAAAGGCCCAAGTGGAAGCCACAGCTCTAGTGGAATGAGCTGTAATCCTTTCAGGAGGCTGCTGTCCAGCAGTCTCATAGGCTAAGCGGATTAAGCTTCTTAGTCAAAAAGAAAAAGAGGTTGCCGAAGCCTTTTGACCTCTCCTCTGTCCAGAGTAGACAACAAACAAAGCAGATGTTTGACGAAAATCTTTAGTAGCTTGTAAGTAAAACTTTAAAGCACGGACCACCTTATCCGTATGAAAAATCAGATAAGGAGAATCACATTGTAAGGCAGATAGCTCAGAGACTCTACAAGCTGAGGAAATAGCTACCAAAAAAGAACTTTCCAAGATAAAAGCTTGATATCTATGGAATGAAGAGGTTCAAACGGAACTCCTTGAAGAACCTTAAGAACCAAGTTTAAGCTCCATGGTGGAGCAACAGGTTTAAACACAGGCTTGATTCTAACTAAAGCCTGACAAAATGCCTGAACGTCTGGAACATCTGCCAGACGCTTAACTAGCTGACAATCCTTTTTCCAAACCTTTTTGGAGAAAAGATAATATCCTAGCAATCCTGACCTTACTCCATGAGTAACCCTTGGATTCACACCAATAAAGATATCTACGCCATACCTTATGGTAAATTTTCCTGGTGACAGGCTTTCGTGCCTGTCTTAAGGTATCAATAACTGACTCGGAGAAGCCACGCTTTGATAAAATCAAGCGTTCAATCTCCAGGCAGTCAGCCTCAGAGAAATTAGATCTGGATGGTTGAAAGGACCCTGAAGTAGAAGGTCCTGTTTCAGAGGCAGAGACCATGGTGGAAAGGATGACATGTCCACTAGATCTGCATACCAGGTCCTGAGTTGCCACGCAGGTGCTATCGGAATCACCGATGCTCTCTCCTGCTTGATCTTGGCAATCAGTCGAGGGAGCAGAGGAAACGGTGGAAACACATAAGCCAGGTTGAAAGACCAGGGCGCTGCTAGAGCATCTATCAGTGTCGCCTTGGGATCCCTGGACCTGGATCCGTAACACGGAAGCTTGGCATTCTGGCGAGACGCCATGAGATCCAGTTCTGGTTTGCCCCAACAATGAATCAGTTGTGCAAATACCTCCGGATGGAGTTCCCACTCTCCCGGATGAAAAGTCTGACGACTTAGAAAATCCGCCTCCCAGTGCTCTAGACCTGGGATATGGATAGCTGATAGGTGGCAAGAGTGAATCTCTGCCCAGCGAATTATTTTTGAAACTTCTAACTTCTCTAAGGAACTTCTCGTTCCCCCTTGATGGTTGATGTAAGCTACAGTCGTGATGTTGTCCGACTGAAATCTGATGTACCTCAGAGTTGCTAACTGAGGCCAAGCCTGAAGAGCCTTGAATATCGCTCTTAGTTCCAGAATGTTTAATGGAAGGAGAGACTCCTCCTGAGTCCACGATCCCTGAGCCTTCAGGGAGTTCCAGACTGCACCCCAACCTAGAAGGCTGGCATCTGTCCTAACAATTGTCCAATCTGGCCTGCGAAAGGTCATACCTTTGGACAGATGGACCTGAGATAGCCACCAGAGAAGAGAATCCCTGGTCTCTTGGTCCAGATTCAGTTGAGGGGACAAATCTGTGTAATCCCCGTTCCACTGACTGAGCATGCATAGTTGCAGCGGTCTGAGATGTAAGCGTGCAAACGGCACTATGTCCATTGCCGCTACCATTAAGCCGATTACTTCCATACACTGAACCACCGAAGGGCGCGGAATGGAATGAAGAACCCGGCAGGAATTTAGAAGCTTTGATAACCTGGACTCCGTCAGGTGAATTTTCATTTCTACAGAATCTATCAGAGTCCCTAGAAAGGAAACTCTTGTGAGTGGGGATAGAGAACTCTTTTCCTCATTCACTTTCCACCAATGCGACCACAGAAATGCCAGTACTACGTCCGTATGAGACTTGGCAATTTGGAAGTTTGACGCCTGTATCAGGATGTCGTCTAAATAAGGGGCTACTGCTATGCCCCGCGGCCTTAGGAACGCCATAAGCGACCCTAGAACCTTTGTAAAGATTCTTGGGGCTGTAGCTAATCCTAAGGGAAGAGCTACAACTGGTAATGCCTGTCTTGAAAGGCAAACCTGAGAAACTGATGATGATCTTTGTGTATCGGAATGTAAAGATAAGCATCCTTTAGATCCACTGTAGTCATATATTGACCCTCCTGGATCAGTGGTAGGATGGTACGCATAGTTTCCATCTTGAACGACGGAACTTTGAGGAATTTGTTTAAGATCTTTAGATTCAAAATTGGTCTGAAGGTTCCCTCTTTTTTGGGAACCACAAACAGATTTGAGTAAAAACCCTGTCCCTATTCCTCCTTTGGAACTGAATGGATCACTCCCATAACTAGGAGGTCTCGTACACAGTGTAAGAATGCCTCTCTCTTTATCTGGTGTGCAGATAATTGTGAAAGGTGAAATTTCCCTTTTGGGGGGGAAGCTTTGAATTCCAGAAGATATCCCTGGGATATAATTTCCAACGCACAGGGATCCTGAACATCTCTTGCCCACGCCTGGGCAAAGAGTGAAAGTCTGCCCCCTACTAGATCCGTTCCCGGATAGGGGGCCGTTCCTTCATGCTGTCTTAGAGGCAGCAGCAGGCTTTTTTATCTGCTTACCTTTTTTCCAGGTCAGGTTTGGTCTCCAGACCTGTCCTGAGGAAGGGCATGACCTTTTCCTCCAGTGATATCAGCAATAATCTCCTTCAACCAGGCCCGAATAGGGTCTGCCCCTTGAAGGGAATGTTAAGTAGCTTAGATTTTGAAGTCATGTCAGCTGACCATGATCTAAGCCATAGCGCTCTGCGCGCCTGTATAGCAAAACCAGAATTCTTAGCCGTTAGTTTAGTCAAATGAACAATGGCATCAGAATAAAAGAATTGGCTAGCTTAAGTGCTCTAAGTTTGCCAAGTATGTCATCCAATGGAGTAGCTACCTGTAAAGCCTCTTCCAGAGACTCAAACCAGTACGCCGCAGCAGCAGTAACAGGAGCAATGCATGCAAGGGGCTGTAGGATAAAACATTGTTGAATAAATATTTTCTTAAGGTAACCTTTAATTTTTTATCCATTGGATCTAAAAAAAAAGCACAACTGTCCTCGACAGGGATAGTAGTACGCTTTACTAGAGTAGAAACTGCTCCCTCCACCTTAGGGACTGTCTGCCATAAGTCCCGTGTGGTGGCGTCTATTGGAAACATTTTTCTAAAAATAGGAGGGGAAGAGAACGGCATACCTGGTCTATCCCATTCCTTATTAATAATTTCTGTAAACCTTTTAGGTATTTGGAAAAACATCAGTACACACCGGCAGTGCAAAGTATTTATCCAGTCTACACAATTTCTCTGGCACTGCAATGGTATCACAGTCATTCAGAGCAGCTAAAACCTCCCTAAGCAACACGCGGAGGTGTTCAAGCTTAAATTTAAATGTAGAAATATTAGAATCAGGTATCTTTCCTGAGTCATTAACATCACCCACTGACTGAAGCTCTCTTTCCTCAGCTTCTGCATATTGTGAGGCAGTATCAGACATGGTTCTTAAAGCGTCAGTATGCTCTGCATTTTGTCTCACCCCAGAGCTATCTCGCTTACCTTTAAGTTCAGGTAGTCTGGCTAATACCGCTGACAGTGTATTATCCATGACTGCCGCCATGTCTTGTAAAGTAAACGCTATGGGCGCCCTAGATGTACTTGGCGCCATTTGAGCATGAGTCCCTTAAGCGGGAGTCAGAGGGTCTGAGACGTGGGGAAAGTTAGTCGGCATAACTTCCCCCTCGTCAGATTCCTCTGGTGATAAATTTTTTAAAGACAGAAAATGATCTTTATTGCATAAAATGAAATCAGTACATTTGGTACACATTCTAAGAGGGGGTTCCACCATGGCTTTTAAACATAATAAACAAGGAGTTTCTTCTATGTCAGACATGTTTATACAGAATAGCAATGAGACTAGCAAGCTTGGAAAACACTTTAAATCAAGTTAACAAGCAAATATAAAAAACGGTACTGTGCCTTTAAGAGAAACAAATTTTGTCAGAATTTGAAAAACAGTGAAAAAATGCAGTAAATCAAACGAAATTTTTACAGTGTGTATAATAGGCTAACAGAGCATTGCACCCCCTTGCAAATGGATGATTAACCCCTTAGTTCAAAAAACGGATAAAAAAAAACGATCAAAAAAACTAAATAGACGTTTTTTAACAGTCACAACCAACTGCCACAGCAAGCTGTGGCCCTACCTTCCCCAATAAACGACTTTGGAAAGCCTTTGGGCCCTTTAGAGATGTCCTATAGCATTCAGAGGGCCTTTAAAGGAAGCTGGATGTCACAGTTTGTAATTTTAACTGCACCAACTGTAACTTTTATACTACAACAGTGGAAATTGTTTCTAGTCAAAATTTAAGCCAGCCATGTGGAAAAAACTAGGCCCCAATAAAGTTTTATCACCAAAGCATATATAAAAACGATTAAACATAACAGCAAACGTTTTATATTGCAATATCATAAGGGTATTACCCCTGGGAGTAAGCATGATAGCAGTCGTTATTAAATCACTGTATTCAGGCTTAACTTACATTAATCCGGTATCAGCAGCATTTTCTAGTGTTTTCCATCTCTAGAAAAAATTATAACTGCACATACCTGATAGCAGAATAAACTGCACGCCATTCTCTCACTGAAGTTACCTCATCCGTGTAATCCCCTCAGACATATGTGAGAACAGCAATGGATCTTAGTTACAACCTGCTAAGATCATAGAAACCTCAGGCAGATTCTTCTTCTATTTACTGCCTGAGATAAAATAGCACAACTCCGGTACTATTTAAAAATAACAAACTTTTGATTGAAGAAAATAAACTAGCTATATTTAACCACTCTCTCCTACAACGTCCTTGTTTGTTGAGAGTTGCAAGAGAATGACTGGCTATGACAGTTAGGGGAGGAGCTATATTACAGCTCTGCTGTGGGTGTCCTCTTGCAACTTCCTGTTGGGAATGAGAATATCCCACAAGTAATGGATGATCCGTGGACTGGATACACCTTACAAGAGAAATAAGTGCTGTTCAGGGTACTAAACCAAAAATTTGCTTGCTCCTTAGCTTAGATGCCTTCTTTTTCAAATAAAGATAACAAGAGAACGAAGAAAAATTGATAATAGGAGTAAATTAGAAAGTTTCTTAGAATTGCATGCTCTATCTGAATCATGACAGATTTTTTGGGGGTTTAGTATTCCTTTAAGTACCTGTTTTTGAGATAGAAACTGCGAGGTCATCCAAATCTGCCATATACAATAAACCTTTCCCCCTCACTTAAGGTGACAGTAAAAGGCTTTTGAATTAACCACTTTGTTCAGTGTGGAAGAGAAATACCTATTTAGCGCTGCAGAATCTGTTGGTAGCGCTGCGGAATCTGTTGGCGCTCTACAAATAACCGATAATAATAATAATAATAATAATAATAATATTTACATCTGTGAGATTATCCTAATGCAGTTTAATTCCATCCTTACCACTGTTTAAAGGGCCAGTTTACCCTACATTTTTCTCCCCTTCAATTTGTTCCTAATGATCCATTTTAAGACATTATATATATATAATCATCAATTTGTCATGCACTCACTCCCTAAGCCTCAGTTTATCTGTTGCCTGGGTGACTCCTCCATCAATATGCAAAACTTCTCCAAAAGTAAAGGCACTCACAGGACTTGAAAGTAGTAGAAAAAAAATCTTTATTTCATTTAATTCATCATAAACATGTCAGTCGACGTTTCGGCTATATATCTAGCCTTTTTCAAGACAATCTGTATTAGTGTAAACACAATTCTGCGTCTCAAAGCGTCAATCTTTGACGATATTGTCACGGAATGGCGCTTTCAAATGCCGAATTATGTTTACACTAATACAGATTGTCTTGAAAAAGGCTAGATATATAGCCGAAACGTCGACTGACATGTTTACTTACATGCCCTTACTTTTGGAGAAGTTTTTATATATATATATATATATATATATATATATATATATATACTATATATATCACACCTTGCGTAAAGTGACACAAAAATAAAGATAATAATAACAAACATGTCAATAAAACACAGGTGCCCCGATGCTGAAAAAGATTCACTAAAACAGTCCTTAGATTATAGATGAATAAAGGATTTATTCTTGAATAATCTTCAATTTAACAGTTCCTCAAAAGAAAAAAAGCAGGGACATAGTGTAAAACTCCGTACCGAAGCAATATACACAACTTATCAGAACCGATCCATTTTAGCTGCTGAAGTGTATTATATTTTTTTTTAAATAGCTTCTTTGCCTTTATATTGTCATTTAAAATAGCTAATTTTGTCTGTGGTATCTCCACCTATACTGAAAGTTTCAATACTTATAGGGACATTCCAGTCAAAATTGAAATGCACAGAGATTAATTAGATATTTCAAAAGAAACATATTTGCAATATACATCTATTGGCAAAAATGCTTCTCATAATCTGTTTTAGTTTTAAAAAATTTCTCTGCACGTGCATGTGAAGCATAGCTAGATATTCTCAGTGCACCAGCATTTAAAATACTGCAGCTGCTCAGAGCACCGGTGGGGCTTTTATAATGTCAGCAATTAACAAATTGAGTCATTACCAGATGGTACAAGCACCTTGGGCTCTCTGAGCCAGTGCTGTGTTTAAAATGCTGGTGCACAGTGCATACTTAAATACACTTTTGAAACAGCTATAGCTTTTATTAGAAACATTTTTGCTTATACATGTATATTACAAAAATACTGCTAATCGAAACTGAAATGCATCCACATGGTTTCCAATTCTGGCTGAAATGTCCCTTTAAGTATAGGCTATTGACAAGCTAAATTAAGCCACCAATCTGCAAACACTAGCCAGGGTGCTGAACCAAAAATGGGCCGGCTCCAAAGCTTAGATTCCTTCTTTTTCAAATAAAGATACCAAGAGAACGAAGAAACATTTATAATAGTAGTAAATTTGAAAGTTGCTTAGAATTGCATGCTCTATCTGAATCATGAAAAAAGGTATACTATCCCTTTAAGCATCTGAATGTCATTTGTACAGAATTTGGCAGTGCAATACAATAATAATAATAATTAGGCAAATTTGTAACTAAAACTCAGATATTCGTTTAGTTTTCACAAAACAAATATCCGAACGAATGCACTAATTTAAAGAAAACAAACCAATACTAACGAAATTCATTAGTAAGCATTTGTTTCCTTTAAATTAGCGTTAAAAGTTAGGGAGATGCGCTTAATCCCGATGCTTCTTCACAGAGTCCCAGACCATACTAATAGGAGAATCTGGGATCTGCCGCACTCGGTGAATCAGGGTCGAGATTAGCGCGGCTCTACAGCGCACTAGATGTAGGTATAAGACTACGGGTGAACTTTTTATCCTTTAGCAAAGGAACATTTACATTAGTTTTAACAAAAACAAATGTAAATGTTCCCCCAATATTCAGTATTCGTTTAGTTTTAAACAAAATGGATGCCAAACGAATAGTGCAGGTGACGAATATTCTGAAAACAAATTTTTCCAAATATTCATTCCAAACGATTAGTCCGAAACCAATGTTTCACTGCTTTACTAGTCGGATAATTAATAATAATAATCATAATGATCTTGGCATGATGGACATACTAGGCATGATTGCTGAATCAATATATTGCCACTTTTAATATTTGACAAGTTTTCTTAAATATTTATATTTATTGTTTATATTTTTTGGCTTGGCATGGTCTGAAAAAAAGATGGAGACTACATTGCTTATTAGAAGCGCTTATCTTTTTATATTGGATTTTAACAGTACTGAAAGCAACATGCTATTTGTATAGAAAATGTTCAATCGAGATTGCGTCTTTGTGAGTGGATTTTTATAGGGGACCCTCCTTCATTCACACTAAGGGGTTGATTTAACAAGGGCCCAATGGCCCTTGTTTCCGCGCGAGCCTTCAGTCTCGCCGGAAATAGCAGTTATGAAGCAGCGGTCTTAAAGGGACATTAAACCCAAACATTTTCTTTCATGATTAAGATAGAGCACACAATTTTAAACAACATTCCAGTTTACTTTTATAATCTAATTTGTTTCATTCTTTAGATATCCTTTGTTGAAAAATAGCAATGCACATGAATAAGCCAATCACACGAGACATCTATGTCCAGCCACCAATCAGCAGCTACTGAGCCTATCTAGATATGCTTTTAGCAAAGGATATCAAGAGAATGAAGCAAACTAGACAACAGAAGTAAATTGGAAAGTTGTTTAAAATTGCATGCTCTATCTAAATCATGAAAGAAAAAATATGGTTTCATGCTCCTTTAAGACCGCTGCTCCATAACTTCCCCGCCTCTGAGGTTGCGGTCTGCAAACCACCCAATTCTTTACGATCAGGCTGATTGACACCCTCTGCTAGTGGCAGATTGGCCACGAATTTGCAGGGGGCAGCATTACACAAGCAGTTCACTAGAAATGCTTGTGCAAAGCTGAATGCGGACAGCATATGCTGTCTGCATTCAGCTATGTGTGACGGACATGATACGCTACAGTGTATCATGTCAGACAGACATTGGTAAATCTACCCCTATGTCCGAACACATTCACAGCAGTGCATTTTACAGTGCTTGTACCTATATTAACTCCTAAACAGGATTGCACCTTTGTGAATGTATAAAACAATACCTGTGATAATATAGTGATTGAGCAAGTTTGCCCAGTATATTAATCATGCCAAGATACAAATGGAATTCGGTTGGTTTAGCAGTGGTGAGAATGGAATTAGACTGTTTTGAAGATGCCAGTACTGTTAGCGACAATCACAACAGTACAAGTGTGACTTAGAATCAAACATTAAGAGAAAGAGATTGTTACACACCATTTGTAGACATTGGGCACCTGATGTGACTTTTTTATTACAGATCCCCATAGCTGTACAGTATATAGCGTACTCAATGCATTTACACACACACACACAAATATATATATATATATATATATATATATATATATATATATATATATATATATATATATATATATATATATATATTTGTATATATTATCCTATTCATATGTAAATGTGTGCCCTGGCCAGTGCAGTCTGCCTGTACATTAGTGATGAATATAGTGAAAAATAGATACATCTACAATGTCTATTATGGCCATTTCAGAGTGTTATATATATGTACACAATAATAAACTGTTTCCATCTAGTCTTGGAATATTTGCAAAGATTACAAAATGCTATTCTGGGGCTTTGACAAGTATATTGCGTTGTTGAATTTGAAATGTCAAAATTGATCTTGAAAAGAAATGGAAAAGTCACTTGGAAGGCTTTTGTGACTGATGTGAAAATGTCGGCCCTATAGTCAAAACAGGGCTTTTTTCAAGGATCCAAAAACCCCATCATAGGTGTGGGAAATAGCTACAAAGGTGCTATTGTGATCAAATTGAAAAGTCACCTTTTCTGCCCCCCCCAAAAAATGGCCTCAACCAATAGAATGTGAATGATACTATAGCTATATGCAAGCAATAATGCACTAACAGTGATGTTCAACTTTTCAACAGTGAGTAACCATAGGTCAATATGTAGCCACTATGAAACTCACAAATAATCAAATATTTACTACAAAGGTCAAGTTACCCAGAACCCCCTGTCTTATGTTCTTCACTCCAGAGGGCTATTTCGAGTTCTGGCCACCTTGTTTACAACATGCAAGAAGTCATTAAAGCACATTTTTATTTTTGTTTTGTCTTGGGGCCAAAAAAATGGGGCAAATTCTTAGTTCTGCTTTTCCCAAGGGTTGCAAAGACTAGTTCAGAGGCAATATGTAGCCCACAAGCTGCCAGTTAGCCATCCCTGCTCTGACATATGCATGTGGTGCCATATATATCTCTAACAAAGGAGCTGATTGCTAAGTATTGTCTGTGCCATCTACCAATAAATGGCTACAGAGAATAAGCACTTAATGGCTATATAGCGTTAAAAGAGGCTCATGTAGTCTTTTGCTTAATGCAATTTGCCTTGCAAAGTAATTTGCAAAACAGACCTAGGGGCCGATTTATCAAAGCTTCAACTGATAATGCGCTGGACGTCTGCGTCAAATTTGACACAAAGTTGATCCGCCGTAGTTAACAAAGTGTCAATATTGTCAAATGTTAAAATGTGTGATGTAATATACGCTCCCGCAAGATTAATCCGACGCAGATCGATGCTTGTGTTATTCAAGCGGAATATTGATCATCCGCCGTCACATTCGACTCTATTTGACACTCTTGCCAATTTATCAGACATTACACAGAGGTACGCTCACATCAATTACGATGCAGCATACCTATCATTCAAATTGCCAACTTTGAGGCCGCGAATACCATAGAAGTCTGAAAACACAGAAAGGTTTGGTTTGATGCTGCAATACAATAAAGCATATCTATACTATAATTGCATTTGTAACGCTTCCGTCGCCAGCTGTGCATGCATCCTTAAAAGAATTTTAGCAGCGCAAGGCAGCGAAAACAATGTTAGCTGTGCCCGCTGCCAAAATAATCCACCTAAATGCAGCATAGGCAAACCCAAAGCCACGAAATAATGAAAAAACACATAACTGCCCGCAAGAAAAAAATTAACCCCTCGGAATTAAGGTTGAAAAAATCCTATTGGCTGATGCAATCGGCCAATAGGATTGAACTTCAATCCTACTGGCTGATCCTATTAGCCAATAGGATTGAGCTTGCATTCTATTGGCTGTTCCAATAAGCCAATAGAATGCAATAGGATTTTTTCCAATAGGATTTTTTCAACCTTAATTCCAATTGGCTGATAGAATTCTATCAGCCAATCGGAATCTAAGGGACGCCATCTTGGATGACGTCACTTAAAGGAACCTTCATTCGTCTGGAGTCGTCGGAAGAAGAGGATGCTCTGCACCGGATGTCTTGAAGATAGACCCACTCCACGCCGGATGGAGGAAGATAGAAGATGCTATCTGGATGAAGACTTCTGCCCGTCTGGAGGACCACTTCTGCCGGCTTGGATGAAGACTTCTCCCAGCTTCGTTGAGGACTTCTTGCCACTTTGCTGAGGACTTCTCCTGGCTTCGTTGAGGATGGATGTAGGCTCTTCAAAACTGTAAGTGGATCTTCGGGGGTTAGTGTTTGGTTTTTTTAAGTGTTTATTGGGTGGGTTTTATTTTTGGGTTAGGGTTTGGGCAGCAATAGAGCTAAATGCCCTTTTAAGGGCAATGCCCATCCAAATGCCCTTTTCAGGGCAATGGGGAGCTTAGTTTTTTTTAGTTAGGTTTTATTTGGGGGGTTTGGCTGTGTGGGTGGTGGGTTTTACTGTTGGGGGGGTTGTTTGTATTTTTTTTTACAGGTAAAAGCCGATTTATTTAGGGCAATGCCCCGCAAAAGGCCCTTTTAAGGGCTATTGGTAGTTTAGTTTAGGCTAGGTATTTTTATTTTGGGGGGGGCTTTTTATTTTGATAGGGCTATTAGATTAGGTGTAATTAGTTTAAATATCTTGTAATTTGTTTTTTATTGTGTGTAATTTAGTGGGGGGGTTTTGTTTGTAATTTAGGTAATTTTATTTAATTTAGGTAATTGTATTTAATTTAGGTAATGTATTTAATTGTAGTGTAAGGTTAGGTGTTAGTGTAAGGCAGGTTAGGTTTTATTTTACAGGTACATTTGTACTTATTTTAGCTAGGTAGTTATTAAATAGTTAATAACCATTTAGTAACTATTAGTAACTATTCTACCTAGTTAAAATAAATACAAACTTGCCTGTAAAATAAAAATAAAACCTAAGCTAGATACAATGTAACTATTAGTTATATTGTAGCTAGCATAGGGTTTATTTGATAGGTAAGTATTTATTTTTAAATAGGTATTATTTAGTTATTAATAGTAGGTTTGATTTAGATTTAATTTAATTATATTTAAGTTAGGGGGTGTTAGGGTTAGACTTAGGTTTAGGGGTTAATAACTTTAGTATAGTGGCAGTGACATTGGGGGCGGCAGATTAGAAGTTAATAATATTTAACTAGTGTTTGCGATGCGGGAGTGTGGCGGTTTAGGGGTTAATATGTTTATTATAGTGGTGGCGATGTCCGGAGAGGCAGATTAGGGGTTAATAAATATAATGTAGGTGTCGGCGATGTCGGGGGTGGCAGATTAGGGGTTAATAAGTGTAAGATTAGGGGTGTTTAGACTCGGGTTCATGTTAGGGTGTTAGGTTTAAACATAAATTTTGTTTCCCCATAGGAATCAATGGGTCTGCATTACAGAGCTTTACACTGATTTTGGCATGTGTTAGGCTTTTTGTCAGCCGGCTCTCCCCATTGATGTCTATAGGGAAATCGTGCACGAGCACGTATAACCAGCTCACCACTGACTTAAGCAGCGCTGGTATTGGAGTGCGGTATGGAGCCCAGTTTTGCTCTACGCTCACTTCTGGTCTTTTAATGCCGGGTTTATAAAAACCTGTAATACCAGCGCTGTAGCTAAGTGAGCGGTGACAATAACGTGCAAGTTAGCACCGAGCAGCTCTTACCTTAAAACTCATAATCTGGCCCTTAGATTTTTTATTTTTTGTAATTTTAGGTATTTGTTTAATTAATGTAAGTTTTTAATTATTTTTACATTTTAATTTAATTAGGGTTAATTTATGGGGATTTTAGGATAGGGGGCATAGTTGTTAGAAAAAATACTTTGTGTTCTGGGTGGTGGTTTAGAGGCTAATTGTTTGGCGTTGTGGGTGTTTGCCGATTTAGGCCTCGCTTCCATTGAGTTGTAATTCAGTTTGCGTGCACTCGCAAACCGTTAAATATGCTGTCGAAAGCAATAGCGTTTAACGACTGTTTCCAATGGCGCGTTATACCTCAATATCGGCTGCCGGACTTCGGCTGCCGAAAAGATTTTCGCGTCCCATAGAAAGTAATAGAAGCCGTTAATCGATAAATTATACCAGGTTTCCATTGAAAGCGCTAACCGTTAATACACTGTCGGAGGCTGTCGATACATTGAGAAATATTACCCCCAGCTCAACTAGGTGTAAAGGAGGAAAAAATAGCTTTTTGAGGCCTGTTTCTCATTGAAATTGCAAATCACAAAAAAATTATGAGTGTTTCAATGTACAAATAACATTATATATGCTACATTTATTGGTCCTATGTATAGGAATATTTGCACCCATGTTGTCATAGAAATTTCAATATGTATGTGCATATAAAAATATATGCAAGCACCACAATTATGGAACGACCTCCCGCACACTTTAAAACCTTCCCCATGCCTAATATCCTTTAAGAGATCCCTCTCTACATATCTCAAAACAGAATGCACCTGTCATTGTTGATTATATATTTCCTACCGGTTCTATGTTAAATTTTTGTGCATATATCGTGTATTATTATTGTTTTTTATTTTATTGTACCCATTGTATCAATGCAATGTTTTGTGGACCCAGGACGTACTTGAAAACTATAGAAATCTCAATGTATCTTTCCTGGTAAAATATTATAAAAATAAATAAAATATCTACCTATTCAAAATGAAACCTTTGCCCAGGGATGCTATATATAATCTCAATACATATAGAAAAATAATTCAAAGGAAATAAGTTGTTTATCATAAAGATGAGTTTTATTATTACAGATTTACCCTCATTCAAATGTAATTTTCAATGTGAAAATCATATTTATTCAATACAAAACGATGACACATTAAAGTTATGTGTCATAGTACTAATATTTATAAAATATATGTAATGTCTGCTAAAGCAGATAATACATTTGCAATATTTAGACTATTAACCAAAATACATAAGTGCTTAATATTACATACTTCAAGAGATATGAAGTATTGTCTTTAACATGGAGTTATTGAAACATTTTAAAAGTGCATTGTGCATTGGTCCCAGGGAGAGTCTGTGTCTGTTCATATGATGTCAATTAAAATGTATTAATCACCTCTATATAATGGCAATCACATATATGTTGTGTATACATCAGTGCTTAAATATCATAAAGAAACATTTATCTAATTATTCTAAATATTGAATAATAATCTTGACAAAAAGGAGTGCATTAGTCATGATAGGTATTAGTCATGATAGGTATATATTTCAGATATTACATTCCACATAGGACTATAAGAATGAATGCAAGGTATTTGGCCATATCAACAGGAAGGAGTATTTACTTTTCAACTCTTCTATAACTGTATAACCCTTATTAGCTTCATCTGAAGGAGCAAACAACATATGCTTGTGGAATATAAATCATAACATTTACACATGTCACGTTGACTAATGTTAGAGAGCATATACTGTATACATTTCAGACACGTATCCCCAAGTATTCTTAAACGGCATAATATCCTCAATAAAAGGACACATAAATTTATCAACAATGTACACCTGCATATTAATTGACATCATGTGAAATAAAAATGAATAAAGCTTTTCATTTTTAGCAGATAAACAGCTATTAGAATAATATTAAGATATATGTTCAAATTTGGATTAGAAAAATGGATGCATATTTATGAGATGAAAATCGCACTTAAAAAAGTGCTTTAGTGCAAAAATTAGATATGATATATCTTGGGTGGAAAAAAAAGAATATTAATTAATTCTTGCGGCGGGATTTTGACTTTGGAGGAGAGGTACTTAGGGGGGCAGTGTGGCGTCTTGTGCGACGCCCACCAGCTGAATGTGAGGCTAATAACCGGGATTCAGGGTCCTGCAGGGAGATGACAGAGGATGCAAGGGAGGATGGAGTTTGGGGCCTATCCGCGAGCCTCTCCACTGCCTCTGCCAGGCGGACGAGTGAGGCATTATGGATGTCCATTTGGCTCTGTATCCTTCTCAAATCCTGCTGCTGCTGGAGCCTGGACAGCCTAAGCTCTCTATGTATGAGCCTCAGTAGATCATCCTGCTGGGACTGTGCCGGACCCTGTTGTACAGTTGGTGTCTCAGGAACTAATAATTGGCTGGTTCCAGGGCTGTCTCTCTGTATTGGTGACTGTGAGGTTGTCTGTGATGGCACTGTTGGCAATACATTGGTGGGTGCAGTGGGTGGTGGTGTGGATTCCTGTTGTGCCATAGGAGTGGGAGGCATATAGTACAGATGATGCAGATCTGTATGCTGCTGTGGTGGGTGCATTATCTGCTGCTGAGGATAATGATGTCGTGGTGGGTGCATCATCTGCTGCTGAGGAGGATGTTGTGGGGGGTGCATCATCTGCTGCTGAGGAGGATGTTGTGGGGGGTGCATCATCTGCTGCTGAGGATGTTGTGGGGGGTGCATCATCTGCTGCGGTGGGTGCAGCTGTCGGGGCTGTGCCATTTGTTGCTGCGAAGTATGCATGAACTGCCATTGTTGAGGAGGATGAGTCTGCTGGGGTTCAGAACCCAAAACATGAAATGTTGTCTCCGAGGTAGATGGAGAAGGGCATGATACATCCTCCACCTCATATGCCCTAGGCTGCTGCATATCATCTTCTAAGAGGCTGATATAGGAGGTAGTGTCACCATAGATATCCTCATCCTCCTCAGTGAATGTAGGAACATCCTGCTGTGGTGTTGGTGCAGCTTCATACTCCTCCTGTTCGTAACCTACAAATAAATATACGGTATGTTTACATTATCTATCTAATAGAATATATTACTTTGTAGCATAACAATACAGACTATTATATTCCATATTTATGTGTATATATGTACACACACACATACACACACACACACACACACACACATACACACACACACATACACACACACACATACACACACACACACATATAGTGTGTTTGGGATAAAATCCAAGCATATATGACCATAACTGAGGAATCTTTATAGACTGTGTCTTAAAGGAACATTGTTAAAGGGACACTATACCCAAATATTTTCTTTTGTGCTTCAGATAGAGCATGCAATTTTAATCAACTTTCGGATTTACTCCTATTTTCAAATGTTCTTTATTCTCTTGGTATCTTTTTTTGAAATGCAAGAATGTAAGTTTAGATGGTGGCCCATTTTTGGTGAACAACCTAGGTTGTCCTTGCTGATTGGTGGATAAATGCATCCACCAATCAAAAACTGCTGTCCAGAGTTCTGAACTTAGAAAAAAGCTTAGATGCCTTCTTTTTCATATAAAGATAGCAAGAGAACGAAGAGAAATTGATTATAGTAGTAAATTAGAAAGTTGCTTAAAATTGCATGCTGCATCTGATTCACAAAATAATAAATTTGGGTACAGTGTCCCTTTAAGGACAATGACACATGATTTATATGAAATGCTTAATATTCTTGGATATTATATTATCAATATTCTTGCTTGTCGGAGCAGATATACAATACAGAGTGCTTGCTGAACATATTAAATACAACTATGTAAATTTAGATTCATAGCTAAACACAGATGGGTATTTATGATATACAACATATATACATCACATATATGGTTATATTTAATATTGAATATTCACCTTCATACACCTCTTCAGGTGGCACAGAGGTGTCCATTGTCCCCTTACATCCGTGAACAGATTCATCCGAGATGACATTGGACAGCATCTCCTCCCATGACCTTAGGTGTATTCTCTTGCTAGGACCACCACCTGTCCCACGTGCATATTTGGCCTGCTGTGCCAGCTTAGCTTTGGTTTCCCTCCTGCAGTCATGATAGCGGTGTTTAATGCTGGCAGTAGAACGATTACGTCCTAAGCAGCTGACTGCCACTCGAATCTCCTCCCACAGCTTATTCCGGACAGCCGGCCTCAGGTTAGGGTTCTCCAGCTGAGCTGCCCTCTCCAAGTATGCCTCAACAAGAGCCTCCTTCTCCTCCTCAGAGTACCTCTCCTCTCTTAGCCTGCCCTTCACACCTGAAGGGCCAGCAGACACAGACTCTCCCTCCTGTGACTGGGGACCAGCCCTCTCTACCTCCTCTGTCCCTGCAGGCTGTGACAGGCTACCACCAGCCCCACCCCCACTTGCCACAGTCTGCCCCACTTTCCCTTTTCTTTTTGTGCCTAGCTGAGGCTGACTCCTCCTCACTCCTCCCACCTCCACTCCTCTTCCACCCTCTCTCCTTCCCTCCTCTGCCAGGGTTTGAGGAAGGACAAATCCTCCACCCAAACCTCGGCCCCTATTCCTGCCCATACTACTCCCTACTTCCCCCCTCCCCCTCCCTCTATCCACCCTCTCCACTGCCCTCCCCCTAGCCACCCCCTTCCCAACTCCACTAGGCCTATCCATCCCTTTCTCCTTCCTCCCTAACTCTAACCTAACACTAAAGTCCCTAGCTTACCTAACTACACTAATTCACCTAACTAAACCCTAAATTAAATAGCCCCAAAACTAACTACCTAACCTATCTAGACCCTAACTATCTCTATTCTATATCCCTCAAAATAAAAATAAAATGTGGGGGTGAAAATAAACAAAGGGATGTAAATGAAAAGGAAAAACTAAGGAGGATTAGAACAAAATTATAGAAAAATAATAAGGGATGCAAATGAAGAAAGGGGTGGGCTATATAGTCAAATGAAACAAAAAATATGGGATGTAAAAAAAAAAAAATAGGATGGGCAAAATGTATATAAAAAAAAAAGTTATATAGTGAGGAAGGGAAGGGTAGTCAAAGGGGGGATGGGAAGTGGAATAAGGGGATTAATGAAATGAGTAATAAAGGAAGATGGGGATATGGGGGTTAATGAAATAAAAAAAAATGTGAATGTGTTTGTATCAAATAAAAGTGTGTATGTGTGTGTGTGTGTATTTGTGTGTATAAACTAATGTGTGTTAATTAACTAATGTATGGATGTGTGTGTGTGTTCCTAATATTATATGAGGCCTACAATAAGAATATATGAAAATAAAATATCAAACTCTCCACTAACTCTCAAACAACTCTCAAAAACCCAAAACTCCTACCAACGCAACTAGCTCCCGTGTCTTTCTCTCTAGAGGCGATCACAGGTAAAGAGCGCAGGCGCAAACCGTTATTCTTATAGACAGAGGTCGGGTTACCATGGCAATGCACTTGTTATGGCGCGCTTTTCGACAAATCCGACATCGGTTGGCAACGCAAACTTACGTACGGCCGAAAAGAGCGACTGCGCGCAACACGCTAATCGTTTCAATGGAAACCTGGTACTAAAATGGAGCCGTAAATTACTTTTAGCTGTCGTCCGCTTCGGTAGCTTACGGCTCCATTTTTAACGACTCAATGGAAGCGAGGCCTTAGTATTTAATATGTTAATTTGTTGTTTGCGTTTTGTTTGCATGGCGGGTTAGGAGTTAATCAATTTATAAAATAGATTACGATCTTTGTGTTTGGCGGTTTAGTGGTTAATAACTGCATTGTGGGGGATTGTCAGATTAGGGGTTATTAATCGGATTGAACTTGAATCTGATTGGCTGATTCAATCAGCCAATCAGATTTTTCTAACTTAATTCCGATTGGCTGATAGAATCCTATCAGCCAATCGGAATTCGGCGGACGCCATCTTGGATGACGTCATTTAAAGGAACCTCATTCGTCGGGAAGTCGTCGTGCCGGAAGGATGCTCCGCGGCGGAGGAGCGAAGTAAGAAGATTGAAGATGCCGATTTGCTTGAAGACGTCGCCGATGGAAGAAGACTCTCTGCCGCTTGCTTCAAGACATCTCCCGGATGGATGAAGACTTCACTGCTGCTTGCTGGAACACATCGCCTGGATCGGTTCGGCCCGGCTGGGTGAATACAAGGTAGGGAGATCTTCAGGGGGGTAGTGTTAGGTTTATTTAAGGGGGGTTTGGGTTAGATTAGGGGTATGTGGGTGGTGGGTTGTAATGTTGGGGGGTGGTATTGTGTTTTTTTTTTGCAGGCAAAAGAGCAGTTTTCTTTGGGGCATGCCCCCACAAAAGGCCCTTTTAAGGGCTGGTAAGGTAAAAGAGCTTTGAACTTGTTTTAATTTAGAATAGGGTAGGGATTTTTTTTTATTTTGGGGGGCTTTATTATTTTATTAGGGGGCTTAGAATAGGTGTAATTAGCTTAAAAATCTTGTAATCTTTTTTTTATTTTTTGTAATTTAGTGTTTTTTTTTTTTTTGTAATTTAGTTTAGTTTATTTAATTGTATTTTTAGATAGATATTTGTAGTTTATTTAATTTATTGATAGTGTAGGTGTATTTGTAACTTAGGTTAGGATTTATTTTACAGGTAATTGGGTAATTATTTTAACTAGGTAGCTATTAAATAGTTAATAACTATTTAATAGCTATTATACCTAGTTAAAATAATTAACAATTTACCTGTAAAATAAATATAAACCCTAACATAGCTATAATGTAATTATTAATTATATTGTAGCTATCTTAGGGTTTATTTTATAGGTAAGTATTTAGATTTAAATAGGAATATTTTAATTAATAATATTAATATTAGATTTATTTTAATAAGAGTTTAGTTAGGATGTTAGAGTTAGATAGGGTTATTATACTTAATATATATATAATATAATAACGATATTAACTATATGAACCCTAATATAATTAGGGTTCATATAGTTAATATATATAATATAATAACTATATTAACTATATTAACCCTAATATAATTAGGGTTAATATAGTTAATATAGCTGGCGGCGGTGTAGGGGGATTAGATTAGGGGTTAATACATTTATTATAGGTGGCCGCGGTGTAGGGGGATGTAGATTGTAGGCAAAAGAGCAGTTTACTTTGTGACAAAGCCCCGCCAAAAGCTCTTTTAAGGGCTGGCAAAAGAGCTGTTACTTTGGGGCAATGCCACGCAAAAAGCCCTTTTCAGGGCTATTTGTAGGGTTAGACTTAGGTTTAGTGGTAGGGATAGTTTAGTATTTTAGGGGTTGAATAATTTAATATAGCTGGCGGCGGGGTAGGGGGGGTTAGATTAGGGGTTAATAATTTTAAAATAGATAGCGGCGGGGTAGGGGCTCACTTTAGGGGGTAGGTAATGTAAATGGCGGCGGTGTTAGGGGCTCACTTTAGGGGGTTATAGATTTAATATAGCTGGCGCCGGTTTAGGGGTTAATAACTTTATTAGGTAGCGGCGGTTTAGGGGTTAATGCATATTTTATTGTTAGGATAGTGAGGGGGGATAGCGGATAGAGGGTTAGACGTGTCGGGCTATGTTAGGGAGGCATGTTAGACGTGTCGGGCTATGTTAGGGAGGCGTGTTAGACGTGTTGGGCTATGTTAGGGAGGCGTGTTAGACAGTGTGAGTAATTTAGACTTTAGTCAGGTTTTTCTAACGTGCCGCAAGTCACTGGCGACGCCAGAAATTTGTACTTGCGCAGATTTCTGGACGTCGCTGGTTTGTCAGACTTACGGCATGTTAGCATCTGATGGCGCCGTATATGGGATAGCTCGAGTTGCGAGCTGAAACTGCGGGCGACACGGGTTCCCTCGCTTGCGCCGCAAACTGTGATCTATATCGGATCGCGCCCCATAGCCTTTTAAAAGCAGAACATTGTCTGTTGTCTACTGTTTTAGCAATATTAGCTATTGTATCCCAAAAGCTTTATTAAAAGCTATACAAAAGCCTGCTAATATTTATTTTTAAAAGCTTTTTTAAATTTATTTTGTCAACCAAAAAAAAAAAAAAGTTTGAAAAAATTTGAATATATTTAGGAAGTTTAATTTATATAAGAAAGTCCTTGCAAATAGGTGTTGCTACATCTGTAGCTTATTTATAATATATATATATATATATATATATATATATATATATATATATATATATATATATATATATATATATATATATATATATATATATATATATATATATATATATAATTTAAAAAAAAAATATTATATATTAAGAACAGTAGTCTGTCCAAATAGGGTCTATTATTATTACTTAAGATTAATTATATATTTTTGGGGTATATTTAGGACATCAGTTATTATTATTATTATTCTTTATTTATAAAGCGCCAACAGATTCCGCAGCGCTGTTCATATGTAACAAAGATAAAAGGACAGTACAATATGAGACACCAGACAAAATTTAACAAACAAATACAGGAGGAATTGGGAGCCCTGTTCCCGTGGGAACTTACAATCTAAATGGGTAGGAGGGTGAGAAACAGGAGGTGGGGAATCAGTTCATCAAAATAAGGTGTTTCTACACCTGTAGCTTAATTTATATATAGATAAAAGCAGTTTGTCCAAATACAGTGTTGCTACATCTGTAGCTTAATTATATAAATAAAATATTGTTGCTACACCTGTAGCTTTATTATATATAAGATATTTTGGATATATTTAGAACAGCAGTCCATCCAAATAAGGTTGTCACTACACCTGTAGGTTTTATATATATATATATAACTGGAAAGGACGGTCACAGTCGCAGGACAGGGCCTACCTACAGTCTAAAATTGAAGGGCATTCAGTACATGTAAGTACAAATAAGTACAGAATCACAGACAACATTAAATATATATATATGAAAAACTACTTAAAGGGACATTAAACCCACATTTTTTCTTTCATGATTTAGATAGAGCATGCAATTTTAAACAACTTTCTAATTTACTTCTATTATCTAATTTGCTTAATTATCTTGATATTCTTTGCTGAATAGCATATCTAGATAGGCTCAGTAGCTGCTGATTGGTGCCTGCACATAGATGCCTCATGTGATTGGTTCACCCATGTGCATTGCTATTTCTTTAACAAAGGATATCTAAAAAATAAAGCATATTAGATAATATAAGTAAATTGGAAAGTTGTTTAAAATTGCATGCTCTATCTAAATCATGAAAGAAAATGTTTGGGTTTAGTGTCCCTTTAAGTAAAATAAAATATATAGGAATCAGAAAATCTAAGTGGGTTTAATACCACAATAATTGTGTATTCTACACTAGTGATTACCCTCTCAGTCAACAGTAGTATCAGTATAATATTTCCAAATTTTAAAATAAACCTCTATTAAAGGATTTTCAAAAAGTTCAGAGTATTAAATGTATGTACAATGATACGATTATAGGTGTCATTTAAGGTACAGGTCCACAAAAGGATTGAGCACACTGAAACAAGGACCCTCAAAAGTCCCAAAAGAGAAATATATATAAGGACAGTCTCAGAGTTCCCAAGTGGAGAATACTTGAATCCAAAGATCAGGTAAGTTGGTGTGCCCAAAAGACCAGTGGTAATAGGTGAACTTCCTACTTACAAAAAACTACCTCAATCGAAATGATGTAAGTGCTGCAGATTGTAAAGTAGTAGGCTCTCCAATTGAAAGATGATCCGCTCTTTAAAAGCCTCTTGGTATAGATCCCTTCTTTGTTTTCCCTCTCAAGCATTATGGCCCCATCAGATTTAGATGTGGCCCCATCAGATTTAAATGTGAAGACATCAGATTTAGATGTGGAGACTTGGTTGAGAGCAGTACCTGCTCTCACCCAAGTCTCCACATCTAAATCTGATGGGCCATAACACGCTTGAGAGGGAAAACAAAGATGGGATCTATACCAAGAGGTGTTTAAAGAGTGGATAATCTTTCAATTGGAGAGCCTACTACTTTACAATCTGTTCAGCACTTACCTAATTTCGATTGAGGTAGTTTTTGTAAGTAGGACACCTGTAGCTATATTATATGTAACATATTTTGGATATATTAAGGACAGCAGTTCATCCAAATAAGGTTGTCGCTACACCTGTCGATTATATATTATATATTTTAAATAGGTTTGTCCAAATATGGTGTTGCTACACCTGTAGATTAATTATTAAGGACAACAGTCTATCCAAATAGGGTGTCACTAAACCTGTAGCTTCAATATATATTTAGTTTAAGTCCGACCAAATAGGGTGTCACTAAACCTGTAGCTTAAATACTGTATATATATATATATATATATATATATATATATATATATATATATATATATATATATATATATATATATAAAATAACTAATATTATTTTTAAAACATGCCCCCTAAAAGAAAGTTATCTGTAGAAGAACAATCTGATGTAAAAAGGAGGCAAAATGAGAGAGCTAAAAAAATAAAAAATAACATGACTGATGAAGAAAGGGCCCATTTAAGGAAAGCAAAAGCAGTTCAGAAAAGAAAAGAGAGAGCAAATAAGACAGAAAATCAGAGACATAAAGAACAACAAATAAACACATTTGCTCATAAAAAAGCATGTGCAGAAAATGAACGATCTCAAACAAAATAACAGCACAGCATAAGCAATACAGAAAGGGAACGTAAAAGAAAACTTAGTGCAAGTCGTGTTAAACGCCATCGTACATATTTTGCAAAACATACTCAACACATTGCTGCAATTGAGAGATATGATGATTCATTTGATCATCATAACTGTGGAGAGCTAAATGTTATATGCACCAACTGTGATGCACTACATTTTCCAAAAGAGCAGTCATCAGACAAACTATTCAGTCAATTCTACAGCAAAGGAAAAGTAATTATTGAACCTAGTAAAGTCGCTCCTTTAATACAAAGCCTAATGACAGGAACTCATAAACATTCAAAAAACGTTCACAAAAACATTAGATCTTTAAATAATTCTTTAGCATTTGCTTCAATAGGGGCGAATATTGCTCCTCCGTGGTATGGGCCTTACTGCTTTAGAATTAATGGACAGATTTATCACAGAACTGGACCACTTCATCCTTACAATGAGGATAATTAAAAGTTTGCACAACTATATATTCTTGATCCTGATGAGGCTGCATAACACCACCTTATGATTAATGAAAAAGCAAATTGCAACCCTGAACTAATGACTGAGTTAAGTTCTTTTATGGCTTTAAACAATCCTTTTGCCGAAGCATGCAAAATGTATGAAGTAGAACAGGAATGCTTAGAAGATGCATCTCAAAATGGTGTTACACCTGCAACTGTGACCATGTACATAGTACAAGATCGTGTAAAAACGATCAACGTAAATACAATGCTCCTAGGTGTAATGCAGATGGTGTACCTCCTCTTGAGCAAGATCTTATTATTCATTGTCAAAGTCCTAACAATAAAAACCCCCCAGAAAGGATAAGTATTTTAGATCCCAATTTGGAGCCAATGTTGCATCCACTTCTTTTCCCTTTTGAGGACCAAAGTTGGTCACCTAAAATGAAACTTAACTACATCCCTACTACTTTTAGAAATATAAGAACTCAATCCTTAGCAAAGCCAAAAGAAAGGGTCTCACAAATGCAATTTTATGGGTACATGCTTTCCGTTCGGCATAAGTTTAACCCATTTCTGAGTGCTGCCAAATTGACCCTGCAGTACTTTGTAGATGCATACTTTAAACAGAGGGTAATGGTTTAAACTATGTTAGACAAAATAAGTCAAAATTGAGGGTTGTAAAGCATACAGGTCTCCTGGACCATCCTCAAAGTGTAGCTGCAGAACAGGGCTTACTTCCAGGCAAAGCAGTTATACTTCCATCTATATTCCAAGGTAGTCTAAGAAACATGATACAGAATTACCAAGATGCTATGGTTATTGTTAGAAAGTATGGGATTTTTTCATAACCATGACATGTAACCCAAAATGGTCTGAAATTGTTGTTAATCTGAAAGAAGGTCAAGCAGTTGAACTTTGCCCTGATTTAGTGGCCAGAGTTTTTCATTTAAAACTTCATGAACTTCTTGATGACATCACAAAGAAACATGTTTTGGGTAAACCAGCTGCCAAAGTTCATGTTATTGAATTTCAGAAACGTTGATTACCTCATGCACATATTTTGCTTATTTGATCTGCAGAAGAAAAGCCTAAAAATGCTGAAGTAGGTAATAGCTTTATTCCTGCAGAAATACCTGATATTCAAGTCAATCCCCAGTTACATGGATGCAATTGTAACCAAGCATATGATACATGGGCCCTGTGGGGAGCATAACCTAAGATCTCCATGTATGGCTGATGGTGTTTGCTCTAAGCAATTTCCAAAATCCTTCCAGGAAGAAACTTTGATAAATGTAGATGAGTATCCACATAACAAGAGATCCAAAAAAACAGTTTCTATTGAAATAAATGGAAAAACAATTGATAACTCTTGGGTTGTACCATACAACCCATATTTGACATTAAAATACAACTGCCATATTAACATTGAAAGCTGTGCTTCCATAAAAAGTGTAAAGTACATATTCAAATATATTTATAAAGGGCATGGCTGCCCTAATATAGCAATTAAAGAACATAAAACTCTTATTCATGATGAGATAACTTCCTTTATGGATTCTCGATATGTCAGTGCTCCAGAAGCAGCATGGCAGCTTTTTGGTTTCCATATGCACCATCAATCGCATACCATCGTGTGATTACAAGTTCACCTTCCTGGAGAACAGTCAGTATATTTTACTGAAGATAATATTGAAACACTGCTGTAGAAAATTCACAATCAAGAGACACAACTTTGACTGCTTGATTTAGGTTAAACCAAGAAGATTTGTCAGCTCATGCATTTCTGTATACAGATATTCCTCAGCATTTTGTTTTTCATCAAAAGACAACAAAATGGTAAAAAAAAAGAGTACAATAACACCATTGGTCGAATGTACTCTGTAATCTTGACTACAGATGTTGAGCGATTTTGTTTAAGATTACTTTTACTCCATGTTAAAGGAGCAACTTCTTTTGAAGATATTCTAACAGTTGATGGAGTTCAATTTTACACTTTTAAAGAAGTAGCTCAAAACACTGTCTTTTTGAAGATGATTAATCATGGGACTTAACTCTGCATGAAGCTACAAGTGAAATAATACCTCAACTGCTTAGAGATCTTATTGCTCACATTTGTGCTTTAGCTTCTCCACCAAATGCTAAAGAGCTTTTTGAAAAGTACAAAGAAAAACTCTTTGAAGACTTTTCAAGAAACCCTGGTCACACACCAGTTTGTCAAAATTGTTTAAATTATGCACTTAGAGATATTCAGGATATCTTGATTGTTAATGGCAAAAATTGTCAGGATTTTGGTTTACCAAACCCTCCAAACAATTTACTAGAAAATCCCAGAGACCTCTATGATGCTGCTTTTGAAAGTTATACTGGAGTCAAAATTAAGGCATCTTTTAATGATCTTCAAAAACAAAGTTTTGAAGAAATCATTGCTGCATCCAAAAATGACACTTTACTACATAGGTGTTATTTCCTTGATGGTCCTGGTGGCAGTGGTAAAACCTACCTATGCAAGACTTTGTTGAGGACATTTAGAGGAAACAATGAGGTAGCATTACTAGTTGCTTCAAAAGGTATTGTGGCAAATTTGCTTGAAGGTGGACGGACTTACCACTCACAGTTTAAGTTGCCAGTTCCTTTATTGGATACTTCCACCTCTTCCATGAGGCAAGCCTCTAATGATGCACAAATGATTTGTACAGCAAAGATTATTATTTGGGATGAATCTATCATGTCTTAAAGTAATGCACTCAGATGCATTAACAAACTCCTTCAAGAGCTGATGAATAACAAACTTTTTGGAGGAAAAACAATTCTGCTCGGTGGTGATCTCAGACAAACTCTTCCTGTTGTTGCACAAGGAAGTAAATCAGCTATAGTTGAAGTCAGCATAAAATTCAATCCACTCTGGCATAAGTTTAAGCTTTTGAAGCTGACAGATAATGTAAGATCTGTTGATCCTGAGTTTAGCTCTTGGCTTCTAAAGCTTGGCACAAATGAGTATGGCTTTCATGAAGATATCTTTGAAATTTCATCTCAAATGATCTGCAAAGACTCCATTGTAAAGGAGATTTTTGGTGAACAGTTAAAAGATTCTAATGCTTTTAAGTTTGCCAAAATGGCAATTTTATGTCCAAAAAATAGTGATGTTGACAAGATCAATGAAGAAGTTCTTAGTTTGTTAGAAGGTGAAACCTCTACTTATTTAAGCACTGATTCTATTGATGATGAATCACAGGAAGACAGGGATAATTACTCAGTTGAGTTTTTAAATGAATTGGCTCCTTCTAGAATGCCAGTTCATAAACTCAATCTCAAAATAGTAGTAGCATTATTATGCTTTTGCGTAACCTTAAAGGGACAGTAAACCCAAAAATTTTCATTCATTAGTTAGAGAAAACAATTTTTAAAAAGTTTCCAATTTACTTCTATTATCAAATTTGTTTTGTTCTCATGATATTCTTTGTTGAAGGGATACCTAGGTAGGTAGCGTGCACATGCCTGAAGCACTACATGACAGGAAATAGTTCTGCCATCTAGTGCTCCTGCTAATGTATAACATTGTTGCAAAACTGCTGCCATATAGTGTTGTGGACACATGCACACTCATGAGCATACATCCCAGCTTTTCAATAAAGGATAACAAGAAAATGAAGAAAATTTGATAACAGAAGTAAATTGGAAAGTTGTTTAAAATTGTATGCTCTATCTGAATCATGAAAGAAAATATTTGGGTTTTATGTCCCTTTAATACTAAGAGAGGTCTATGTAACGGCACCAGATTGGTTGTGAAAGCTTTGCAGCAAAACTTAATTATTTTTGGATATATTTAGGACAGCAGTCTGTCCAAATAGGGTGTCAATACACCTGTAGCTTAAATAAATAAATATAGATATATATAAAATAAATGTTACCAAATAGGGTGTTGCTACACCTGTAGCTTATTATATATATAAAATATTTTGTATATGTTTAGGACAGCAGTCCGTCCAAATAGGGTGTCGCTACACCTGTAGCTTAAATATATATATAAAATAAGTGTGACCAAATAGTGGTCTTAATGTAGCTTATTATATATATATATATATATATATATATATATATATATATATATATATATATATATATATATATATATATATATATATAACATATTTTGGCTATACTTAGGAGAGCAATCCATCCAAATAGGGTGTTGCTACATCTGTAGCTTAAAAAATAAATAGACTCCCCTCTGGGCAGGCTTATTACCTAGTTAGATAATAAAAGTAAATTAGAAACTTTATTAAAATTGTATACTCTTTCTAAATCAAACAATATTATTGCTCCGAATTTGGTGCACTAGTAGATTTAGGGATAAAAATGAAATAAATGCATTGCACAATACAGCTAACTTCCTTTTTTTTTTGGATATATCTATTTGCACCATGTTTACCGCATGTAATACAAGTCCCACTCTCCACTTCGCACCAAATTTGACGCAACACTTTTTGCACCAAATTTGACGCAATACTCAAACTCCTACACAACACACAAACTAGTCAAGTTTTCCACAACTTCTAATTGGTAAATGCATAATCAATCATGATTAATGAAATCAGCCAATCTGATTGAAATATACATTTTCTACTATCACTAACAAATCAAATTTCTCCATACTTCAGTCACTGATCACTCAACGTAGTGCCATTTGTTACATTGTGTATTATACTTTGAAAGTATGTATATATGAAATTAGTATTAAAGATAAACATTGATGATGACATTAGGACACACAGTGTAATATTTCTGACAATGATTTTAATAACCGAATGATGTTTGATTCAATATAATCTTAAGCTGATAGCTCAGAGGGATAGTCCATCTAACATTAAACTGTCATGATTCAGATACAGCAGAAATTAAAATCACCTCTTTACTGTCATGCTATTTTTAGTGTTTTTCTTCCTTCTCTTGAATTTCATTTTCATTAAGAAATGTCATCTTATATGCCAGCCCGTTTTTTAACACCTGTGTAGGGGTGGTGTTCAAAACTAGACTGCAATCAGGAGGGGTTACACAGGTGCAGAGGGAAAATTGGCCCAGTTCTTAAAATATCAATTGATTGCAAATAAATACATATGATACATGCTATATTCACAATTATTCTTGCTCAAAATAATTATATATTTACACTATATACATATAGTGGTATAAATAAACACAGAGATATGAAAGACAACATTGTTTAGAACAAAATAAAATAATTTAGGGACATGTAAATTTGTTTGCAAAAGATTTCTGACATAACACACACACACATATATATGTACAAATTCTAGCATTAATAATCATTTAAAAAAAGAAAAAAACATGAGATAGGCATATCATTATTTCTAGAAATACAAGTACACATTAATTTATGTGAAAATATCAGATTTTTGTATAACAAATAAATATAAAAATAACTTTCTATGCGATATCATTTGTTCAGGTAAAAATCTAGCTATTTCTTGGACATTAAAGGGACAGTCTAGTCAAAATTAAACTTTCATGATTAAGATAGGGCATGCAATTTTAAATAACTTTGCAATTGACTTTTATCAATAAATTTGCTTTGTTCCCTTGATGGTATTTTTGAAAAGCTAAACCTAGGTAGGCTCAAACTGATTTCTAAACCGTTGAAAACCGCCTCTTAGCTCAGAGCATTTTGAAAGTTTTCCCCAATTAGACAGTACTAGTTCATGTATGTCATATAGATAACATTGTGCTCGCTCCCGTGGAGTTATTTAGGAGTCTGCACTGATTGGCTAAACTGCATGTCCATCAAAAGCACTGAGATAAGAGGGCAGTCTGTAGAGGCTTAGATATAAGGTAATTACAGAGGTAAAACATATATTAATAGAACAGTGTTGGTTATGCAAAACTGGGGAATGTGTAGACTGTCCCTTTAACAGATAAAAAATAAAAACTTAGCTTTAGAAAAATTTGCTTGTTCATGGACAGTAATAAAATGGTATAAATAAAGTTGGAAAAAACACAATATCCACAACATCAATGACTCTTATTTATCAACAGACTGATGCTCATTGCACAATACTTGACGCATGTGTCTGGCGAGCGTATTGACTCCAGTGAATGCATCGAGATTGACGCAATGATAAATCGGCCCCCTAGAATACTGTTGACTTCTATATTCCTTCAGGGCTAGAGAAAATTAAATTTCACCTTGTAAAAGTTTTTTTTACAATAAAAATAGTCACGATATGGAACATTCTTTTCAGGAGGTACTAATTCATTAGTTAACACTATAAAGGTTTAGCTTTATTTTAATATACAAGGTTATGATACCTGGTGCAAAAAGGGATGTCAATGTCATTTATTACAGTTGAGTTAACTAGGTGTTTTATTACAATGTCACGGATACACCTGTTCTGGGTTGGACTCAATGAACGTTTGTCTTTTTTCAGATGTTTACAATGGAATGTTGACAAATTAACCAAATGATGCAACATATTTGAAAGAGTTTTATTATGAGTTAAAAATGTACAAACACAATTATTTTCTCCCTTCCTTGCTTTAATAGTTACTCATTTATTTGCAATAGAATATTTGAAAAGAAGAAGTGTCACATGCTGAAAACAATATTTGACTACAAAGCTAAAAAATATCAAGGTTTCAGGGAAAGTCTACCCAGTAAATACCAGATCAGTACAAGAACTCATTTATATGTTGTTCTCAACTAGCCACAGCAGAGGACATATGATAAACATGCTCAGACTTTTCAAGGAGTTTGTCCCTTGGCTGCTAAATATAAATTGTACTAACAAAACTCCAGCTATTTTGCAATGTGGTGCTTGCATATACCATGCATATATAAGAAATGGCCTTTTGACTTTAGAAGATAGGAAACACTAAAAGGATATTTCACAGTTAGAGCATTTTAGTGCCTAAAAGGCAGTGACTGCAGATTTAGAAGTTTGTATGAGTTTAATAATATTTCTTACTGTAACTAGTACTGTTAAAGGGACACTAAACACAACATTTGTCTTTCATGATTCAGATAGAAAATACCATTTCAAACAACATTCTAATGTACTTCTATTATCTTAATATGCTTCATTCTTTAGATATCCTTTGTTGAAGAAATAGCAATGCAAATGGGTGAACCAATAACATGAGGCATCTATGTGCAGCCACCAATCAGCAGCTACTGAGCCTATCTATATATGCACTTCATCAAAGAATATCAAGGGAATGAAGCAAATTAGATAATAGAGGTAAATTACAGCTAGATTACAAGTTTTACGTTATGACTCAAAAAGCATTATTATGGCCCATAACTATGCTTTTTCCCTAACGCTGCTATTACAAGTCTTGTCAGAACAGGTATACCGCACACCTTTTTGGCCGTCACGCTACGTCAGTACCGCACTTTTAAAAAAGTCCTTTTTCAATGGGACATCCTTAGCGCCAGTATTACGAGTTTTGCGGTGAGGCCAAAAAGTGAGCGGTACAGCCTAAAATGACAAGATCTGTACCGCCATCTAATATCAGTAGTTATGAGTTTTATGCTACAAAGCTGTAAGATAAAACTCATGACTAAACTGTCACAAAATACAATTACACCCATAAACTACCTATTAACCCCTAAACCGAGGCCCTCCCGCATCGCAAACACTAAACTAAAATTATTAACCCCTAATCTGCCGCTCCGGACATCGCCGCCACTTAACAAATGTATTAACCCCTATTCCGCCGCTCCCCGACATTGTCGCCACTATAATAAACCTATTAACTCCTAAACCGCTGCCCTCCCGCATCGCAAACACTATTTAAATATTATTAACCCCTAATTTGCCGTCCGCCCACACCATCGCTATAATAAACCTAATACCCAATAAACCGCGAGCCCCCCACAACGAAATATACTAAAATAAACTATTAACCCCTAAGCCTCTGGCCTCCCACATCACTACATAAATATATTAACCCCTAAACCTAACTCTAACCCGAATGTAACCCTAAGTCTAAGTCTAACTTAAATATAATTAAAATAAATCTAAATAAACCTTACAATTATTACCTTAATAATTCCTATTTAAAAACTAAATACTTACCTATAAAATAAAACCTAAGCTAGCTACAAAATAAATAGTTATATTGTAGCTATCTTAGGTTTTATTTTTATTTCACAGGAAAGTTTGTATTTATTTTAACTAGGTAGACTAGTTAGTAAATAGTTATTAACTATTAACTAATTACCTAGTTAAAATAAATACAAACTTACCTGTTAAATAAAACCTAACCTGTCTTACACTAAAACCTAACATTACAATCAAATCAAATAAATTAAATGAATCAAATACAATTATCTAATTTACAAAAAAAAATAAACACTAAATTACACAAAATAAAAAATGAAATTATCAAAAATAAAAACGAATTACTCCTAATCTAATAGCCCTATCAAAATAAAAAAGCCCCCCCCCCCCAAAAAAAAACAAACACACACTAATCTGCCAATGGCACTTAAAAGGACCTTTTGCGGGGCATTGCCCCAAATAAATCAGCTCTTTTACCTGTAAAAAAAATACAAACAACCCCCAACAGTAAAACCCCCCACCCACACAACCAAACCCCCCAAATAAAATCCTATCTAAATAAACCTAAGCTAACTATTGCCATGAAAACGGCATTTGGATGGGCATTGCCCTTAAAATGGCATTTAGCTCTTTTACATTGTCCAAACCCTAAGATTAAAATAAAACCCATCCAATAAACCCTTAAAAAAACCTAACACTAACCCCCGACGATCCACTTACAGTTTTCGAAGACTGGACATCCATCTAAATAACCCTAGATGGTTATTCCAAACAATCAGCCAATAGAATGCAAACTCAATCCTATTGGCTGATTCGATCAGCCAATAGGATTAAAGCTCAATCTTTAGGGGTGGCAGATTAGGGGTTAATAGTTTTATTTAGGTGCCGGCGATGTCAGGGAAGGCAGATTAGGGGTTAATAACTGTAATGTAGCTGGTGGTGATGTCGGGGGCAGCAGATTAGGGGTGTTTAGACGTGGTTTTTATGTTAGGGAGTTTGGTTTAAATGTAACTTTTTCTTCCCCATAGACATCAATAGGGCTGCGTTACGGCGCTTTTCATTCCGCGATTGCAGGTGTTAGGCTTTCTTTTTGCCGACTCTCCCCATTGATGTCTATGGGGAAATCGTGCACGAGCACGTCAAAGTAGCGCTTGTATTTGAGTGAGGTATGGAGCTCAACGCCACCATATCGCCCGTGCAAGCCTGCTTTTTCAAAACCTGTAATAGCAGCGCTATGAAAGGTGAGCAATGAAAATAACGTACACGAAATTAGCGAGCAGCCATAACGCCATAACTTAAAATCTATCTGTATGAAAGTTGTTTAAAATTTCATGCTCTTTCTAAATCATGAAATAAAAAATGTGGGTTTCATGTCCCTTTAATAAACAGAAGTAAATATTAAAGGCATACTGAACCCAATTTTTTTCTTTCATGATTCAGATAGAGCATGCAATTTTAATCAACTTTCTAATTTAGTCCTATTATCAAATTTATGTATTAAACTTATTTACTGCAATTCTATATATTTTTTTTATTGTTGCAATCTTGTTAATTTCAATAAGAAAAAAAAAAGATAAAAAAAGTATGTTTTTGTTTAGTTATACAAATTTAAATTTGAAAATCTTGTCACTTTAAATCAAACAACTTTCCAGTGATGTGATTGTACAGAGTAGCTAAAGCCAGGGCTGAAATCTTGCAACTGCAGCCACAGTGCTCACTCACAGAATGCCTGATGTGCAACACAGGGGATTTAATTATCTGTTCAGTAATTATAGGTATCTAATCTGATTTTATCTAAATTGTCCTAAACATGTGACTTGTTAAAGGGACAGGAAACCCAATCATTTCTTTCATGATTTGAATAGAACATACAATTTTAAACAACTTTCCAATTTATTTCTATAATCAAATGTACTTTATTGTTTTGTTATCTTTTGCTAAAGGAACAGCAATGTACTACAGGCAGCTAGCTGAACACATCTAGTAAGCCAATCACAAGAGACAAATGTGTACAGGCACCAATCAGCAGCTAGCTCCCACTAGTGTAGAATATGTGCGTATTCTTTTTTTAACAATCCCCTTTAATGTACTGCTGCTCCTGAGCCTACCAAAGTATGCTTTTCAACAAAGGATACAAAGTGAATTTGATAACAGAATACATTAAAAAGTCTCATAACATTGCATGCTCTATCTGAGTAATGACAGTTTAGTTTTAACTATTACTCCCCTTTAAATATGATTAATAAAAATAAAAACACAACTCCACGGCAACTTTTCATTTTAGCCACTTTTTCAGTAATTACCCCTGAAGTTTGTATTTTTTTCCATGGCCCTATTACACTGGTTTTTAAACCTGTCCTCGGCCCTCCCTAACGGGTCAGATTTTGAGGATATCTGAACTAGAGCAGAGGTGAAATAATCAGCTGATTAGTAACCATGGTTATTTTACCTGCTCTCATACAAGTTAATCCTGAAAACCTGGCCTGTTCTTGAGGCTTGAGGACTGGTTTGAAAACCAGTGCCCTAGAGGCTGGAGTAAATTTTGCAGGATAGAAAATGCAGACACCACAACTTTGTACAAAGTGATGTCTTGACAGCGCAGCAGATGATTAATATCTACATTAAATATTACATTCTAGTGTATAAATGATGTGCTATAATGTAATAGAGCATGTCGTGTTAATGAGCACAGAAATGCGGTTAAACACATAGACAAAGTCCTGCTCGGGAGATGTAAATATTGCAGCTCCTGATCAGAACACAGCCAGAGCGACAATTAGGAGCAGCAGTTTTCGGTCATTTTTTTAATGTTGTCTAGTATTGTCTTTAAAGGGACATTAAACCCATATTTTTCCTTTCATGATTTAGAAAGAGCATGCAATTTTAAACAACTTTCTAATTTACATCTATTATCTAATATGCTTCATTCTCTTGATATCCTTTGCTGAAAAGCATATCTGGATAGGCACAGTAGCTGCTGATTGGTGGCTGCACATAGATGCCTCGTGTGATTGGCTCACCAATGTACATTGCTATTTAGTCAACAAAGGATATCTGAAAAATGAAGCAAATTAGATAATAGAGTACATTGGAAAGTTGTTTAAAATGGTATTCTTTATCTGAATCATGAGAGAAAATGTTTGGGTTTACTATCCCTTTAAGTTATCATAATTCTAAAATCCTTCTGCTGTAAATACCACTTAATCTTATAATTGTTACCTACTGAAAACAACTCATTATCATTATCTGTGTTCTTAATATCCAGATTTTGTAATCCGTGCAATTTACGACAAACAAATCAGAGATTTTATGGGTTTAGAGTTTACATTACACATTGAAAGGCCTGTATGTGTATGTGTATGTATGTATATATAGAAAGGGGCAGGAGCCCCGAAACGCTGCTCTAAATAAAGGTTCAGCCTTTGAAACCGTGTGCCACCTTTACTTTTTTATATATATATATATATATATATATTTATATATAAAGGAAGGAAGGTCCGGACAAAAGCTCAAAGCAAGGTACCATTTATTCAACCATAAAAGCAAGTTTAACAGCAAGTTCAGGCAATAATGGCTATGATGTGGGGCCGTTAGGAAGACTGTGGTGGGCGTCTAACGCGTTTCAGCTCCTATGGAGACTTAATCATAGACTGTATATCTGTATATACCTGTATATACTATGATCGCGTTTGCAACGCGTCCGTCAATGTCGCCAGTTGCGCATGCATCCTCAAAGGAATGTTGGCTGCGCAAGGCAGCCAAAAGAATATTGGCTGTGTGCGCAGCCAAAAGAATCCATCTGAATGCACAGAAGCTGCATCCCGGTGGATTCCGAAAATGGTGGGGTGGTGCTGCCATTTTCGGAATTCACCTGGATGCATTGTAGGCAAACTGGAAGCCTTAAAAAAAACACACAACCGCCTGCACAAAATAAATAAAAAACACGCAACTTTCCTCATGAAATAAATAAAAAACACGTAACTGCCCGCACGAAGTATGACAAAAAAAAACTAACCTCCCGCACAAAGTATTAACAAACACCTAAACCACAAACCCACACATCGCAAAATAATAAAAGTAATAAAACTCTAATCCGCAAAAAACATATTTAAAATATTAACCCCTTAACCGTCAACCACCCACATCACAATAATATTAACCGCTAAAGTGCAAAACCCCCACATTGCAATAAACCACAAACCCCCCCACATTGCAATAAACCTAATTAACCTATTAACTCCTAAACCGTCAAACACCCACATTGCAATAAACCTAATTAACCTATTAACCCCTTAAACCGCCAAAACCCCACATCACAATAACCCTCATTAACCAAACCCAAATAACTAATTTAATTATTAAGCCCCCTAACCGAACACCCCCTAAATTAACCCCAATTACTACTAAATTACAATTAAAATAAAAAAAACTAACATTAAATTACAAAAAAATTAAAAAGTCTAACATTACAGAAAAAAAATAAACAAAATTATCACAAATATTTTTTTTTTATACCAAATCCCTATGAAAATAAAAAAGCCCCCCCAAAATAAAAACACCCCTTAAGCTAAACTACCAATAACCCTTAAAAGGGCCTTTTGTAGGGCATTGTCCTAAGATAAACAGCTCTTTTACTTTTAAAAAAAAATAACAGTAACAGTAATTTTGAAATCAGCCAATAGGATGAGAGCTACTGAAATCATATTGGCTGATTTTAACAGTCAATAGGATTTCAGTAGTTCTTATCCTATTGGCTGATTTCAAAATTTCAGCCAATAGGAATGCAAGGTACCCCAAATTGATTGCGGTAGAGGAGCCTCCATGCCGCAGAGGACCAACGACGCTGTTGAGGACCGCCGCTGAGGATCCATGCGTCACTGAAGACAGCTCCACACCCCCGCTCTGCGCCGCCGCTGAGGACCACCACTGAGGATCCACAACTCCGCACCTCCTCTTTGCGCCGCCTTTTACTCTGGATAAAGATAGAAGATGATGGAGCCACCTGAAAGAAAATCTTCTCGGCCAGATTTCAGGAACGCTGAGTACCTATTTGGAGCTAAGTGTTAGGCTTTTTTTTTTTTTTAAGATTTGGGATTTAATGGGCTCGAAAAGAGCTGATTACACTTTTAAGGGCAGTAAAAGAGCTGAATGCCCTTTAAAGGGCAATGCCCATATAAATGTCCATTTAGAGGCAATGGGTAGTTTAGGTTTTTTAGTGTTAGTTTTTTTTTTATTTGGGGGGTTTGGTGGGTGGGATTTTTTTACTGTTGGGGGTAATTGGTAATTTGTTTAGGTAAAAGAGCTGTTTAACTTAGGGCAATGCCCTACAAAAGCCCTTTTAAGGGCTATTGGTAGTTTAGTATTAGGGGCTGTTTTTATTTTTGGGGGGGGGGATTTTTTATAGGGGTATTAGTTTAGGTTTACATTTTTTATTTTGGATAGCTTTGTTTATTTTTTCTGTAATTTTAAATTTTTTATTTTTTGTAATTTTAGCTTTTGGGGTTGTAGTTTTTATTTTAAATAGACTGACCTCTGGGCAGGCTTATCGCCTAGTATATATATATAAAAGCAAAATAATCAGTAAGTATAACACACAGTCAAAAAAACTGAGCGCACTAATATACAAGATGCAGTGCAAAATATATGCAATCAATAAATACAAAGAATAAACAGTGAATTCAATGTCTTATCTTGGAAACAATTGTTCAGATCCTCTTCAAACCAGGGGAGAAGCAGAAGCTTATGAATGAATCCTCTGGTACCAACACTGGAGTTCAAGGACAAGTAAATCCAATCTAAAAAAATAAGCTCACAAAGAATCTCCTCATAGTGTTATCAGGTTTAATAAAAGTACATAAATTAATTACACAATCCCCCCTTGTAGTTGGGTACTCACAAATAAGACCTCAATCGATACGAGGTAAGAAGTATACATTGTATACCACAAAGGGTAGAATAAAGATGTCCCACTGTGTGGTCTGCTGAACCCTCAAGTTGTCATCCAGTAGTCAGTGACTTGAACAATCTGCTGTGTGTAAATCTCAAACGACACTCCCAATCAGTGAAATAAAATGCCAAACAATGTAGCAATAAGAACAAATTAAAACCACTACTATGTAGTGTGTATATCTTGTCGACGTCTTGCACCGTGGCGTAAGGTGGGCATGGCCTAACGCATTTCACGGACTGTATCTGCTTCGTATCTGCCCATCATGCCTTCTGGTCTATTTGTAGATAAACACTTAAAATAAACATGCCTCCACAGCACAGAAATGCCACAGCAGAAAACTACAAGACGGACAGCTATGAGAACATGCAGAAAAAAACAGAACATATGTAAATACAGTAAACTAAATATTTACAGTAATTTCACATAATGCTATACACACTAAATATAATTTAACTAAAACATTCATAAATCACTCATGAATTAATATAAAAAGAAAAAAGGAGAGGGGCGGAGTCTGGCCACGCTGGAAGACCCAGCCCAGGAGCCCAGGTGTATTCCATATAATGTGATCTTGATATATATATATATACTCAGCTAGGGAGTTTCATTCTGTGCAGTCATGATTTGAGGCATAGCACTGCAAAGTTGGAATTCTGTATTTAATATTAGAATCGAATGACTCAGCCCAGCAAAGGTAAACTGACTAGTATAATGTGACTATGGTATATATATATATACATATAAAGCTAGGGAGTTTCATTCTGTGCAGTCATGATTTGAGGCATAGCACTGCAATTTTGGAATTCTGTATTTAATATTAGAATCGAATGACTCAGCCCAGCAAAGCTAAACAGACTAGTGTTAGGACCAGTCTGACTTTGGGACACCTTGTAAGTGGTAGACTGGCTTAGCAGAATATGGCCATATTGTGTGACTAAGATCCCAACTTTATTTAAAGATATATAGACTTAAAGTCTTGCAGCAAAAATTAAATTTAATTTTGCTTGTAAATGTTATAAACATGTGGACTCAAGTATTTAGATGTGCGCCAACCCTCTCTGTTGTTTTGTTATTGTTTTGGTCTTTTTGGCAGCACTCCCACAATATGTGTGCTAGTATTTTAAAAACTTTAAAATGGTTTTTTTGTGGTGTGCTTAACCAACCCCCCCTTGTGTTTGATTCTATAATAGGGAGTTGACCAAATCCCTTTGGTTAATGCACACCACCCAGCCCAGGAGCCCAGGTGTATTCCATATAATGTGATCTTGATATATATATATATACTCAGCTAGGGAGTTTCATTCTGTGCAGTCATGATTTGAGGCATAGCACTGCAAAGTTGGAATTCTGTATTTAATATTAGAATCGAATGACTCAGCCCAGCAAAGGTAAACTGACTAGTATAATGTGACTATGGTATATATATATATACATATAAAGCTAGGGAGTTTCATTCTGTGCAGTCATGATTTGAGGCATAGCACTGCAATTTTGGAATTCTGTATTTAATATTAGAATCGAATGACTCAGCCCAGCAAAGCTAAACAGACTAGTGTTAGGACCAGTCTGACTTTGGGACACCTTGTAAGTGGTAGACTGGCTTAGCAGAATATGGCCATATTGTGTGACTAAGATCCCAACTTTATTTAAAGATATATAGACTTAAAGTCTTGCAGCAAAAATTAAATTTAATTTTGCTTGTAAATGTTATAAACATGTGGACTCAAGTATTTAGATGTGCGCCAACCCTCTCTGTTGTTTTGTTATTGTTTTGGTCTTTTTGGCAGCACTCCCACAATATGTGTGCTAGTATTTTAAAAACTTTAAAATGGTTTTTTTGTGGTGTGCTTAACCAACCCCCCCTTGTGTTTGATTCTATAATAGGGAGTTGACCAAATCCCTTTGGTTAATGCACACCACCCAGCCCAGGAGCCCAGGTGTATTCCATATAATGTGATCTTGATATATATATATATACTCAGCTAGGGAGTTTCATTCTGTGCAGTCATGATTTGAGGCATAGCACTGCAAAGTTGGAATTCTGTATTTAATATTAGAATCGAATGACTCAGCCCAGCAAAGGTAAACTGACTAGTATAATGTGACTATGGTATATATATATATACATATAAAGCTAGGGAGTTTCATTCTGTGCAGTCATGATTTGAGGCATAGCACTGCAATTTTGGAATTCTGTATTTAATATTAGAATCGAATGACTCAGCCCAGCAAAGCTAAACAGACTAGTGTTAGGACCAGTCTGACTTTGGGACACCTTGTAAGTGGTAGACTGGCTTAGCAGAATATGGCCATATTGTGTGACTAAGATCCCAACTTTATTTAAAGATATATAGACTTAAAGTCTTGCAGCAAAAATTAAATTTAATTTTGCTTGTAAATGTTATAAACATGTGGACTCAAGTATTTAGATGTGCGCCAACCCTCTCTGTTGTTTTGTTATTGTTTTGGTCTTTTTGGCAGCACTCCCACAATATGTGTGCTAGTATTTTAAAAACTTTAAAATGGTTTTTTTGTGGTGTGCTTAACCAACCCCCCCTTGTGTTTGATTCTATAATAGGGAGTTGACCAAATCCCTTTGGTTAATGCACACCACCCAGCCCAGGAGCCCAGGTGTATTCCATATAATGTGATCTTGATATATATATATATACTCAGCTAGGGAGTTTCATTCTGTGCAGTCATGATTTGAGGCATAGCACTGCAAAGTTGGAATTCTGTATTTAATATTAGAATCGAATGACTCAGCCCAGCAAAGGTAAACTGACTAGTATAATGTGACTATGGTATATATATATATACATATAAAGCTAGGGAGTTTCATTCTGTGCAGTCATGATTTGAGGCATAGCACTGCAATTTTGGAATTCTGTATTTAATATTAGAATCGAATGACTCAGCCCAGCAAAGCTAAACAGACTAGTGTTAGGACCAGTCTGACTTTGGGACACCTTGTAAGTGGTAGACTGGCTTAGCAGAATATGGCCATATTGTGTGACTAAGATCCCAACTTTATTTAAAGATATATAGACTTAAAGTCTTGCAGCAAAAATTAAATTTAATTTTGCTTGTAAATGTTATAAACATGTGGACTCAAGTATTTAGATGTGCGCCAACCCTCTCTGTTGTTTTGTTATTGTTTTGGTCTTTTTGGCAGCACTCCCACAATATGTGTGCTAGTATTTTAAAAACTTTAAAATGGTTTTTTTTGTGGTGTGCTTAACCAACCCCCCCTTGTGTTTGATTCTATAATAGGGAGTTGACCAAATCCCTTTGGTTAATGCACACCACCCAGCCCAGGAGCCCAGGTGTATTCCATATAATGTGATCTTGATATATATATATATACTCAGCTAGGGAGTTTCATTCTGTGCAGTCATGATTTGAGGCATAGCACTGCAAAGTTGGAATTCTGTATTTAATATTAGAATCGAATGACTCAGCCCAGCAAAGGTAAACTGACTAGTATAATGTGACTATGGTATATATATATATACATATAAAGCTAGGGAGTTTCATTCTGTGCAGTCATGATTTGAGGCATAGCACTGCAATTTTGGAATTCTGTATTTAATATTAGAATCGAATGACTCAGCCCAGCAAAGCTAAACAGACTAGTGTTAGGACCAGTCTGACTTTGGGACACCTTGTAAGTGGTAGACTGGCTTAGCAGAATATGGCCATATTGTGTGACTAAGATCCCAACTTTATTTAAAGATATATAGACTTAAAGTCTTGCAGCAAAAATTAAATTTAATTTTGCTTGTAAATGTTATAAACATGTGGACTCAAGTATTTAGATGTGCGCCAACCCTCTCTGTTGTTCACGCTGGAAGATGACCACACATTAGAAGGGTGCCTGCCTCATAAACTGACAGCGTAGTTTTTAAGGGCATAATAACAGCCTAAATCATAGTGAGGGGGCTAAAATATCATTCCTCACAACAGATACCCATTCTTGGAAGTTACTCTTAACCTGCGAAGGGAGGAGTGCCCCGGCAATAGGGCTGCACACTTATCAGGCCTAACTGAAAACCGGAAGCACCGGGCCCACGTCAGAGAACTGCTGACAAGCCCTGACTGACATGCAGGGTTTGAAGGCAGCAAAGCGGTGTGAACCTAGTGTGCAGCTGACAGAACGGGCACACAGCCATGCTGAGCATTTCGTCGACAGCACTCGACGCCATCACCTCTGCTCTTCACCGCTGGGTCCTAATAGTACCGGAGGAGGACCGGAGATAGAAGGGTCGCTCGTGAGGGCTGCACACAAAACCCAGGAGACGGAGGTAAAAGGACAGTGCCAGCTGCAAGTAAAAAACGAAAGCCTAAAGCACAACACACAAAAGGGTCTAGGCCTTACACACGCACGACCGCAGAAACAGACATATTAAAGACTGTGCAAGCAGGGCTTAGAGGACTGACCCCGGAGTAGATTTTATACAGACGCTTAGGCCACAAAGCCTTAAGGTCAGGGGCTGAGATCTATAACGCAATCTCCAGGGGCATATTTAAATACCTCAAACACAAGCAGGTAATGGCTAATAAGAGGCAAAGTAGGGCTGATAAATCAATAACCACCAAGCCCCTATCTCAGTATTTAAAGCCAGTAAACACAGATAAACCAGCTAACAAAGAAGATATGACGATGCCACAGACACCCTGTCATGCTGATGATGCTCTTCACTCAACATACCTCACAAAAGAGGACATTGTTCACTTATCTTCTAAAGAGGACATTAAGGGCATTATGCATGAGATGAAAACACTATTTGGGGACCTCAGAAAAGACATAGCTGCATTAGATACACAAATCCTCAAAGTTGAGGCAAATTTCAGCAATGCTTCTACTTCCATAAAACGGAATTCTACAGAGCTGCAACACCACGCAGACAACTTACAATAACCTGCGAATCCGAGGAGTTTCCGAAACGGTCTCCCAGCAGGGAATTGAGGGTTATTTGCAGGCCCTCTTCAGAATCATCAAGGGAAACCCCTCTGCTCCAGAAGTACCACTTGAAAGGGCTCTTCGGCCCAGACCCCCAAACAAAGCTCCGCCAAGAGACATAATCGTCAAGTTCCTTAGCTTTAAGGACAAAGAAGAGATCATCCAAGAGGCAAGGCGTAAACACCCTATAACCCATGCTGGAGAAGAAATTCAGGTCTTTACTGATTTGTCCCCAGTCACCCTCCAGAAGAGGAGAGAATTAGCCCATATAACATCTACACTACGGTCACATAAGATCCAATACCGCTGGGGATTTCCTGTTTCCATCATTGCTAACAATAATAACAAGACTTGTATCTACAGGCCTGGAGCAAACGAAAAAGAATTCTTTGAAAACCTATCTCTGCAACTACCCCCTTCACAGAGCACAGGCACCGAAAATGAAACTCCTTCTTCCCAGTCCTCCTTCGGATAGAAGTGGAGAGCACGATACTACTGGGTAAAGTACTATATTTCAAATCTGACAAAGCCAATCTCTGTGTGTATCTCTCCTTGATCAGGCTGGTAAGACACTGAAACGGTTTGTTGAAATTATAGACCTAGTTGCAGCCATTATAAAGGGACATTGAAATTATGCATACCACATATTTATTGTATATAAGGGTTTATAAGAAATTGTAATACTGTTTTTTTTTCTGTTACTTTACTTACTGTATATTGTTTAGCATATAAAGGTCTTAGGATAGACCTCTAATACCTGCATATATCCCGCAAGAGGTTTCACACTAGTAGGGACCCACTCTTTTGGCCTTGCGCACATACCTTAGGGAACATGAACAGAGAAATGATGTGCATTGCACATTATACTAGCCTCTTCTCACTCCACTGAGCACTACTTTCCCACCTAAGTGTGAGGAATAGACCCCATGAGAGAGGTCGTAACACTGTAATCAGGCCTTACTAAAAGCATATCATGCTGCAACACACCCTCCTTCTCTGCGATGCAATCGCATAGGTATCCGCCTAACACACAGACCGTCTAGAAACAAAATCCTAAACTAACTAACTCAAGCAGTCTATCAAAGGCAGGAAGAGAGGTTACTCTAAAATATACTAAATATCACATATCACCAGCAAATAATCTCGCTGAGTGTCTCCTTTTTCTTTCATCCAACATTAAAAATATGTTGTCTAGTAACCCTAGTCCCTCACAAGACCCAACTCACAAATTTTATAAATTTCTCATGTGCCTAAAATCACAGCACCCCAATGAAGCAATTGGGGTGTCAAGGTTTATAATAGTTAACATCAGTTATGGGGCTTTTCCCCAGTTGTTATTAAATTGTTGAGCTACAGAGATCACTTTTGTATTGAAAATTTGTTTAAAAGAGTATAACATTTATATTTCTTGGTATAAGAATGCTTCGCATTTAACGTTAGGAGAGTACTCATATTGTTTTGTAGATTTTGTTACTCTTCTTTGTAACTCTATACTCTCTTTCTCTTGATTTTTCTCTCCTTACCCTCCCATCTACTAAGCCCTTTTCCCTCTTTTTCCTTCCCTCCCCTCTAACCCCTTCTCTCCCCCCGTTTTTTTTTTCCCCCCACCCTTCCGTCCTAAAAGACGATAACCATGCAGCCTAAGGTCAGTAAATTTCAAGATCATGGTATCAATATCACCACAATTAACACAAAAGGTCTCAATAACCCCGGCAAGCGATCTATCGCCTTTAGGGAACTAGCTAAACTACAGAGCCAAATTATTCTAATACAAGAGACCCACTTCCAGAAGGGTAAGGAGCCTAAATGGCATCACCCAGTATACCCGCAGGCAGTTTTCGATTCGGGGGCGTGAAAAAAAGGAGGGGTAGGCATCATTTTCCACAAATCAGTCCCTTTTCATATAACAAAGGTTGAGAAAGACCCGGAGGGCAGATTTATAGTGGTTATAGGAACATTGTACGGTCACTACATTACTTTGGCCTCGGTGTACTCCCCCAGCTTGTCCCAGGGAAGCTTTTTTAAAAAAGTCACAAATCTCCTTCTTGAACACTCCAAGGGAATCACGTTTTTGGCAGGGGATTTCAATCTGGTAGCTAATCCTTCTGTGGACTCCTCGAAGGGTATAACTTGTACCCCATCCTCTACAATACAACAGGTTAACTCGACCTTAAGAGAGGTGGCATTGCATGACACCTGGAGAACCTTACACCTGAACTCGAGGGATTACTCCTTCTACTCAGTACCTCATAACAGCTATTTGAGGATAGATTACATATACACAGACGCCAACGGTCTCTCTATCACACAAAAATGTGATATTGGCCACATCACTTGGTCAGACCACGCACCAGTCACCTGTCTGGTTTTGTGGCCTGACATCCCAGTCACAAACCACACATGGAAATTAGATGCCACTTTATTAGATGACCCTTTAATACTGGAAGACATACGCAGGGCGATAAAAGAATACTTTGAATTAAACACATCCCCGTCCACTTCAATTATGACTTTGCGGGAAGCACACAAAAGCGTAATAAGAGGAACCCTCATCAGACACAAAGCAACACTCAACAAACGCTATTGTGTAAAATACACTGATTTACTCTCTATGTTACAAACACTAGAAACCTTACACAAATCAGACCCCTTAAATGCAGGCATGAAGGATAAACTAACCTCTACAAAATTAGACCTGAATAAATATTTAGAAGAAATGTGTCAAAAGAAAGCTCTCTCCCTAAGGCAGTTTTATTACAAAGGGGGAAACAAACCTGGCAGACTCTTGGCTAGATCTTTCAAAAGACGGCAATTGCAGTCATTTATTCACTCGATCAAAACTAAAGACAGCCAATGTTTTTATAGTAGCTCACAGATTGCTTCTGCGTTTCACAAATATTATTACTCCTTATATAACATTAAAGAAAAACTAGAACCCCAGGGAGAGGAGGCTCCACAACTTAACAAGGTTAAAAATTGATTTATACCTCAGAGACATAGGGCTACCATCCTTAACCAAAGAAGTCTCGGAATTCCTTGATTTCCCAATCACTAAAGAGGAACTAGCTCAAGCCATCAAAAACTCCCCCTCTGGAAAAAGTCCGGGCCCGGATGGTTTTACAATTCCCTACAATAAAAAGTTCATAGAAGAGGTTTCCTGCCCCCTCCTTCAATTGTTTAACAGCCTTAGAGACAAACCACAACTATCTAAGATCCTTTTAGAGGCCCACATAACTGTTATCCCTAAGACTGGCAAAAAGCCAGAGACCCTAGAAAACTTTAGACCTATATCCCTAATTAACATGGACATGAAGCTGTTGGCCAAAATTTTTGCGAACTACCTTAACAAATATCTCCCAGAATTAGTCTCTAACGACCAGGTGGGTTTTGTCCCCGGCAGGGAGGCCAAGGATAATTCTGCCAAAGTCCTACAGCTAATCTCCCATACCAGAATTACAAAAACTCCAATGGTGCTATTTTCAACCGACGCAGAGAAGGCCTTCGACAGAGTCGACTGGCTCTTCCTGCGTCGAGTTATGGAGAAGATGGGTTTTGGAGATGCTTTCTTAAATGTAGCTTTTGCCCTCTACACGAACCCTAACGCCAGGATCAGAGTGAATGGGACACTTTCTAAATCTTTCCCCATTAGTAACGGCACCAGGCAGGGATGTCCTTTATCCCCGCTCTTATTTGCTTTGTCAATAGAGGCCTTAGCCCAAAAAATCAGGCAGAATCGAAACATCACAGGTTTACAAATTGAACACACTGAATATAAACAGGCATTATATGCCGATGAAGTCCTCTATACCATTACAAACGTAGACACATCCCTCCCTGAGCTTCTTAACGAGCTGAGGGCATATGGGGATATATCAAATTTTCTTCTTAACTTAGGTAAATCAGAATTATTAAATATCAATACATGCCCCAAAATTATACAATCCTTACAAAAAACATACAACATCAAAATCGCCAAAGAAAAACTTAAATACCTGTGAATACACCTTACCCCTGATCCATCTGACCTATTTAAATATAATTATGGTACCATTAAACATACCATAGAGACAGACCTCTCCTCTTGGAGCAGCAAGCCCCACTCATGGATGGGAAGGGTGGGGGTTGTTATAATGAACGTCCTTCCAAGGATTCTGTATATTTTTCAAACAGTCCCTATTGCCCTTCCGGCTGGTTACCTAAATCAGCTTCAAAGGTTAATTGAACAGTACGTCTGGGCGAAAACAAAGCCCCGCCTTCCTAGATGCACCATGTATCTACCCAGAGATAGAGGCGGATTAGGCCTTCCTGAGTTAAGTGCATATAGAAACGCGGTCATCCTTCAGAGGATAGCAGACTGGTCACATAACGCAGAACAGAAGGCTTGGATACAGTTAGATAGAAAAATCCTTAAATTAAATAACATGGGCACATTAGCTTGGATATCCCCCTTTAAGAGACCAAAGATTATTCGGGACTATCATTTGATAACAGAAACTCTCCGAGTGTGGGATGGTATTCTGGCTACTACGACACATATATCCACAAGGTGTTCCCCTCTCACGCGATTATCGAGAATCCCGACCTCCCCTTCCATAAACTAAGTTTTCGCAAATCCAAACCATACAGCCTTAGGGAGGGTTTGGTAAGAGGTATAACAGAAAATGGGAACATCATGCCCCAGGGTAGGCTAGGAGAAATTCACCCAGGCATTTTCACTTCCTGGTTACAATATAGCCAGCTAATCCATTTAATTAAAACTCATAAAAACAAGCAGGCCTTAGGGAGAGACCTAACACCCTTCGAGGCACTTTGCTCTACAGCTCATGTCCCGAAACACCTGATTTCACTGATTTATAAAATTTTGCTCGTTCCCGAGGTGGACACACTCCCCACATACACAAGCCAATGGCAAAGAGAATTTGGCTCAGATTTTGATTCTAAAGCATGGTTGAAGGCCCTGGGCCTAATTAGAAGGTCCTCGGTGTCCGCGTACATACAAGAATCCCACATTAAGCTCCTTGGTAGATGGCACCTTACTCCGAAGAGGCTGCACAAATTATTTCCCACTCTCAGCCCCACCTGTTGGAGGGGCTGTGGGGAAGACGGATCTTTACTCCACATCTGGTGGCACTGCCCGAATCTAACGAACTTCTGGCCGAAAGTTCTAGGGGAAATATCAGCAATGCTCAACATCAATGTCCCTATCTCCCTAGAAATTCTCTTATTCCTGGAATTACCCAAAACACAGCGAGGCACACTTAGCGCTTCTGCTGATAATGATCTCATGGACTAAAATATTAATCCCCAGGAAATGGAAAACAAGGGTTACCCCTACCATTGAGGAATGGAGATCCCAAATCGCCGAGACCCTTCTCTTGGAAAGATTCCATTACCTGAAAACGCACAAATTGGCGACATATGAGATGATGCTGGCCCTATGGCATAAAACAATTTTATTCCCCTTTTATCAACACCCCGTCTTCTCATATTTCTTCTCTCTTGTACCGGAAATAGCTAATTGTTTACTCCTGAGCACTTAATAAGATTATAAAAAATTAAAAATGGACACCTCAATTTCTGTCCTCAGAAAAGACTGTTGAATTCTAAATGTGAAATATATCTTGGTTATGATGACTGAAGTCTGTATTGTCCATTGCACTGGAATGTAACCAAACTGTTATTCGCTCTTTGATTGTAAACTGTTTATTCACATCAATAAAGCTTTAAAAAAAAAAAAAAAGAAAAAGAAAAAAAGAAGCCAAGAACATTCTGAATGACAAAAATACTTATATAAAACTTAAAAATTATCCTACAACTATGTTCATGAGAGATATGAAGTGGCTTCTAAATAAGTAATTGACCATGGGTGTCATAAATCAAGAGGAATATGACTTTTTATTCCAGGACAAATGCAAAGTAGCAACTTTTTATCACTTGCCAAAGATCCACAAGCATCAGAAAAGGCCCCCTGGACGACCCATTATACCTGGGATCGATTCCTTAACATGTTATTTGTCTCAGTATGTAGACTCATACCTTAAACATATGGTGTTAGTCTTAAATTAATATGTTAGAGACACTCCTCACATTTTTACTATAATGGAAAACATCACATGGATAGAGAACTATTGGTGGCTTACTCTAGATGTAGCTTCTCTCTACACCTGTATTCTCCATGACAAAGGTGTAGAGTGTTAATTAATCCCTGGGTAAACATGACCATCCGTCCAAACCCCAAAAGAATTTCGATTCATTTTATTTTGAAAAATAATTATTTCTTGTTTCAGAGGGAATACTTTTTGCAAGTTGGGGCCACGGCAATGGGAACTTGCTTTGCTCCAAACTATGCAAATCTTTATATGGGTTCTTGGGAAGACCACTTAATTTGGAACAATAACCCATTAAAAGATAATGTCATGGAGGCGGGGCTAGCTTCAGAGCTGTGAAGACGTGCCTGGAGAGAGCTCTCACATCCCAGCCTATAATTAATTTAAAAAAACAATTATATAGGGATCAGGCTTAGAAATTGCCCTTCTATATTGCCTCATAAACATTAGCCCTGCAGAAAGAGACCTTTTGGGGCACAGTAAGACCCGGGAAGCCGCCCTAAAGCGACTTGCAGAAGGCAAAAAAAAGAAGCTGCGACCTCATCATCGGTTAGGATCGCTTGTCCCCTGCTGCCTATCAACCACTTGTCTTCACTCCGGAGGGTCGGGGCTCCGCTCCGGAGGCTCACATCAGCGGCACTACAGTGGGAGGCAGGGGACAGAGACTTCAGAGCGATCAGCGCACAAGCTAAACAGGGGATAGCTGATCGACAGACAGTGATCACATTCAACAGGAACTACCCACACAAAAGTGCCTTATTGCTTACAATAACACCTGAACTCACGTGGATCCCCCCTCAGATTGCTGCTTTGCGGAGGCTGTGTGGGTCCCCTTCCTTCGGCGGCGGGTCGGGCCTGAAGAGGCGCGAAAGTCCGCCATCTTGACAGCATCCTTCTTCAGCTCCGGGGCCTGTCGGGCCCGGCCTGCCGAGAGGAGGACATTGGTGACGACTCTGCTTGGAGGCGGTCGTGCCTAAAAAAGGGGTAAGAGACTGCTCCCGTTCCCCCCCCCCCCCGCAACATTAGGGCAGGCAACTCGCCACGTGGCAACAGCGGCAGAACACAGTTGAGCCATAAAAGTTCCAGGGCACGCCACATCAACTTCCCCATAAGCATCTTCCCACGAAAGCCCTGATAGTCTATTCTCCCTACCAAACTGCTGAAAGCCTTAGTACCCCTTTTGAAAAGTATCCTAGTGACGGGCTCTCCCCATTAAAAGACTTTGATGCGCATAAAACACAAATAACTACCTACCTATGTGCTAGACCAGAACTGAGGCTGCACAGCTCCTCTCCAAGTCTACCCTGCTGAAAATACTAACATTGCCTCCTGGGCAGCACATGAAGTTGCACTTTGGGGGACACCCTGGGAGATTCACTAGAAGGAGCTGAGTCATTAGACAGAGGAGCTGTTAAATCACAGCACACAGCATCACTGCAAGAAAAAGACAGCTTAATGAACCCACGCCTGTTTTAACTGAATAGGTAGCTCCTCCAAAGTAAGCGACCCACATATCTAATCTAATCTCAATGTACTAAAACAAATTTAAACATATAAAGTTCCTCATCACACTACCCTGTGACAACATCGACACCTCCTGAGCCTAAGGAAGCAGAACTCAAGACTGCGCCCAGGGAGTCACATTAGGAGCGATTAAAGTGGGTAGAAAGTCTGCAGACTGAGGAACTGTTAAATTTCAAATACAGAGATTCAATCCCCCCCTCTGCTCATTGAACAAAGCTTATTTACATTTCCTACTATGACACTGCTGTAAACGTGACAAAGAGAGGGTAAAGTGGCCTAACTATGCACCTCCCAAACTGCACAGTAGATCTGTAACTTACCCCCAATGCAATGACACATTGAAAAAAAGAAAAGAAAAAAAAAAAAAAAAAGCTTGAACCTCAAATCGAAACCCCTGAGCTGATAATCAAACTAAAGCTAACTACTACTCTAAAGAATCCATCCCTCGTGGGTCTCCTACTATAATTCATGATGAAGAATAAAACACAAACCGTCAAGGAATGCCTATCTAAATCTCAACTTAAACAAAAACAGTTGAATAAAGAGTCCCCTTCTCAAGGAGATACCCTGAACTCCAGTATGACAGAAATTTCTGCATCTCTCCCAGCTGAAACCCATAATAAGGAACTACTCTCTCAAATTAAATCTCTTTTTCAAGAAGAATTGAAATCTGCACTGTCTGAGCTACGCCAAGATAAAAGATAATGTCATCTTGTGGAAACGCTTTATAGATGACATTATAGTCATCTGGAAGGGGGATGAGAATACCATAGAAGATGTTTTCAAATATGTAAATAAAAACAATTATAATTTGAAAGTCACTAAGAAAACGGATGAGGTACAGGTAGAATTTTTGGATATAATTCTTTCTCATGACAATGAATATATAATCACTTCTTTGTACAGGAAGTAAACAGACTAGAACAGTTATCTTCATGCCTCAAGCGGTCATCATAAAACCTAAATACAAAATATCATATGGCCAGTTTTAGCGAGTGAGAAGGAACTGTTCGACTCTGGAGTCTTTTGAACAAAAATCTGTAAACCTGAGAACCAAATTTAAAGCAAAAGGGTACTCTGCTGTAGTTATTGACAATGGATACAAGCACGCAAAAGAGTTAAATAGGTCATCTTTGTTAAAAAATCAAAAACCAACAAAATACAGACCAATCTTTTCCTAACTAAATACAACAATGTAACCAGGAACAGAAAACAAGCCATTGATAAACACTGGCATATTCTTTTGCAAGATCCAATATTGAACAAAACTATTGATTCTAGACCAAGGGTAGTTTTTAGAAAAAATAAAAATCTGAAAGACATTCTTGTTCCGAGTTATCTAAGAGAAAAACCAAAAGGGGACAACTGGTTAAATAGATAAACAACAGGCTTTTTCAAGTGTAACAGAAAAGGTTGTAATACTTGTCCATTGATAGATACTGATAACAAATGTATAATTTCTAAGGTTAATGGATTCAAGAAAACTATTAAAGGGACACTGAACCCAAATTTGTTAATTTGTAATTCAGAAAGAGCATGCAATTTTAAGCAACTTTCTAATTTACTCCTATTATCAATTTTTCTCTTGCTATCATTATTTGAAAAAGAAGGCATCTAAGCTTTTTTTTTTATTTCAGTACTCTGGACAGCACTTTTTTATTGGTGGATGAATTAATCCACCAATCAGCAAGGACAACCCAGGTTGTTCACCAAAAATGAGCCGGCATCTAAACTTACATTCTTGCATTTCAAATAAAGATACGAAGAGAATGAAGAAAATTTGATAATAGGAGTAAATTCGAAATTTGCATAAAATTTCATGCTCAATCTGAATCACAAAATTAAATTTTTGGGTACAGTGTCCCTTTAACTCCAATATGAACTGTCACTCTAAGTATGCAGTATATTTACTTGAGTGTTCATGTAAGATGCAATACGTTGGGAGAACAAAGAGAACAGTAAAGAGGAGGGTGATGGAACATGTTAAAAACATGCAGAAAGGAGATGTATCACATTTAAGGCCATAGTTAGCTAAAATCAGTAATATACTTTACACACACACACACACACACACGTTTCTTCTCCTCATGTGTGTGATCTATAAGCGTGGGTCAAAGGCGTACAGTATTTAAGTTTTGTCCTGACCTAGGCAATGAGAAATCTGTTGCCTTCCCATCTCCATCTTTTTATCTCATGTTTGCCATATTTGCATATGTAACTCTCAATATGTACGGCCCAGTAATTATTAACGTATTCCTGCCAGACACACAGACATGTATGAAATATTATTCTGTGTTACACTTTAGACCAGTTATAAATAATTTCTATATCATTGGAGAGCACAACAGAGCTGTCCTCCTAATATCTGGCTGCCCTAGGCACAGGCCTAGTTGAACAAATCCAAAACATGCCCCTTATGTGGGATATATTAAAGGATATACTAGATTAAATATTTCTGGCATTGCTCAAAGTGCAAGCTCCATTTATCCTTAATAGAAACTTTTATGCTGAGCATTCATACATTCTTTACTTTGGTGGTAAAATTAATCAGTAACACAGGGAATAGCTTATATTAACTAGATCAGAATACAACCTACCTTCTTTCTAAGCCTGAAAAGTTACTGAAGAAAACAAAATGCATTGGAGTGAGCTGATATTATATGCTGGTCCCAGTATGTGTTAATATATATAATTTGTGTGTGTATATATATATATATATATATATATATATATATATATATATATATATATATATATATATATATATATATATATACTGTATATATACAATATATGAGTAGATAGGCGTATTCATGTATTACAAATCCAATACTGAGTGAGTTGCACATTTGTGCCTCTGTAACATTGATACTGTTCTCCTCTACCCTTCACTGTCGCTGCTCACTTTGTTTAAACTCACTTTTTCCTCATTTCTCTACCTTTTCCAGTTTAGTATAAGTTATCTGAAACAGCAGAGCACTCATGAGCAGAAAAGAACAGCGTGTAAACCTGTAGGGTAGTGCAGGGGCTACATATCTAGTCAGTAGGGTGGGGCACATACCTGACATAAAGGGGCACAGGTGGGCGTGCATTACATTTGTAGTGTCATGTGAACACTTACATGGCATAACTAGGGTGCAAAAAGACATTTACTTGACCCTCACTGTAAAGTTGACATATACTTGGATAGTGCCATAAGTCTACAGGTAGGCACGTATTTTGTGTGTGATGTGGGTATAGCTAGTTAAAGGTTTACTTATTCAAGCCGGCAAACTGCAAGTTAATGGACCACTATAAATAAAATTTTATATGTTCTAATTAATTAGAGCATGCAATTTCAAGACTACCGAACCCTGCCTCAAAGTAGTTAAACACATAGTAAAAGTACAGCATGGTAGTAGTTGCACAACTCAGCTGTGCAACTAATATTGCTGTTTGAATAAGCAGCAGTTTAAACTCTTGACTAGCAGGGCTCTAATGAATTACAGCATGCCATTTTTGTACTATAATGGCCCTTTAAGAAGCTGCAGTTACAAGACCACAGCTTCCTAACATCTGATTAATCTGTGATGATTGACAAGACCTGCTCTGGCACAACTAGTTGTACAAGAGCAGGGGACAGGGCTGTTGATTAATGGGAGCAGCAGACGCTGTACACACACAGGTTCCCTAACTGGGATCCCTGTATATCATCATCTTGTTAAATTAAATCCATAGATAATTACTATGGACCTTTACAATAAAAGGTAAAGACCACACAAGACTTCAGGGGCCCGATCCGATATGCAGCGTTGCCCGCCAAAGCCGGCGACGTCAAATTTTGTGCGGGTTTGGTATCCTATATACGGTGTAACCTAAAAGTTACGCTCGTATATTTCTGCCTTGGGCTGTAGTTTTTTGGCCCATAGACTGGTATACCAAACCCACGCAGTTTGGTATCCAATATACAGCGTAAGGACTTACGTGGCGAAAATGGAGAAATCTTACTCCATTTTCACCTCGCCACAAAATGCAGGCGTAGTAAGCCTTACGCTGAGTATTGGAGCCCTGTATCTCCCTAAACTACCTGCAAAATAAAACCTAACACCTAACGCATGCACAATGTCTATCTACCTGTCAACCGCAATCCCCCGCCGCAATCTTTAATAAAGTGCTTAACCCCTAAACCGCCGCTCCCGGACCCCGCCGCCAGCTACATTAAATGTCTAACCCCCTAATGTGAGCCCCTACACCGCCGCCACCTACATTAAAATGATTACCCCCTAATGTGAGCCCCTACCCCGCTGCCACCTACATTAAAATGATAACCCCCTAATGTGAGCCCCTACACCGCCGCCACCTACATTAAAATGATAACCCCCGTAATGTGAGCCCCTACACCGTCGCCACCTATTTTAACTACATTAACCCCTAATGTGAGCCCCCTACGCTGCCGCCACCTATATTAAAATTATTAACCCCTAATCTAATCCCCTACACCGCCGCTGCCTATATTAAATATATTAACCACTAAACCTTAGACCCTAACACCCCCTAACTTAATTATTATTAAAATAAATCTAAATAATATTAATAATATTAACTAAATTATTCCTATTTAAATCTAAATACTTACCTATAAAATAAACCCTAAGATAGCTACAATATAATTAATAATTACATTGTAGCTATTTTAGGGTTTATATTTATTTTACAGGTAACGTGGTATTTATTTTAACTAGGTACAATAGCTATTAAATAGGTAATAACTATTTAATAGCTACCTAGTTAAAATAATTACCAAATTACCTGTAAAATAAATCCTAACCTAGGTTACAAATACACCTAACACTACACTATCAATAAATTAATTAAATAAACTACAATTATCTAAACTAAAATATATTTAAATACACTAAACTATATTACAAAAAAAAAAAAACACTAAATTACAAAAAATAAAAAAAGATTACAAGAATTTTAAGCTAATTACACCTAATCTAGCTATTGTACCTAGTTAAAATAAATACCAAGTTACCTGTAAAATAAATATAAACCCTAAAATAGCTACAATGTAATTATTAATTATATTGTAGCTATCTTATGGTTTATTTTATAGGTAAGTATTTAGTTTTAAATGGGAATAATTTAGTTAATAATATTAATATTATTTAGATTTATTTTAATAATAATTAAGTTAGGGGGTGTTAGGGTTAGACTTAGCTTTAGTGGTTAATATATTTAATATAGTACGGGCGGCGCAGGTTTCCACACTTGCGCCGAAACCTGCGCCGTATATCGGATCGTGCCCCAGTTTTCATAGGGAAGCTGGGCTATAAATAGAAAAAGAGTGACAGATCAATATATTTTTGCCAAAAATCCTGGTAGTTCATACAGTAATTTGCGCTGTAGCCAGGACTAACATTTATTTTAGAGCCAAGTGGAATAAAAACATGTATTATATCATGAGAATTTTGTATTATAACTAGAAATTTCACAGTGTTTTTGCATGTGCAGTGTCACATAAGACTCTTATCACATGCTATTTTATTTGCTTTTCACAACAGATGAGTGCTAGTTCATGTGAGCCATATAGATAACATTGTGCACTAATTGGATAAAATGCAAGTCGATAATAAATAAAAAGTCATGTGATCAGGGGGTTGTCAGAAAAGGCTTAGATACAAGGTAATCACAGAGGTAAAAAGTATATTAATATAACAGTGTTGGTTGTGCAAAACTGGGAAATGGTTAATAAAGGCGTTATCTATCTTTTTAAACAATAACAATTTTGTAGTAGACTGTGCCTTTAAATGAATATTAAATAGTGCTCCTTTGGTAAAAACAAATATGTTTAATCAAAGCAAACATAAAAAGAAACAGATTGTGTAAAAAAACAGCAAATAAACTACCTGTTTTGAGTGGAGAGATTTTAAAACCTAAGTTTTATTCTGTTAGTTCTGAGCATGAGCCAATCTGACTCCCTGTTATCTAGTCTACTCACTATATAGTAACCCAGCCTATATAAACCTGCCTGCAAAGGCAACAGCCTCCTTGTAGGGCTGTGACAGGAAGTAATACACAATGCAGAAATGTTGATTATAGCCTGATGAAACAGCCCATAGGAGGCTGAGAAATGCGTTGCTTTGTTATTAAAGTATTTTATTCTTTTACTCATACACTTGCTGTTGTGGTGTATATTTATCTACCACTTTTTTAAATATCACACCTTTTATCTGCTGTTTGCTGGGATCCACTGATTGCCTATAGGTCTACCGGGCGACTAAAAGGTCCCAGACTGCTGTTATTGCACCTGGAGGTGCTTTCCAGTCTGTAAGTATAAGCTTATGGTTACACCTCCTGTTTGTTCCAACGATATTGGACCATGGTGGTTTGCCTCTCTTGTCCCCTCAGGCATTTGAACCCCATTTGGATATCTGTGAAGGATCACCAGTGAGCTGGACCACTGCTAAGTTCCAGTCTGCCTCACTAGCACCATTGGGTGCTAGACGTTTGTGAGTATACACTTCTACTCGTATTCACAAATATCTATATGTTCTGGCGATATTAGGCCATGCTGGTGCCTCTGTGTTTTTTTCCTTTTTCCAGAATCTGATCACCAGGATGACCGTCCTTTGACAGAGTGCTGCCTCAATTCTGACCAATTTGGGATATTGGTTTTTATGGACTTTTAACATTGTCATAATCTTCTGATTTCTCTACCTGGATTTTGTGAGTCCTTCGTTAGTGGTATATACTAATATATGCTTCTTTTATTGCACAATTTATGGCATAATTGCTTGTTATCACTTCATAACTGGTTTGTATCACTTTAATATTGTATATGTATATATACTAGGAAGCGCCCCCTAAGGGTGTGGGGTGCGCACTGGTGTGCACACCTTACTCTCCGAATATGTGATCAGGGGGTTGTCAGAAAAGGCTTAGATACAAGGTAATCACAGAGGTAAAAGTATATTAATATAACAGTGTTGGTTGTGCAAAACTGGGAAATGGTTAATAAAGGCGTTATCTTTTTAAACAATAACAATTTTGTAGTAGACTGTGCCTTTAAATGAATATTAAATAGTGCTCCTTTGATAAAAACAAATATGTTTAATCAAAGCAAACATAAAAAGAAACAGATTGTGTAAAAAAACAGCAAATAAACTACCTGTTTTGAGTGGAGAGATTTTAAAACCTACGTTTTATTCTGTTAGTTCTGAGCATGAGCCAATCTGACTCCCTGTTATCTAGTCTACTCACTTTATAGTAACCCAGCCTATATAAACCTGCCTGCAAAGGCAACAGCCTCCTTGTAGGGCTGTGACAGGAAGTAATACACAATGCAGAAATGTAGTATAAAAAAAGAAATAAAAGGTAAAAACCATTCAAATAGATAAGTAATACATATTGCAATGTTGTATAAGTATAAGCAACTGCTTAGTGTTTTTTTATTACATCAATGAGACTGTTTAAAGGGACAGTCAACACCAGAATTTTTGTTGTTTAAAAAGAAAGATAATCCCTTTATTACCTATTCCCCAGTTTTGCATATCCAACACAGTTATAATAATACACGTTTTACCTCTGTAATTATCTTGTATCTAAGCCTCTGCTGACTGCCCCTTTATTTCAGTTCTTTTGACAGACATGCAGTTTAGCCAATCAGTGCTCACTCCTAGGTCACTTTACGTGCATGAGCTCAATGTTATCTATATGAAACATGTGAACTAATGCCCTCTAGTGGTCAAAATGTATTCAGATTAGAGGCAGTGTTCAAGGTCTAAGAAATTAGCATATGAACCTCCTAGGTTTAGCTTTCAACTAAGAATACCAAGAGAACAAAGCAAAATTGGTGATAAAAGTAAATTGGGAAGTTGTTTAAAATTGCATGCCCTATTTAAATCATGAAAGTTTTTTTTGGACTTGACTGTCCCTTTAACCCCTTAACGACCAAGGACGTACGCCACACGTCCTCAAAAAAAATACAGTTAATGACCGAAGACGTGTGGCGCACGTCCTTGGTCTGGAAAGCAGCTGGAAGCGATCCTGCTCGCTTCCAGCTGCTTTCCGGTTATTGCAGTGATGCCTCGATATCGAGGCATCCTGCAATAACCCCCCTTGGCCATCCGATGCAGAGAGAGCCACTCTGTGGCCCTCTCTGCACCGGACATCGGTGGCCGGTATCGTTGGTGGGTGGGAGCAAGTCTGGGAGGCGGGTGGGCGGTCATCGATGTGCCGAATGAAGTGGAGGGGGGCAGGATCGGGGGCGGGACAGACGGGAGCGTGAACAGGAGCGCGCGCGTGCATAGGGGGCGGCGGGAGCGGGAGGGAACCGCTACACTGCAGAAAAATCAAGGTTAATAAAAGTAAAAAAAAACATTTAAAAAAATAAATAAATCATCTAAGGGATCTGGAAGGGGTGGGGGGTTGATCTGGGGGGGGAAGCTACACTACAGAAAAGGGCAATTAAATAAAAAAAAACACTTTTTTTTACTAAACTGGGTACTGGCAGACAGCTGCCAGTACCCAAGATGGCGCCCATTAAGGCAGACGGGGAGGGTTAGAGATCTGTTTGGTGGGGGATCAGTGAGGTTGGGGGCTAAGGGGAGATCCTATACTGTAGCATATGTAAATATGCTAAGAAAAAAAACAACAAAAAACAAATATAGCTTTTATTTTAGTACTGGCAGAGTTTCTGCCAGTACTTAAGATGGCAGGGACAATTGTGGGGTGGGGGAGGGAAGAGAGCTGTTTGGGAGGGATCAGGGGGTGTGATGTTTCAGGTGGGAGGCTGAGCTCTACACTAAAGCTAAAACTAACCCTGCAAGCTCCCTACAAGCTACATAATTAACCCCATCACTGCTAGCCAGAATACATGTGTGATGCGCAGTGGCATTTGGCGGCCTTCTAATTACCAAAAAGCAACGCCAAAGACATATATGTCTGCTATTTCTGAACAAAGGGGATCCCAGAGAAGCATTTACAACCATTTTTGCCATAATTGCACAAGCTGTTTGTAAATAATTTCAGTGAGAAACCTAAAGTTTGTGAAAAGTTTGTAAAATAGGGAACGTTTTTTTTTTATTTGATCGCATTTGGCGGTGAAATGGTGGCATGAAATATACCAAAATGGGCCTAGATCAATACTTTGGGTTGTCTACTACACTACACTAAAGCTAAAATTAACCCTACAAGCTCCCTACAAGCTACATAATTAACCCCTTCACTGCTGGGCATAATACACGTGTAGTGCGCAGTGGCATTTAGTGGCCTTCTAATTACCAAAAAGCAATGCCAAAGCCATATATGTCTGCTATTTCTGAACAAAGGGGATCCCAGAGAAGAATTTACAACCATTTAAGCCACAATTTCACAAGCTGTTTGTAAATAATTTCAGTGAGAAACCAAAAGTTTGTGAAAAAATGAGTGAAAAAGTGAACGATTTTTTGTATTTAATCGCATTTAGCGGTGAAATGATGGCATCAAATATACCAAAATGGGCCTAGATCAATACTTTGGGATGTCTACTAAAAAAAAAATATACTTGTCAATGGATATTCAGAGATTCCTGAAAGATATTAGTGTTCTAATGTAACTAGCGCTAATTTTGAAAAATAATGGTTTGGAAATAGCAAAGTGCTACTTGTATTTATGGCCCTATAACTTACAAAAAAAGCAAAGAAGATGTAAACATTGGGTATTTCTAAACTCAGGACAAAATTTAGAAACTATTTAGTACGGGTGTTTTTTGGTGGTTGTAGATGTGTAACAGATTTTGGGGGTCAAAGTTAGAAAAAGTGTGTTTTTTTCCATTTTTTCCTCATATTTTATATTTTTTTATAGTAAATTATAAGATATGATGAAAATAATGGTATCTTTAAAAAGTCTATTTAATGGCGAGAAAAACGGTATATGATATATGTGGGTACAGTAAATGAGTAAAAAGGAAAATTACAGCTAAACACAAACACCGCAGAAATGTAAAAATAGCCTTGGTCCCAAACGGACAGAAAATGGAAAAGTGCTGTGGTCATTAAGGGGTTAACATCCCTTTAAATGCAGGCTATACCCCTTTGCAAGACACACTGTTCCCAAGGTACAAATGCCGTTAGAGAATTTCACCAGGGGCTCCATACTATGGGCCGGATTCTCAAAAACTTGCCAGCATGAACAGAAATCATCACCTTATTTTAGTGAGCACTTTTATTTAAAGGGTCAGTCAAGTCAAACTTTCCGATTTATGTTTATCATCACATTTGCTTTGTTTTCTTGGTGTTCTTTGTTGAAAGCGAAAAATTGATACGCTCATATGCTATTTTTTTTGTGTGTTTTTTACAGTGCTAGTTCATGTGTATCATATAGGTAACATTGTGCTCACTCCCCTAGAGTTATTAATGAGTCAGCACTGAATGGCTAAAATGAAAGTCTGTCAAAAGAACTGAAATAAGGGGCAGTCTGCAGAGGCTTAGAAACAAGGTAATCACAGAGGTAAAAAGTATATTAATATAACTGTATTGGTTATGCAAAATTGGCGAATGGGTAATAAAGGGAATGACTATCTTTTTAAACAATAACAATTCTGGAGTAGACTGTCCCTTTAGGGGACTTATATGCAGAGACACTAATGTGTATCTGCATATTAGTGAGATGCACAGTTCCTAAAGTAAAAATTGCCTTTAAAACAATCCCTGAGATACCTCATAATACTGACAAAGCTTCTTGTAGAACCTAACAAGACCAGACAGTTTTAGAGAATTGGGCCATACTTTCAAGGGTTCTCACAAAATCTCACAAGCACAGAGACTTTTAGATCAGTGTTTATCAATTCCAGTACTCAGGGCACACCAACAGGATAAATTTTCATAATATCTGAACTAGAGCACAGATGAAATAATTAAAGGGACAGTCAAGTCCAAAAAAAACTTTCATGATTTAAATAGGGAATGCAATTTTAAAAAACTTTCCAATTTACTTTTATTTCCAATTTTGCTTTGTTCTCTTAGTATTCTTAGTTCAAAGCTAACTCTAGGAGGTTCATATGCTAATTTCTTAGACCTTGAAGACTGCCTCTAATCTGAATGCATTTTAACCACTAGAGGCCATTAGTTCATGTGTTTCATATAGATAACATTGAGCTCATGCACGGGAAGTTACCCTGGAATGAGCACTGATTGGCTAAAAAGCAAGTCTGTCAAAAGAACTTAAATAAGGGGGCAGTTTGCAGAGGCTTAAAGGGACATTAAACCCATTTTTTTTCTTTTATGGTTTAGAAAGGGCATGCAATTTTAAACAACTTTCTAATTTACATCTATTATCTAATTTGCTTCATTCTCTTTATATTCTTTGCTGAAAAGCTTATCTAGATAGGCTCAGAAGCTGCTGATTGGTGACTGCACATAGATGCCTTGTGTGATTGGCTCACCCATATGCATTGCTATTTCTTAAACAAAGGATATCTAAAGAATGAAGGAAATTAGATAATATAAGTAAATTGGAATGTTGTTAAAAATGTTATTCTCTATCTGAATAATGAAAGAAAAAAATGTGGGTTTAATGTCCCTTTAAATACAAGGTAATCACAGAGCTAAAAAGTGTATTTATATAACTGTGTTGGTTATGCAAAACTTGGGAATTGGTAATAAAGGGATTATCTTTTCTTTAAGGCTCAGACATTTTTAATCAATTTGAGTGGAGCTATTGGAACATGCAGATGTGTAACTTCTGTGTCTCTGTGAGCTAGTCATTGACTTAAATTCATTAAGAGAGTTGTATGTTCTGTTAACATTGAAAGATAGGTTCTTTATTTAAAAAAAACAGGAATATGAAGCTTAGGAGTTAGCCAATTTTAGGTTCAGAACCCTGGACAGCGCTTGCTTATTGGTGGCTACATTTAGCAAACCAATAAGCAAGCATAAGCTTCACATTCCTGCTTTTTAAATAAAGATAGTAAGAAAATGAAGAAAAATAGGAGTAAATTAGAAAGTTGCTTAAAATTGCATGCTCTATCTTAAAGGGCCACTAAACCCAAAATCTTTCTTTCATGATTCAGATAGAGAATAGAAATTTAAACAACATTACAATTTACTTCCATAATTTATTTTGCTTCATTTTTAAAATATCCTTATTTGAAGAAAAAGCAATGCACATGGTGAGCCAATCACATGATGCTTCTATGTGCAGCAACCAATCAGCAGCTAGTGAGCATATCTAGATATGCCTTTCATCAAAGAATATGAAGAGAATAAAACAAATTAGATAATATAAGTAAATTAAAATGATGTTTAAAATTGCATTCTCTTTCTAAATCATAAAATAAAAAATGTGGGTGGCATGTCCCTTTTTTAATCATTAAATAAAAAAAACTTGGGTTTAGTATCCCTTTAAGATATAATGAATATCTGGCCTGTTAAAGGTCCTGAGGACGGGAGTTGATAAACACTGCTTTAGATAATCAGGAACATAGGAAGAAAATTACATTTGACTTGAAATAAAAAGATTTAACAAAATAGAATGTATGCTTATGTTTTAAGGAAAAAAACATTAACACTGATCTGATATTATGATCATACCCCACATTGTTAGGGTTTGCCAGGTGTTCAGTATTTAACTGGAAAGTCCTGTATTTCAGCAACAATATACAAAAATGCTGAACACTTTATTGTCCTATAAGTGTCAGCCTAAATGCCTTACAAATAAGTAACACTGTGCATTTTCTAATATATGTATTTCAGGCACTCATGGGGTGTTAAATCAGTGCTGTGTGTGTGCTCCTGGCAGTCTATGGAGGGGGGGGGGGGGTTCAAATCTCTATTACATATGTGTGTTACTGGCAACCAAGGGGATACAATGACTGCTCAGTTGTGAAATATGTACATGGTAGGATATAGGGTGGGGCGTAAGGATGAGCTTTTTGGGGGATATTGTGTGTCCCCACTTATCAAAAGTGCCCAGTCACCTATATGTCATCCGGTATTTTTACGGAGCACAACTGACAATTCACACACGGTCTGAAAATAATTTGGAACTTTTTATGAATGAATCATACAGAACTATTGCACATTATTTTGTACTTTATTACACAAGTAAAAGCTACTGGCGTTAGCGTCTGTAAATGTGGTCAGTGCATGGGCCGTCCTGTCAGAATGTTACTGCTACAGTTAGCAGATTTCAGTACAGTTCCTGTAATGTGCTTTATGGTAACTCATTGTTTTCTGCCATTATTAAGCAAGACTACCCGTAACACTACTGTCAACACCGTATGAGCAGTGTTACATAATGTGTTGACTACTGCAACATTTTTTAAGGAAAGTGTTACATTGCAAAATATCAGAGAAAAAGCTTGTGGAAAGACAGTTGTAACATTATGTTCTGATAAAACTAGGGTCGCAAAAATACTTTCTGCCAAGGGATAAAACTTAAAGTGGAAAAAAAAATTGCCCTCAGCTTACATTTCAGCTTTTTCAAATAAAGATACCAAGAGTACGATGAAAAAATGATAATAGGAGTAAATTTAGAAATGTCCTTAAAATTGCATGCTCTATCTGACTCATGAAAAAAAATGGGTTTCATATCCCTTTAAAGCCTCTAGCCTATTCTTCTTGACTGGCACAATCATCTGTGAAATTGGAAAAAAACTACAAATAGTATGATGGTTACAAAAAAAAAAAAAATATTACTAAAACTTTCATTTCTATTGTCTGTTTATCTAAACTAATGGCAACTAAAATGTAAAGGCAGCCTGCCAGGAAAACATTGTGTGAGTGAGTGAGAACCAAATTAGGGCAAGTCAGCATCATATTTCTCACAGCATCAAACTGAATAGTAATAGCTAAACTAAAAATGTAGTTCCCCATGAAATGTGTGATTATGTTTAGAAAAAATAAACAATATATATTGAACTTTTTTCCTAAAGAGACATGCATTGCAAATTTTAATTGCTACTTACTTGATCTTACTATGTGACGGATTCTCTAAGTCTTGCTTGTCTGTTAAGATTCTGTAAGGTGACTCATCAGTATAATGAGGCCCCTCAACAATTGTTTTAAAGACAGGCTCAGGAGCAGCAATGCACTACTGGGAGCTGTTTGGTGGATGCACGTATATGCCTCTTGTCATTGGCTCACCATATGTGCTCAGATAGCTCTCACTAGTGCAGGGTTCTTCAAACCACAGGTCCTGTTGTATAAGTCTGTGGGGGGTGTTATATGAGTGTGTGTGTGTGTGTGTGTGTGTAGTGTGTCTATGTGTATGTGTGTTGTATTACAGTGTGTGTTGTGTGTTATATGAGAGTGGTGTGTGCATGTGTGTGTTGTATTAGAGTGTGTAAGGTCTCTGTGTGTGTGTGTTGTATGAGAGTATATGGTGTGTGTATGTTATATGAGAGTGTGTGATGTGTGTTGTATTAGTGTGTTTTATGTCTGTGTGTGTTGTATGAGAGTGTGTGTTTTGTATGAGAGTGTGTGGTGAGTGTGTGGTTTGTGTGTTGTATTAGAGTGTGTGGTGTGTCTGTGTGTTGTATTAGTGTGTGTTATGTCTGTGTGTGTTGTATGAGAGTGTGTGTTTTGTATGAGAGTGTGTGGTGAGTGTGTGGTGTGTGTGTTGTATGAGAGTGTGTAAGGTCTCTGTGTGTGTGTGTTGTATGAGAGTATATGGTGTGTGTATGTTATATGAGAGTGTGTGATGTGTGTTGTATTAGTGTGTTTTATGTCTGTGTGTGTTGTATGAGAGTGTGTGTTTTGTATGAGAGTGTGTGGTGAGTGTGTGGTTTGTGTGTTGTATTAGAGTGTGTGGTGTGTCTGTGTGTTGTATTAGTGTGTGTTATGTCTGTGTGTGTTGTATGAGAGTGTGTGTTTTGTATGAGAGTGTGTGGTGAGTGTGTGGTGTGTGTGTTGTATGAGAGTGTGTGGTGTGTCTGTCTGTTGTATTACAGTGTGTGTTGTCTGACAGTGTGTGTTGAGTGTTATATGAGAGTGGTGTGTGCGTGTGTGTTGTATTAGAGTGTGTAAGTTGTCTGTGTGTGTGTGTTGTATGAGAGTGTGTGGTGTGTGTGTGTTATATGAGAGTGTGATGTGTGTGTGTGTTACATGAGAGTGTGTGTGGTGTGTGTGTTGTATGAGAGTGTGGTGTGTGTTTTGTATGAGAGTGTGTGTTGTGTGAGAGTGAGTGTGTGTTTTGTATGAGAGTGTGTGGTGTGTGTGTTGTATGAGAGTGTGTGTGGTGTGTGCGTTGTATGAGAGTGTGGTGTGTGTTTTGTATGACAGTGTGTGTTGTGTGAGAGTGAGTGTGTGTTTTGTATGAGAGTATGTGTGTATTATTTCTTTTTACAATATTTTTAAGTGTGACTACAATCAGGAATAAAGTATGCACACATTTTACTCACATTGCCAAAAATTGCTGCTATCTTGTATATTACAGTAGAATGACAAATAAGTCAGCACAGGTAAATCTCTTAGTCCCAGCGTACAAGCCACCAGAAACACTGCAGCAATCTCCCGACAATCACAAAGCACCGCTAAAGAGATAATATCTACCTTTATTCAGGACTCAGGAACAAACATACACATATGGATATTATCTCTTCAGCGGTGCTGCAACTTTGTTGTATATTACTTCAGAAATTTTCAGGACTAGCATAAAAATAGTTTTGTGAAGGTATTTGGTATCAGGGCACTGGGTCTTGGGAAAAAAGTTTGAAGAACCCTGCACTAGTGCATTGCTGTTTCTTCAAAAGAGGATACCAACAGAATGAAGCAAATTTGATTATAGGTATAAACTGGACACTTGTTTAAAGATGTTTGCTCTATCTGTATCATAAAAGAAAAATTTTGGGTTTCATATCCCATTAATATATCATCAGAGTCTGAAAGTTATCAAAACAGATACACACCTTGTTTGCTGCAAATTTTTTCAATAGTCAAACTCTGCCTACCACTTAGTTCTATTATCTAATCTGCTTTGTTCTCTTAATATCATTTGTTGAAAAGGATACCTAGGTAGACTCAGGAGCTGCTGATTTGTGGCTGCACATAAATGCCTCATGTTATTGGCTCATCCAATGCATTAACTAGCTCTCAGTAGTGCATTGCTGCTTCTTCAACAAAGGGTACCAAGAGAATGAAGCAAATTAGAATATAAGTAAATTGGAGAGTTGTTTATAATTGCATGATCTATCAGAATCATAAATGTATAATTTTGAGTTTAATGGTTCTTAAAAATGTAGAAAAAGGGGGCCCAGCAAACAATGAGAGTATATTGCTATGCTGTTTTACTATCTATACTATAATCGGGTTTGTAACGCGTACATCGCTGTCGACAGAGGGACAGGGAAAGAGGAACAAGGAAAAGAGGGACTGGGACAGGGACAGAGGGACAGGGATAGAGGGATAGAGGGATAGGGACAGAAGGATAAGGACAGGGATAGAGGGATAGGGACAGAGGGATAAGACCATAGGGACATGGACAGAGGGATAGGGACAGGGACAGAGGGACAGGAACATAGGGAGAGGGAAAGAGGGACAGGTACAGAGGGACAGGGACAGAGGGACAGGGACAGGGAAAGAGGGACAGAGACAGAGGGACAGGGACAGAGGGATAGGGACAGAAGGATAGGGACAGGGATAGAGGGATAGAGGGATAGGGACAGAGGGATAGGAACAGAGGGATAGGGACAGGGACAGAGGGACAGGAACAGAGGGATAGGGACATAGGGATAGGGACAGAAGGATAGGGAGAGAAGGATAGGGACAGGGACAGAGGGACAGGAACAGAGGGATAGGGAAAGAGGGACAGGGACAGAGGGACAGGGACAGAGGGATAGGGACAGAGGGATAGGGACAGAAGGATAGGGATAGGGACATAGGGATAGGGACAGGAACAGAGGGATAGGGACATAGGGATAGGGACAGGGGGATAGGGGCAGAGGGATAGAGACAGGGACAGATGGATAAGGACAGGGGGATAGAAACAGAGGGGTAGGGACAGGGATAGAGGGATAGGGACAGGGACAGAGGGATAAGGACAGAGGGATAGGGACAGAGGGATAGGGACAGGGGGATCTGGACAGAGGGATAGAGACAGAGGGATAGGGACAAGGACAGAGGGATAGGGACAGGGATGGAGGGATGGGGTAGAGGGATAGGAACAGGGATAGAGGGATGGGGTAGAGGGATAGGGACAGAGGGATAGGGACAGACGGATAGGGTCAGGGATAGAGGGATAGGGTAGAGGGATAGGGACAGATGGATAGGGACAGACAGATAGGGACAGAGGGATAGGGACATAGGGACAGAGGGATAGGGACAGAGGGTCAGAGGGATAGGGACAGAGGGATAGTGACAGAGGGATTGGGACAGAGGGATAGGGATAGAGGGATAGGGGGATAGGGACAGGGACAGGGATAGAGGGATAGGGACAGAGGGATAGGGACAGAGGGATAGGGACAGGGGGATAGGGGCAGAAGGATAGAGACAGGGATAGAGGGATAGGGACAAGGACAGAGGGATAGGGACAGAGGGATAGGAACAGAGGGATAGGGACAGAGGGATAGGGACAGAGGGATAGAGGGATAGGGACAGAGGGATAGGGACAGAGGGATAGGGACAGAGGGATAGGGACAGGAACAGAGGGATAGGGACATAGGGATAGGGACAGGGGGATAGGGGCAGAGGGATAGAGACAGGGACAGAGGGATAATGACAGGGGGATAGAAACAGAGGGATAGGGACAGGGATAGAGGGATAGGGACAGGGACAGAGGTATAAGGACAGAGGGATAGGGACAGAGGGATAGGGACAGGGTGATCGGGACAGAGGGATAGAGACAGAGGGATAGGGACAAGGACAGAGGGATAGGGACAGGGATAGAGGGATGGGGTAGAGGCATAGGAACAGGGATAGAGGGATGGGGTAGAGGGATAGGGACAGAGGGATAGGGACAGACGGATAGGGTCAGGGATAGAGGGATAGGGTAGAGGGATAGGGACAGATGGATAGGGACAGACAGATAGGGACAGATGGATAAGGAGAGAGGGATAGGGACAGAGGAATAGGGACATAGGGATAGAGGGATAGGGACATAGGGATAGAGGGATAGGGACAGAGGGATAGGGACAGAGGGATAGGGACAGAGGGATAGGGACAGAGGGATAGGGACAGGGATAGAGGGATAGGGACAGGGACAGGGATAGAGGGATAGGGACAGAGGGATAGGGACAGATGGATAGGGACAGAGGGATAGGGACAGGGGGATAGGGGCAGAAGGATAGAGACAGGGATAGAGGGATAGGGACAAGGACCGAGGGATATGGACATAGGGATAGGAACAGAGGGATAGGGACAGAGGGATAGGGACAGAGGGATAGAGGGATAGGGATAGAGGGATAGGGACAGAGGGATAGGGACAGAGGGATAGAGACAGAGAGATAGAGACAAAGGGATAGGGACAGAGGGATAGGAACAGATGGATAGAGGGATATGGATAGAGGGATAGGGACAGAGGGATAGGAAAAGAGGGATAGGGACATAGGGATAGAGGGATAGGGACATAGGGATAGAGGGATAGGGACAGAGGGATAGGGATAGAGGAATAGGGACAGAGCGATAGGGACAGAGGGATAGGGACAGAGGGATAGGGACAGAGGGATAGGGACAGAAGGATAGGGATAGAGGGATAGGGACATAGGGATAGAGGGATAGGGATAGAGGGATAGGGATAGAGGGATAGGGATAGAGAGATAGGGACAGAGAGATAGGGACAGAGGGATAGGGACAGAGGGATAGGGACAGAGGGATAGGGAAAGAGATAGGGACAGAGGGATAGGGACAGAGGGATAGGGACAGAGGGATAGGGACAGGGATAGATGGATAGCGACAGGGACTGGGATAGAGGGATAGGGACAGAGGGATAGGAAAAGAGGGATAGGGACAGGGGGATAGGGGCAGAAGGATAGAGACAGGGATAGAGGGATAGGGACAAGGACAGTGGAATAGGGACAGAGGGATAGGAACAGAGGGATAGGGACCGAGGGATAGGGACAGAGGGATAGGGACAGAGGGATAGGGACAGAGGGATAGGGACAGAGGGATAGAGGGATAGGGACAGAGGGATAGGGATAGAGGGATAGGGACAGAGGGATAGAGACAGAGGGATAGGGACAGAGGGATAGGAACAGAGGGATAGAGGGATAGGGACAGAGGGATAGGAACAGAGGGATAGGAACAGAGGGATAGGGACATAGGGATAGAGGGATAGGGATAGAGGGATAGGGATAGAGGGATAGGGACAGAGGGATAGGGATAGAGGAATAGGACAGAGCGATAGGGACAGAGGGATAGGGACAGAGGGATAGGGACAGAGGGATAGGGACAGAGGAATAGGGACAGGGATAGAGGGATGGGGTAGAGGGATAGGGACAGGGACAGAGGGATAAGGACAGGGATAGAGGGATGGGGTAGAGGAATAGGGACAGAGGGATAGGGACAGAGGGATAGGGACAGACTGATAGGGACAGAGGGATAGGGACAGAGGAATAGGGACAGACTGATAGGGACAGAGGGATAGGGACAGAGGAATAGGGACAGGGATAGAGGGATGGGGTAGAGGGATAGAGACAGGGACAGAGGGATAAGGACAGGGATAGAGGGATGGGGTCGAGGAATAGAGACAGAGGGATAGGGACAGACGGATAGGGTCGGGGATAGAGGGATGGGGTAGAGGGATAGGGACAGACGGATAGGGACAGAGGGATAGGGACAGACGGATAGGGACTGATGGATAGGGAGAGAGGGATAGGGACATAGGGATAGGGACAGAGGGACAGAGGGATAGCTAAATATAAGGTTAGATGGATAAGTATATGTATTTCATTAAACATTTTGGCCTGTGTACACGGGCTTTACCAATAGTACATAATAAAGGATTTTACAAACTCAGTGTTACTGTCCCTTTAAGTAGAATACTATTATTCATTATTTCACCATTCCTCAAAAATCAATGACACATTAACCTGAAATAGCAGAGACATTTTGTGAAAAGTAAACGTCTACTTTTATTTTCCAACTAGGAACAGCCAAAAGTATTGCAAGATATTTAGCAATAACAAAACAGAAATAAAACTATATTTAGTGTGGTGCAGCAGTTAAGTGTTTCCTTTCGAAACTGATGTTTAAAAATACATTATTATGTTTTTATTTTAATCAAACAAATTAAATTAAATATTATTATTATTATTATTATTATTATTATTATTATTATTAAACAAAAATATAATTATGTATATAACAGGCTAAATGAAAACAAGGTTTAAAAAACTGCTGGAATTTTAGCAAAATTTTGTAACAAATTTCGGCTGCAAAAACAGAAAAAACAGCACAAAAGGCTAAAAGAAGCTGGAACAATTAATAGAATCTCCCTGGATTCTACCGTTGAGGAGTTGATTCATTTCAGGTTAAATTATGTCCAAATTTTTAAGGGGACGTTAAACTCAAAATGTCCTCATAAAATGTCTAATTATGCATGGTAACAAAAAACAACAACAATCTTTGTGATATAAATTGGTTATTTATTTGGACTGCTTTGCATTCAATTATGTCTGAAAACTGTTGTCTTTATTCTACCTTTTATAGAGGTTTAATAATTCATATTAGTGATCCCACAACAGTGATTGCTCAATCAGTGTTGGAGCAACTTTTACCTGTCCCTAACTGTAATCATACTCAAGAGATTTTTCAATGGATATGACAACAATAACAATTTTGCTAACAAAATGACAGCTTTAGATGGTTTTAAATAATGTCTTTTATGTTACTCTTTGCAATGTGATACATTATTGTGCTTGTTGACAAACTACCATACAAATACAACATAATAGCTTTGATATTCCAGTCTATTTTTATTCTATATATTACATAATGGATGCAAATGAGCAATGTGTAATATCATATTGTTTAAACCTATGGTTGCTAGTAAGATCTGCAATGCATTACATTTATTTAAAATGTGTTTTTATTTTTGCAGCATACTAAGAGTTAACTTTCAGAATTTTCCATACAAAATATCTATGATGTTTGTATTTATATAATATTAATCACAATTTCACTAGAAAAAAAACTAATATCTATTGTAGAATTCCTTTTACAACACTGTATCATAAAATTCAGATCTGTCACATATATTACAAATACAGGTAGACAAATACACAGATATTACTTACTGTAGGGTTATAGCCAGTTAGTAATTCTCCCAGGACTCTGCCTGATATGAAGTTGACAAATAACAAGTGCTTGTGTCAGTTTCAACAACTTAAATTTTAACAGCATAAATAAGGAAGTGTTTCTGACGCTGTTCCCAGGGTGCACTGCACACACATTCCTTGTAAGCCTAATAACAGCTGGTAGCATGCCAAAATGCTGGCAGTGCTCTTAAGACGTTTAAAATTAAACCGGCTACATTAAACTCTTAGTCACTTTTGGGGCAATAAAATGAAAATACTTTTTCTTTCTTGCAGGTTGGATTTGCCTTATAAACTCTTAGGCTAATAATAAAATGACATTCAGGGTCACCTGGATGGCTTAAGCTACTTAAGCTCTGGAACTAGCTGTGCTTTCTATAGAAAATCCTACTGCACAAAAGTCTACCCAGGTCTAGCTAAATCTATATGTAGTATATTAAATGAACATTAAATTGAATGTTTGTATTATATTTGCAGCTGTAAAATGGGATAGCTTGGAAAGGGGATGGGATCAAATGTAAATAACAAGATCTTATGTCATGTAGGCAATATTAACACGTTGTAGTGCAACCTAAAGGTAGTTTTATATCATTTGTAATAGTAACATCCAGATTAAGGTAATTATTTATTATAAATACCTTAATATTAGAGTTGTGCGCGGCGGAAACATTTGTTTCGTTTCGGATAGATTCAGATGTTTTCAAATCTATTTGAATTTGGATACATTTGAATACATTCGTTTCGGATTCAAATGCATTTGGATGTATTTGGTTCATATTCGATTCGTAAATTCGGAAGTTCAGTATGTGTTAGTTGGGATGTGCTGTGTATTAGACTAGTATTATGTACTGCAAAAAAGAACAAAGTCCCACAAGCCTTCTAAGCGTATGTAGCTTTATTAAAAAACGATATTTGGAGAATATTAAAAGTAGTAAAAGAAACGAAAAACAATCCAGGACAGAGAAAAACACAAGTCCTACGCGTTTCAGCAAAACATTGCCTTAGTCATGGACACTAATGTTAAGTGTAAAAATCACCCTTTAAATACACCTGAGTGCACAGGTGTAGTATACCTGGATTGGCCAATGAAACAGGAATATCAAAGGGACGTAATGGATAGGGGCAATACTGACAATGGGAACAGAATGAATGAAAGGGAAAACAGAACTCATAAACATTATATTATATATTATCCACATATTGTAATTTAGGGAGTAGGGGGATGGATATTAGCTAAATAGTGGTAATGTTATGAACTATCGGAGGCAGCAAATGATAAAATGTACAAGCATAAGAAACCCTTCACAGTAAAATAGTCTAGTCACAGAGATAATTAGGGAATGAGTTAATCACATATCACCACTATGAGCGGTTCTTGTATGTCAAAAACAGAATTCATATATGGCTCATTCCTGATCAATATTTAAAATATAAGAGTTAGATAGTAATAATGTTTGTATACTGCAATCATACAAAAAAACCTGCCTATGGTGATTAAGTATATTTAATACACTAGCATAATCTTAACAGCTAAATTTCCCTCTTGACCTCAAAATACCTTTTATGTGTGTGTAGGTGGGCTAACTCATCTATTCATATAAACGTATAAAGAGAAGGTCCCATAACTTATGATACAGTGGAATAAATCTCATATTCATTATTTGTGGTGGCACCAAAAATTAATGATGTCACCATCAATATTGAATTCATTGGGTCTTCTGGTATTCAATTTGAAAATCCAGAAGGCCTCCTTGTAGAGTAATTTAGCTGAGCGATCTCCCCCTCTTATGGAGGGACGAATATGATCTATAACTTGCCATTTAAATGTCGTGACCACCTTGCCATGGAAAAGAATAAAATGTCTGGCCAGGTCTGAGCATTCAGAGCCGTTCTCAATGTTGTTTAAGTGTTCCCTAATCCTGCTTCTTGCCTCCCTAGAGGTACATCCTATGTATTGTTTATTACATTGGGTACAATCCACCATGTAAATGACATAGGTCGAGCGGCAGTTGGTATATGAATTAAGGTCATAGACCCTTTGAGTCACTGCTGACTGGAAGTTATTTGTAGATCTTGTATGACCACAGGCTATACAGTTGCTAAAATGACATCTGTAATGCCCCTTAACATCCAACCAACTACTTCTCGGTAAGGATGGTTGACGTAATAGACTAGGGGATAGGGTGTTACCCAGTGTACATCCCCTCCTTGAAACAAAGTTACAGCCTTCTGAAGTAATATTTCTGAAACTGTCTTCAGCCGCAAGAATTGGAAGATGCTTTTTCACTATGTTACATATGGCAGTAAATTGTGCACTATATGAGGTCACAAAAAGTGGCTTGGAAGCATCAAATTTATTCTTATTGTCATGCTGTGTACCATGATCAATAAGTAATTGCTTTCTATCCAACCAATTGACCTCCAAAAGCGCTCTGCTCACTGTTTTCTTGTGATAGCCTCTATCCAATAAATTCTTCATCATGGTCTGGCTCTCTCTCTCAAAATCCTCAATATCCGTACAGTTACGCTTAATGCGAATAAACTGGCCCTTAGCTACTCCAAAGCCAATATGTCTTGGATGATTGTTCCTTCCATGTAGAATAGCATTGGTAGCAATGGGCTTACGGTATAGGGTAGTTTTAATAACCCCAGCATCCTTATCCCCTATCAAAAGGAGATCCAAGTAGGGTATACTGGTGTTATCACTAGCATGTGTAAATTGAAGGTTTACATCATTGGTTTTGAGATATTCCACAAATTGTACTAATCTATCATGACCCTCCGTCCAAATGAACAGGAGGTCATCGATATATCTTTTGTACATTGTAATTTCAGTCTTGAATGGGTTTCTATCTGCAAAGACGTGGCATGCCTCCCACCAACCCATAAATAGGTTGGCGTATGCGGGGGCAAACTTGGCCCCCATCGCTGTGCCACTCCTTTGCAGATAGAATTTGCCGTTAAACTGGAAAAAATTATGGGTTAGCAGGAACTCAAGTGTCTGTAACAAAAACAATTTGAGACTCTCACCATAATTACTGAAATTATCCAGCATGTATGACACGGCTTCGAGACCACTGGCATGGGGAATGGCTGAGTATAGCCCCACAACATCCACTGTTAACCAGTGTGATCTCTCATCCCAATTCCCTTGCTGTAAACAATTTAGTAAATGCTTGGTGTCTTTGATGTATGTGGGCAATTTGAACACAATGGGTTGGAGTAGAGATTCCACCCATGTAGATATGTTCTCAAAAATTGAACCAATTCCTGCCACAATTGGCCTTCCATTCACCTCCTCCAAGGATTTATGTACCTTGGGGAGGTGATGGAAAATTGGAACAATAGGATTTGAGACAAATAAAAAATCTGCTGTGTTCTGATCCAAAATGCCATTTTCTATACCATCATCAATTAATGACACCAATTCTCTCCTAAATTCATCAGTGGGATTGCTCCTCAAAACCTGATACACTTGTGTGTCACCCAACTGTCTGTTTGCTTCTGTTAAATAGGCTGTCTTATCTTGGACCACAACACACCCGCCCTTATCCGCCTGTTTAATGATAATATCATCCCTACTCTTGAGAGACTAAAGAGCCAAGGTCTGGGCTTTGGTAAGATTAGGGCGGGGGTGTTTGCAATCAGCAGAGAGTTTGATAAGATCCTCCTCCACCCTGTGGTGGAAGGCTTCTAAAAAAGGGCCTCTCTCTCTAGTAGGGTAAAAGATAGACTGGGGTTTAAAACCCCCATGCGTGATTTTTAAGAGAGATTCATCAACTGTTGCTTCTTGGCCTAAAGTATGGAGTTGTAGATAATCACAAGTTTCACCAAAATCAACCATGTCATAAATTTTAGGGGGATCTTGAATTAAATTCTGAACACTGGTGTCGGGAACTTCCCCTGATTGATCTTTATTCCAAAAATACTTTTTCAAAGTTAGGTCACGAACCAATTTATTTAAATCCACTATTGTATCAAAAAGGTTAAACTTATTAGTAGGGATGAAACCTAAGCCCAAGCCCAATACTTCACACTCTGATTCAGTGAGTGGAGTACTGGAAAGGTTAACTACATTTAGATTACATACTTGTTCCTGCCCCCTCTTCTGTATCTTCCTGCCCCTCTGCCTCTTTGTCCTCTTCCTCCCCCCCTCTCCTGAGGCTAGGTCCCTGTGAAAAACCTGCTGGTCATTTCTTGTATTATGTACTGTAATATTAGGTTTAACCCATAGCAGAGTGATATAACCTAATATACTGTACAATACTAGTGTAACTGGAATTAGTCCATGGCCATCCGAAAGTAACAAATAAATCCGAACTAATTCGGATTTATTCGCTAGTTTCATTGCTACGGTAATTCGAAAATTCGAAAACAAAACGAAATGCACATGTCTACTTAATATTTTCTGCTTACTAGCCTTCCTTCTCCACCATTAAAAACATAGAATTTTGTAAGCCATTCACAGTGATTCACTTTATTGACTGGGAAAACGGTACTTTTTAATAATTTTATTTTTAAAAACATATAAATTAAAATGTTTAGATTTTTTACGGGGGCATTGTATACTTCGCAGATTATGACATGCCAGCCGCAACGAGCGGCATCCCTTTTTCCCCAACAAAGGTAATAATTATCCGTCCAATGGATTCAATGATAGATGCCGTTTCACTAGACACGGTGGGTCCTTGTAGACAGAAGGGGTTTCCCAACAGTGAGATGCAATGTGAGGCAGCGACCGACCAACGCGTCCCTGTGCGTGTTTCGCTTCACTCTCGTGGTCGCTCGGAGCTTCTTCCGGGGTCTGACGTCACTTCAGAACACAGCTCCTTTTATTGGTCAATGAACACACCTGATTCAGGGGCCCATCCAGTATTACACACATGCAAGTTCCATTTTGGTTAAGTTCCAGCAAGCTGCCACTGATTCTTTAAAACCAGCTGGTAAGCTCAATAATATGCAAGTTAACTTTACAACGGGCTTCTTATTGTTTAGTTCAGATAGAAAGACCAAACTATTAATAATTCCATAGGTAGCTGGAGAACTGAAAGACATGCAAATTTAAAAACATTCATTCAACACTTCATCCATACAAAATAATAAAGGATTATAATATCGCTTGCTATAACTAACAGGAACAACTTAGTTACATTGTAATATACATATTAGATTTCATAAAGCATACTAAAGCATTAACCCACAGGTCGCCGATATCCTAGACCACCATGGCCATGAGCAAAGCATAATACAGATTTCAAAAAATAGAGAATGCCACTTTAAAAAGGAGGAAATCTGTATTATGCTTTGCTTATGGCCATGGTGGTCTAGGATATCGGCGATATTAACCTCTAAACTGCCGGCCCCCCCACATCGCTACTACTATAATAAATCTATTAACCCCTAAACCACCTGCCCCCTACACTCAATTAAACTATTAACCCCTAAACCTACTTCCCCCCTTAACTTTAAATTAAAATATAACTACATTAAAATGAATAAAAACTTACCTGTGGGATTAAAAAACAAACAAACTAAGATTAAACTATAAATTAAACCTAACATTACTATTTTAAAAAAATTAAAATAAACTAAAAATAAAAAAAACCTTAATTACAATATTAAAATGTTTTGACACTACGAATGTACTCACCATTTAACAATCGCTATCCAGGTGCTGAACCAACAATGAACCAGCTCGTAAGCTTGCATTCCTGCTTTTTCAAATAAAGATACCAAGAAAACAAAGAAAAAATTATAATATTATTAAATTAGAAAGTTTCTTAAAATTGCATGCTCTATCTGAATCATGAAATAAATAAAATAGGGCTCAGTGTCCCTTTAAGCCAGCATTCTACCCAGTTCACAATTTTTGAGTCTAGATCCAGGACATACAGTTTGTGAATTAGTTTGTTGTATGGGGCGGTGTCAAATGCTTTCCTGAAATCTAGATATGCTACATCAACTGCTCCACCAAGAGAATAAAGTAAAATTGATAACAGGAGTAAATTAGAAAGTTGCTTAAAATTACATGCTCTATCTGAATCATTAAGACATTTTTTGGGTCCAGTATCCCATTAAGGACAGAAAGCAAAGGGTCTTAGTAAATGAAGTACATCCAGCAGAGGGGGCTGTTACTAGTGGTGTTCCTCAGGGGTCAGTTCTGGGGCCTGTTTTGTTTAACATATTTATCAGAGATATCAGCAAAGGGCTACAGGGGAAAGTATGTCTGCTTGCAGATGATATAAAAATTTGTAATAGAGTAGATTTTCCAGGGGGATAGACAAAATGAGAAGTGATATACAACAATTATAAACAAATAAGTAAAAAATTAACTTAATGCAATAATAATCGTAAAATATAAAGTGAAAGGTGAAAAATAATAAATACAAATATAAGGATATATGCAATCCACAGAACTTTCTCCAATTTTGTGATTCAAGTGGTTTCTTGCCTAAAAAAAATAAAAACAAGAAAATATAGTGTAATAAATTTTAAACAAGTGATCATTTCACACAGGTGATCCCGTCAAGGGGCTACTCACACTTTTCAAAGCCTCCCAGGCTCTGGAGTAGATGCACACCCCATTTTATACTGCCAGGTAACCAGTATAACACTAATCACAGGCTGCTGCTTGGGTAAATAACATTTATTTTAAAACCATATAAAAAGTAACAAATAGACCCTCTTACATAAACTCACTCGGGTATCTGTCCACATGAAATTCAAAGTGGGAGTGAAATCACAACATTCTTCTCAGATGGAGGCAGATGGCGTGCCAAATAGCTATGCTCAGAGCTGCCGGGTTAGTGATACACTCAATACCTGTCCTGATCGTAGGGATGTGATGTTCCAACATACGTTTCGCCGTAAGCGTAAAGCTTTTTCAAAGAAGTGAGATGGTGTGCGTCCTCTCCTCTGATGGTTATGCATGGTGGCTAATCCTCCTATTGGCCAATGGTAATTGCGTCATTTGTCGAGATTTAATTGTTCCGTCCTTCATTTTTAAAAGTGACAAAACCTAAATGTGTCCTTATTAATATACAAGGACTCCATTTTAAAAAAGGGCAGACATTTTGAAATGCAGTGGTTACAATCTGTGTGTACAATCTGACGTTGTGACGTCACGGGTAATGCATTTATGGCTTGCGGTAGGCTCTTTGCTCTGGAGGTGTGGTCGCCTGGAGATTTGAGGAGCCCCAATGCTCCATAATATACTTAAGAAAAATAAACAAAGGTCCAGTGTGATCCGACTCCAAACGTAGATAAAAAATATAAACTTTATTAGTACAGAAAGATAAAAGTCAAAAAAGTCTGCAAAACATGACAAAGCTGTACTCTAAGCAGGATGTGCAGCCAAGAGTTAAATGGTCTGACTGGTTTCGGTCCTGATGACCGTAATAATAGACCTAAATCACATACAGGTAAGTGTGTTTAAATCATCTCATGCTACCTTTACACCAGATATGCTCCTATGGATCATCAGGGATTTAAAATTTGTAAACTCACTCTATACGGGACAGTGGCACCATAATGTATTATATCCTTACTTTGATACTATCAAAGTAAGGATATAAAACTTAATAAAATAATCACCCTAAGAGTTACTAGAACTAAAGGTCTTTTTGTCTTGTTTGGTTTATTTATTTATTTATTTATTTTTTTTATTATTTTTTTTTTAATTCGATTTATTTACTTTCTTCTTTTTTCTTCATTTTGGATCTGTTAGTGCTTCCCCTAGGTATCTGACTGAATAAATGTACAGTGTCACACTATGTAAGACATTTGTCTCTATGTACATGTAAACATTTTGTTGACTCTGTATATCTAATAATACATTATGTGCCACTGTCCCGTATAGAGTCAGTTTACACATTTTAAATACCTGATGATCCATAGGAGCATATCTGGTGCAAAGGTAGCATGATATGTAGATTCCTATCCATACACATGTATTTTATTTATATGTACATTAGTTTAAACTGTCACACCTTGTATTGGTTTAGATCATCAGATCTATTCACTTCAAATAGAGCAATATGGCTAATGAGACTTGCCATATGTGAAGGTATTGGCCATAGGTGGAATACGCTGTTTTAGTTAATATCTATGAATCTGTTCAGGAATCTGTATGAACATATAAATATAACTTACTTTATTAACAGCAATCATACCTTATTTCACCACTCAGATATAACGACTCTCTGATTCCTAATGCCATAATATAAATGCATATATATGTATGCTTACCGCACATTCTGAGGTTAATCAGTGGATAATATTTTATTTATTTTTCATTCTATTTTATTTTATTTAGTTCCATCTGATGTAAAAAAGTGTGATGTGTTTCACATATTTTCCTTTTTTCAGCTCTGTCATGCTATGTTAAATAAGTGTATGTATATATATATATATATATATATATATATATATATATATATATATATATATATATATATATATATATATATATATATATATATATATATATATATATATAGCTCAGTGATCAATGTATGTTAATACATGGTTTTCGTCAGGGTTTCTAATTGTCAAGTTTGAATACATTATTTCTTTGCATGATTAGATTAATAGTACCAGGGGTTAATTATGAATTAATTAGCTTGAGGCCAAATAGATTGCCTTTTACATTTTTTATTAAGCACACTTACCTGTATGTGATTTAGGTCTATGATTAATTGGTTGGGAGAAAACAGCAAAAGTACCAACTGGAAATCACCAAAAGGTGATGTACAGACCTATACAGAATGACATATAGAAAGGGGGAAAGGCAATCAATTCAGAAAATGGTGTAATTTGAAGTCTTTGTTCAAGCCATTGGGGACTAGGGTATCTAAAATATAGATCCAATTCATTTCTAATTGTCCAAGATCATTTAATCTATCACTCCCTCTCCAATATTGGGTAGCTTTCCTAATCCCTATAAATTCTAAATGCTTGGGATCTCTATTGTGAATTTTATCAAAATGGGCTGATACTGTGTGTCTCTTTAGAGAGAAAATCTTTGGTAACTCTATTATTTTTCTTTTTATTATTCTGACATCCACTACATGATTGACATTTCACAAACCCAGTTTGCACTGTATTTAGCCAATTTGTGTTTCTATCTTTGATATAACTGCAAGTTAATTGGTCTTTGATATTAGGAACTTTCCTATATACCTGACTTCATACACTATAAGTTTATTCTTCGTTCATACACTTCTGCCCTTCACTTAGCCAAGCAAACCTACTTCTCTTATATCTACTCTTTCCTCAAACCCTAAACAACTCTTCTCCAACTTTAACTCTCTCCTCTACCCTCCTGCTCCACCCTCTCATCTGTCTTTAGTACTCAAGACCTGGCAGACTACTTTTTAAACAAAACACGTTCTATACGGAGCAACATCCCAACACCAACCTGCAATATTTCATCAACAGGCCCAGTTACTCCCTCTGCCACCCTCTGCATCTTCCATCCAGCCACTGAGAATGAAGTTTCCTCCTTACTATCTTCCTCACGCCTCACTACCTACCTGCTCGACCCTATCCCTTCCCATCTAATACCCTCCCTATATTCCACCCTCACTCCTGCTCTTACCCACATCTTCAACCTATCTCTTTCTACCGGCTCATTCCCATCTTCTTTAAAACACGCAAAAGTCACTCCCATACTCAAAAAACCCTCCCTTGACCCTAATTCTCCTGAAAGCTACCGCCCCATATCACTGCTTCCACTAACATCAAAACTCCTTGAAAAACTAGTTTATAATCGCCTAACCCACTTCCTGTCTGCCAACTCCTTGCTTGACCCCTTGCAATCTGGATTCCGCCCCAAACACTCAACTGAGACTGCCCTTACCAAGGTTACTAACGATCTTCTCTCTGCTAAAAATATTGGCCACTACTCCATACTCATCTTACTTATCCTCTCAGCTGCCTTCGACACAGTTGACAACCCCCTACTCCTACAGACCCTTAGCTCTTTTGGCCTCTGTGACACTGCTCTTTCCTGGATTCACTCTTATCTTTCTCACAGGTCTTTTTCTGTTTCATTTGCCAGCGACTCCTCCTCTCCAATGCCTCTGTCTGTTGGAATACCTCAAGGATCTGTTCTGGGTCCTCTACTCTTCTCCATTTATACTTCTTCGCTGGGTAAATTTATCAACAGTTGTGGCTTCAAATATCACCTCTATGCTAATGACACCCAGATCTACCTCTCCACCCCTGCCCTCTCTCCCTCTGTCCATTCTCATGTCAGCGACTGCTTATCTGGTATTTCTGTCTGGATGGCCTCTCACCACCTAAAGATTAACATGTCCAAGACAGAGCTTCTTCTTATCCCCTCTCAAGCTCTACGCCGACTTGTGACTTCTCTATCCCTGTTGACGGCATCATCATTTCTCCATCGCCCCAAGTCCGCTGCCTCGGAGTTACACTTGACTCAAATCTATCCTTCACCCCCCATATCCAATGGCTTTCTACATCCTGCCGCAACCGTCTACGCAACATTTCCAAGATTCAACCTTTTCTGTGTGCTAACACCACAAAGCAAATAATTCACTCCCTTGTTATTTCCCAACTTGACTACTGCAATAACCTACTTACTGGCCTTCCTCTTTCCCACCTCTCCCCCCTTCAATCCATCCTAAATGCCTCTGCCAGGCTGATCCACCTAAACCATCGCTCTGTATCTGCTTCCCCTCTCTGCAAGTCCCTTCATTGGCTCCCCATACACAGCAGAATAAAATTAAAAATTCACACCTTTGCATACAAAGTGCTCACCAACACCGCTCCCCTCTACCTATCCTCTCTAATCAACAAGTATACTCCAGCCCACCCACTAAGATCCAACAATGACCTGCTCCTTGCATCTGCGACTATCACCTCCTCTCATGCTAGACTGCAGGACTTCTGTCATGTAGCACCTACCCTCTGGAACACTCTCCCTCGTGCTGTCAGGCTTTGCCCTAATCTTTCTTCCTTTAAATGCTCTCTGAAGACTTTTCTGTTCAGTGAAGCCTACCACCCAACTCAATAATATTTCTCTTACCTAGCAACATTTCCCTCATCTTACTCTGCATTAACATCTTTCTCAATCTTGCAGTCCTCACCTCCTGTTTCTCAACCTCCTACCCTTCTAGATTGTAAGTTCCCACGGGAATAGAACCCTCGATTCCTCCTGTATGTGTTTGTAAATTTTGTCCTGTCTCTTAGAAGTTTTATGTTATTGTTTTATTTAAATGAACTGTATCCATGGACAGCGCTGCGGAAAATGATGGCGCTTTATAAATAAAGTATAATAATAATAATATAAATAATAATAATAATAATAATATACAATAGTGCGGTTTTCTTCTAGAATGGTTTCAAAAATAGGTCTCTAAATAGTATATTCCAATGTTTGTTGATTATGTCCCGGATTTGGTTATACTAGGAATGATATCTTAAGACTAATGGTCCTACTGTTTTCTTAGGACCTTCGTCATTGTGTCTTTTGTCTTTATACTCTAAACTGTCACTTCTTTTCATTTTATCAACCTCCTTTATAGTTTTTACAATTCTTGCTTCATTATAGTTCTTTTCTATAAATTGTTCCTTCAGGATTTCAGCCTGTATTTGATATTCCTTATTATCTTTACAATTTATTTATTTTAGTCTTATAAATTGGCTTTTATGGATATTAGAATGCCATCATATTTGGTGGCTGCTGTTAGTACAAATAAAATTATTAACATCAACCTTTTTGAAAAAGTTTTGATTTTATTCTCTTCATAATTTATTTCTAAATCTAGAAATTCTACCTTGTGTTGGTTATAGTTCCATGTGAAACCTATATTGAATAGGTTGTTCTCCAAGTTTTTTAAAAATTCAATAATCTGAATTTCAGAACCAGACCAAATAAAGGAGATGTCATCGATATAACGGCGATAGGAAACAAGGTACTGCGCCCAGTTGGGAAGGCTAAACACAAAAAGATCTTCCCAGTGAACTATATAAAGATTCACATAACTGGGCACAGACCTTGTTCCCATCGCCGTTCCACTAACCTTTAAAAAATATTGATGATCAAACCAAAAATAGTTGTGATCTAAAATAAAGGCTATCCCTTCTAGTATGAAATCAATTTGAACAGTAGATAATTCAGTCATGAGACAGTATCTGTTTAATAACTTTCAATCCAAACTCTTTTTTTATGTTAGTGTACAAGGATGATACATCTCTGGTAACTAACCACCAGGTTTCATTCCATTTTGTTTCTTACAATATGTTTAATATACTAATGGTGTCTTTCAAGTATGCCTTTGTTTTGACAACAAGGCTGTAAAAATTGTTCAATGTATAGTGAGAGGTTACTGGTTAGGGATTGTACCCCTGACACTATAGGTCTCCCAGCGGGATTATGTTCATCTTTGTGAATTTTGGGTAAAATGTATAGAGTGGGTGTTTTTGGAAATTTATTGTACAAAAAAAAATCTTATTCAGACTTATACAGTATACCTTCCTTAATCTCTTTCTGTAAATATTTTTTTAATTTATCTTTGTACTTAGCTGTAGGGTTGTAGAGTAATGTCCTATATGTAGATGTATCCTCTAATTGTCTATGAAATTCTTTGAGGTAGTCTTTTTTATTTAAAATCACCACCCTTCCCCTTTTTATGCTGGCTTGATGAAAATCTCCTTGTTGCCTTTTAATTGATTCAATGCCTGTTGTTCATCGTATTTTAAATTAGATTTACAATTAGGGTTTAATTTATTTAAATCCCTTTGTGTTTGCACCCAGTTATGCGAATCTTTGTATGGCTCATTGGGAAGATCTTTTTGTGTTTAGCCTTCATAACTGGGCGCAGTACCTAGTTTCCTATTGCCGTTACTTAGATGAATTCTTTATTTGGTCTGGTTCGGAAATTCAACTTATTGAATTTTTAAAACACTTGAAGAGCAACCAATTCAGTATAGGTTTCACATGGAATTATAACCAAAACAAGGTAGAATTTCTAGATTTAGAAATATATATTAAAGAGAACAAAATCAAAACTTTTTCAAAAAGGTTGATGTTAATAATTTTATTAGTACTGACAGCAGCTACAAAATATGATGGCTTTCTAATATCCCTAAAACCCAATTTATAAGACTAAAAATAAATTGTAAAGATAATAAGGAATATCAAATACAGGCTGAAACCCTGAAGTAACGATTTATAGAAAATAACTATAATGAAGCAAGAATTGTAAAAACTATATAGGAGGTTGATACAATGGGAAAAAGTGACCTTTTCAAGTATAAAGACAAAAGACACAATGATGAAGGTCCTAAGAAAACAGTAGGACCATTAGTCTTAAGACATAGTTCCCAGTATAACCAAATCCAGAACATAATCATCAAACATTGGAAGATACTATTTAGAGACCCATTTTTGGAAACCATTCTAGATGACAACCCCCCTATTGTATATAGGAAAGTTCCTAATTTCAAAGACCAATTAACTTGCAGTTATATCAAAGATAGAAACACAAATTGGCTAAATATAGCACAAACTGTGTTTGCGAAATGTCAATCATGTAGTGCATGCCAAAATACCAAAAAAATCAAATAGAGTTAAAAAGATTTTCTCTCTAAAGAGGGCAAAAATGTGAGATATAAGACTTGATACCTTGTAACAGCAAATATGTTATATACTGTAACGGAACAGATGGACGGCAGCAATGGTAACCTTATCTTTATGTAATTTTTATTACTATTGCTATCTAAGCACACCTAACATGTGTCTAAGCATAACATATTAATAAACTAGACACGGTATGTACATATCTATACTTCCCAACCACAAATATAAGTAGTAGTGTCATCTGATATCATTGTCCCAACTTACCTACTTATAATTGGCTCTAATTCCCACCTGTATATAGCTCTTTAAAGTGAGTGGCTACAGTTATACAGTAACCGCACATACGTATTCCTGTTTATACTCAAGATATCTCAAAGGCAATATTATTTTAATTACAGGAAACAGGTCAGCAGATCTTTAGTTGTTTTTAATGTGGTTTCACACTGGGTCCCTAATTTTAATTTTATATTAATAAAAGTTATATTTTCTTTGTCCTCATTATCTCTCTTCACAAGTCCAGGCTAAGAGTGCTAATAGTGTAGCCTTTTCAGAGGGTCCTTCCCTCACCAGTATGTAATGCTTCAATACTGCACAGCACCACTTTTCTTCTTTGAATATATATTGAGACTGTAATGAGATAGTCTCTAAACCACTGAAATCATAGGAAAGCTAGCCAATGTGGTGCCACTGTACTTTTGTTGGGTACTACAAGACCCACAATACCTGCAACTTAAACCCACCATTTAAATGAAATAAAAATAAACAAACACACTTTTTGCAGGCTGGGAGTCAGATCATCAAAAAGGCCTAAGGACCCCTTATTTTAATCCACAGAACCCCCACTTTAAAGTAATGCCCCTATTTGGTTGAAATGGTCATGTGATTACTGTGATAATAGTCTGGTGCAAATGTAATTTTATTATCATGGGATCCACTATGTACATATCAAAGTTTTAGAAATTTTATTGGAGGACAAAGCCTTTTTGAGGTAACTATAGTCAGGTGATCACATTTTAATAAAATATGCAATTTTTCTACACTTTGTGTTGTAAATGTTTTACATGAAATATTCATAAAATTATGATATAGTTTGAGTCTGCTGGTTTGCAGTAGTAAGCTAAACAAAAGCTCAGCACAGGGGTGTGAAATGGCCCAGCAGATAAGGGACTAATTAATAAAATCTGCAGGATCCATGAGAAACTACTTTGCTGCATGCTAATAAGGGCTAGGGTTTTTGAACATTTAACAGGGCATTCCACTATTTTAAAAACCTCAGGCACACACTAGTGATGTCCCGAACTGTTCGCCCGCGAACGGTTCACAGCGAACATAGCTTGTTCGCGTTTGTGGGCGAACACATGGCGATCCGCCCCTATGTGTCATCATTGAGGAAACTTTGACCCTTTATGTCACAGCCGTCTGACACATTAGAGCCAATCAACATCAGACATTCCCTCACAGACCCTCCCAGCTACTCGGAATCTGCCATTTTAGACTCATAACGACCTTGCTTTCTTAATGAGAGGACGTGTTGTGTTTTTGCTCCTGACATTAATAGTAAAAACATAGCTAGGCTAGTGTATTTACAGTCCAGAAGGACTCCACTCATCTCTGCTGCAAGCACAGCACCCCAAAAAAGCCCTTTTTAGGGCTATATTTTGTGCCGTTTTTTTTTTTTTTTTTTTTTATTAGCATTTGCCTGGCTTTCAGGCTGTGTGTTTAAGGCTCACAGCATATGCTGCTGTGATTACTGCCACCACTGATATCTCCCTAACAACATTAGTTTAAATTTAATTAACCAAAAAAATTTATTATTTTGCTAGTGTAATTTTTTTTCATTTTCTATCAGGCCTGTGTCACACAGCATATACTCTGGTTCATTGCTCTGTGCCAGCCACCAGTGTTAATATCCGTTTATAACATTATTTTAAATTTAAAAAAAAATAAAAATAAAATTATTTTGCTAGTGTAATCTAATTACATTTACTATCAGGCCTGTGTCTGTCAGGCTCACTCAGCATTAATATACCTCATTTTTTTTCAGTCTTTTGTTTTGTAATTGTTTTGTTGTACTCCCCCTTTGTTTATAGCTCTGCGGAATCTGTTGGCGCTCTACAAATAACCGATAATAATAATAATAATAATAATTGGTCTGTGCCAGGCATCCACCCAGCACTCATATCTTCTTCACCTTAATTTAAATTTAAAAAAATAAATTTTTAAATTTGTTTGATAGTGTAATCTAATATAATTTTCTATCAGGCCTGTGTGTTTTGCGGACATACAGAGCCTACTGTGTTTACTTGCTGCCCTCCCTAGTCTATGAGCCACGACTCATATGTGTTTAACCTTTTTTTAATTTCCCCCCCCAAAAAATAATTTAAATCATTTTTCTAGTGTAATCTAATAGTATTTTCTATCAGGCGTGTGTGTATCTGACTTACAGAGCCTACTGTTTTTAATAGCTGCCCTTCCAAGGCTAGACAGCCACGACTCATATTTATGTGCTTAACCTTTTTCTTTAAATTGCCAAAAAAAAGTCTTTAAATCATTATGCTAGTGTAATCTAATTTTATTTTCTATCAGGCCTGTGTCTAACTGTCTATCTGACTTACAAAGCATACTGTTGTTAATTGCTGCCCTACGTAGCAGCCAGCCAGTGCGACCACTCATATGTGCATTGCACTTCTTAACATAATTTTAATATTAAAATCTAAAATTTTAAAATATTTTGCTAGTGTAATGTAACTTAATTTTCTATCAGTCCTGTGTTTTTGTCACTTACACAGCATACTGTGTTAAATTGCTGCCCTACCTACCATCCACGACTCATATCTGCCAGCCTCTGTGCCAGGCCCAACTAGCCAATTAGTAGCACCAATCATAATTCTTGTAACAGTATATAAAAAAATAAAAATCATAATTTTTTGGACTGCAAATATTCAGTCTCCTAGTGTCCTTAAATTGCATTTACCTCCTGCCTGCCAGCCTTTTGTGCCAGGCTGTCTTGCCAACTATTTACACCAATCCTAATTGTTGTCACAGTATAGTTACTAATTAAAATTAAAAAATATTTGATTGTTGATCTTAATCCTCAGTTTGCTCGTGCCCTACAATTGCACTTTTCTACTGCCTTCCAAGCCTGTGTGCCAGGCCTACTTGAAAAATATTTACACCAATCATATTTGTTGTCACAGTATTCTTATTAATTAAAAATTAAAATTTTGGGTAATATTTGTGGCGAATCCTCAGTTTGCTGGTGCCAGTGAATTGCACTTTCCTCCTGCCTTGCAGCCTGCTGTGTGCCAGGCCCACCTAGCCAATTATTCCCAGCAATCCTATTTCTTTTAACAGTATTGCCAAAATGGTCAATCATCACTGTTTTGACTGTCAGTAATCAGTCTCCTAGTGTCCTTGAATTGCATCTACCTCTTGCCTGCCAGCCTTTTGTGCCAGGCCGTCTTGCCAACTATTTACACCAATCCTAATTGTTGTCACAGTATAGTTACTAAATAAAATTAAAAAATTCTTGATTGTTGATCTTAATCCTCAGTTTGCTCGTGCCCTAGAATTGCACTTTTCTACTGCCTTCCAAGCCTGTGTGCCAGGCCTACTTGAAAAATATTTACACCAATCATATTTGTTGTCACAGTATTCTTATTAATTAAAAATTAAAATTTTGGTTAATATTTGTTGGGAATCCTCAGTTTGCTGGTGCCAGTGAATTGCCCACCTAGCCAATTATTGCCAGCAATCCTATTTCTTTTAACAGTTTTGCAAAAATTGTCAATCATCACTGTTTTGACTGTCAGTATTCAGTCTCCTAGTGTCCTTGAATTGCATTTACCTCCTGCCTGCCAGCTTTTTGAACAGTACTACTTAACACAACTTACTTACCATGGGTCCCAGAGCATATGTTTGGTTATTATATTTTGTAAGGGTAATCATGCAGGCCATATAGACCTCCACCGATAGGGTGAGTATGAGTAACAGCTATTAAAATGCGAAGGACATTACTAATTAACACAACATAGTTACCATGGGTCGCAGACCAAGAGCAGATGTCTTATTATTATATTTTGTAAGGGTAATCATTCAGGCCATATAGACCTCCACCGATAGGGTGAGTATGAGTAACAGCTATTAAAATGCGAAGGACATTACTAATTAACACAACATAGTTACCATGGGTCGCAGACCAAGAGCAGATATCTTATTATTATATTTTGTATGGGTAATCATCCAGGCCGTATAGACCTCACCAAATAGGGGGAGTTACAGAGATTAAAGTGCTAAGAATGGTAGTACTTAAAACACAACCTAGTTAAAATAGGTACCAGACCGCATGTCTTATTATTATATTTTTTCAGGGTAATCAGGCAGGCCATATAGAACACCCCCGATAGGGGGGGGGGGGAACAGGGATTAAAGTGCTAAGAAAAGTACTAATTAACACAAGCTAGTTGGGTCCAAGAACGCATGTTTAATTATTAGACTTTATTAGGGTAATTATATATCTAACAAATCTATCTATTTCTCTTCTATCGATTCTATCTAACTATCAATCTTTGTATATCTATCTATCCTATCTATCAATCTATCTTCTGTCCAGGATGTTTTGAGACAGCCACTTTGGGAATGTTAGTTGATTTAGGCCCATTATGGCTTAAAAGCAGACTCTGCATAAACTATGTAATTTTCCATGGGAGTTTTGCCAGGGATCCCCCTCTAGCATGCGGCAGTCCAGGTGTTAGTACCCTTGAAACAACTTTTCCATCACTATTGTGGCCAGAAAGAGTCCTTGTAGGTTTTAATGTTCGCCTGCCTATTGAATTCAATGGCGGTTTGCGCGGTTCGCGGGTTCGCGAACAATACCGGAAGTTCGAGTCCGCCGTTCGCGAACCGAAAATTTTAGGTTCGCGACATTTATAGCACTCACTTTACAATGCTAAATAGCAAAAAACAATGATCAAACAGGTACTTTTTGCCATTGTGATGGAACCACTCGCAGCTCATATCCGATTGAATAGAGACATTGCTGGAGTGCCAATTGGTCCTAATAATTATAAAATAAGCCTATACGCGGATGACATCCTTTTATCCCTTACAAACCCAGTTGCATCCCTTCTGGCAGTGTTAGGGGAATTTAGACGTTTCGGGGATTTATCCCACTTCCTGATCAATGACCAAAAATCAAATATCTTAAATATTAACATGACCCCACAAAGATTTCTTGCCCTTGCCCAGATTTGCCCGTATCAATTATGTAGTGACCAAATCAAATACCTAGGAGTGAATATTACACCTAAAATCTCATCCCTCTTTAAATCGAATTACACCCCGCTCCTGCAGCATATAGAGAGGGATTGCAAGTCATGGCAACCTAAATACTTTTCTTGGTGGGGAAGGAACCAAATTGTAAAAATGACCATACTACCTCGTATACTCTATTTATTACATACCATGCCTATACATCTCCCTTCTACCTTTCTTCACCAACTACAATCTATTCTCAACGGGTTTATCTGGGGAAACCGGAGACCAAGAGTAGCTAGGCAGACCCTTTATAGATCCAAGAATAGAGGAGGGCTGGGGACTCCCCACATATATAGATACTACCAGGCTAACGTATTACAGAGAGTGTTGAGCTGGCATACCGACTCACAGGACAAGGCGTGGTTCTCCTTAGACATGCATATTTTAAAGACACCTCAAGTTGGACCAATTTGTTGGTTACCAGACAAATTCCGACCCCTTAAAGCAAGATCCTCTCCTCTGTATAGACACATTTTTTTCCTCTTGGGACCTCTTGGTTAAACAGGTGAAGGGTATCTTCTCAATACACTCCCCTATGACCCCGGTATTCCAGAATACAGAGTTGTTGTTGGGCATACATCTTACATTAGGCGACATACACTACAGAGAGTTAGGGTTCTCATCACCATTGATTGATTTCTTATCTCAAGGAAAGCTTAAACCTAGGCAAGAATTGACAGACATATTGGAAGGCACATTTTCTAGCTGGTTGAAATACTCGCAACTGCAGCATCTTCTACATGTTTCTCCCCACAGGCCCCAACTCATTCGCCCTCTTACACCATTTGAGAAACTCTGTAGGACTGGCTCTTCATCGAGAGGTACTCTAGCATTGTCAAGACGAATTATAGATGACTGCCTATACAAAACATTACCAACATTCACCCAATCCTGGCAAGATGAGTTGCACACAGACCTTACACCGGCAAAGTGGTATAAACTATTTGAATTTACTCACAAGTCCTCGACATCCCCTCAGATTCTTGAAATGAATTATAAGATTCTCTCGAGGTGGTATATGACTCCTGTCAGATTGGGATTAATATACCCAGAGGCCTCGGTTCAGTGCTGGAGGGGATGTGGGGGTGTGGGGACTTTGTTGCACATTTGGTGGTCGTGCCCCAGTCTGCGAGCCTTTTGGGATTCCTTAGAACAAACCCTCCACCCACTCTATGGCTCTGCACTAGAATTAACCCCTACGATAGTACTATTCAACGATAGGCCCAAGTTTCCCTGCAAAATTAGAATCTCTTTACTACAGATTTGTATAAATGGCGCTAAGTCCTTGATAGCCAGGAAATGGAAGACTAATGTTATTCCAACTATTAAAGAGTGGGCAACTAGAACCCAGGAACTCATCTCATTGGAAGAATATTCTTATCTTAAACAGAATAGACATGATATGTTATTAAATATCAAATTTTACTGGGAATCATTGCAAATTCTAAAGTAGCAGAGTACAAGTGCTCCCTGCCCCCTCTTGCTTTCTCTATGGGTCCTCCTCCATTGATACCCAGGATACTTACAGGTACAGGACACTCCATAGTTTTAAAAAATTACTAGAGCGACTTCCTCATTTCACCATTCTTCTCAGCTCTTTCTGTTTCTCCCTAACGTCTTTCCTTTTATTATTCTCTCTTCTTCTTCTTTCCTTTCGTTTTATATTACTCTGATGGTTTATCACTCATGTTTACCAAACAAAAAAGAAAAACAAACAGGTTATTTGATAATCGGACAGACTGATGATAATACTAGATTTTATGTTTCCCAACTTTTGGGTATATACATATTGTCCCACAGATGCACAACTGATAATGTACTTCTTATATGTAAGCTTATAACTGTAACCTGAGGGAACTAAACATTACGTCTCCATGTTGGACATGAGTCTCCTTGTTATGTATGTTAAACCTGTTTAATAAAAATTAATTTGAAAAAAACCCAAAAAAAACAATGATCAAACAGGGGAAGCCACAAAAAAAGAAAAGAAAGAAAAATAAAGCTTAGCTTTTAATAACTACTGCTGTATATCAAAAGAGGTATATGCTTACCCACATTAAAAACATTTAAAAAAAATCATAATACAAAAAAATATATAGGCTGCTGAGGTATTTGGAAAAAAAAGTAAATGATTAATGGTTGTTCACAAACGATTCCACAAAGAGCTGACACACTAATCCACTTCAACGGAGTAACAGGCCTACACCTGAGAAGCCCATTGTGGTACACTTGTCGAGTGAAAAAGATAGCTACTCAAATTATCAATATGTTTATGTGAACCCCACAAATGTGGGCAATAGTTGGGCTTATCATATACAGTATCTCACAAAAGTGAGTACACCCCTCACATTTTTGTAAATATTTTATTATATCTTTTTATGTGACAACACTGAAGAAATGACACTTTGCTACAATGTAAAGTAGTGAGTGTACAGCCTGTATAACAGTGTAAATTTGCTGTCCCCTCAAAATAATTCAACACACAGCCATTAATGTCTAAACCGTTGGCAACAAAAGTGAGTACACCCATAAGTGGAAATGTCCACATTGGCCCCAAAGTGTCAATATTTTGTGTGGCCACCATTATTTTCCAGCACTGCCTTAACCCTGTTGGGCATTGAGTTCACCAGAGCTTCACAGGTTGCCACTGGAGTCCCCTTCCACTCCTCCATGATAACATCACAGAGCTGGTGGATGTTAGAGACCTTGGGCTCCCCCACCTTTTGTTTGAGGATGCCCCACAGATGCTCAATAGGGTTTAGGTCTGCAGACATGCTTGGCCAGTCTATCACCTTTACCCTCAGCTTCTTTAGCAAGGCAGTGGTCATCTTGGAGGTGTGTTTGGGTCATTATCATGTTGGAATACCGCCCTGCGGCCAAGTTCCTGAAGGGAGGGGATCATGCCCTGCTTCAGTATGTCACAGTACATGTTGGCATTCATGGTTCCCTCAAAGAACTGTAGCTCCCCAGTGCCAGCAGCACTCATGCAGGCCAAGACCATGACACTCCCATCACCATGCTTGACTGTAGGTAAGACACACTTATCTTTGTACTCCTCTCCTGGTTGCCGCGACACACGCTTGACACCATCTGAACCAAATAAGTTTATCTTGGTCTCATTGGACCACAGGACATGGTTCCAGTAATCCATGTCCATAGTCTGCTTGTCTTCAGCAAACTGTTTGCAGGCATTCCTGTGCATCATCTTTTGAAGAGGCTTCCTTCTGGGACGACAGCCATGTAGACCGATTTGATGCAGTGTGCGGCGTATGGTCTGAGCACTGACAGGCTTATCCCCCACCCCTTCAACCTCTGCAGCAAAGCTGGCAGCACTCATACATATATTTCCTTAAGACAACCTCTGGATATGACGCTGAGCATGGGCACTAAACTTCTTTGGTCGACCATGGCGAGGCCTGTTCTGAGTGGAACCTGTTCTGTAAAACTGCTATATGGTCTTGCCCACCATACTGCAGCTCAGATTCAGGGCCTTGGCAATCTTCTTATAGCCTAGGCCTCTTTATGTAGAGCAACAATTCTTTTTTTCAGATCCTCAGAGAGTTCTTTGCCATGAGGTGCCATGTTGAACTTCCAGTGACCAGTATGATAGAGTGTAAGAGCAATAACACCAAATTTAACACACCTACTCCCCATTCACACCTGAGAACTTGTAACACTAACGAGTCACACCGGGGATGGAAAATGGCTAACTGTGGGGTGTACTCACTTTTGTTGACAACGGTTTAGACATTAATGGCTATGTGTTGGGTTATTTTGAGGGGAGTGCAAATTTACACTGTTATACAGGCTGTACACTCACTACTTTACATTGTAGGGAAGTGTCATTTCTTTAGTATTGCCACATTTGGCGGTGAATATAATAAAATATTTACAAAAATGTGAGGGGTGTACTCACTTTTGTGAGCTACTGTATATATACTCTTCTAAAGTGAATACTTACAATTATTTTCATAAAAAGGTTGGGGTTAAATCATACGCATTACACAAATCCAGGTATTGTACATGTGTGGATATGATCTTTAGTTCAGCCGTATACGGAGTGATATAAATATTTATCCATCTTATGGTTATCATTATCTGTCACATTAAGGCTCATGGTTTCCATAGTATGAGCAAAAAGAAAAGGTTCTTACTATTTACATGACTATGAATATCCCTATGTGTATTTAATTAAACTCTATGAGGCCTACTTATCAAGCCATCAACTGTGCTGCATTTGACGGCACCAATACGCTCGCCTGACATTGTGGGCGTGGACCTGAATAAGCTCTCTATATTTATATAAAAAGCTGTCAAAAAGCTGTGCACCAAGTACGGGGCGATGAGCAGCGGACTGTTGTTAACTGACAGTCATCGATCTCGCTGCTATTCGGCTTTTTCCCAGCTTTATTTATATACTGTCACTAAACACCGCCACTATACTAAAATGTTTAACCCCTATCCCGCTGCTCCCCGACACCGCCGCAACTCTAATAAACTTATTAACCCCTATCCCGCCATTCCCGGAGCCCACCGCAACTCTAATAAACTTATTAACCCCTATTCCGCCACTCCTGGACCCCGCCGCAACTATCTAAATGTATTAACCCCTAAACCCCTGGCCTCCCACATCACTACCACTTACTAAACCTATTAACCCCTAAACTGCCAGCCCCCCACATCGCCATAAACTAAATTAAACTATTAACCCCTAAACCTAACAACCCGCTAACTTTATATTAAATATAAACTCATCCTTATCTTATAATAAATTAAAACTTACCTTTAGATTTAAATTAAACTATATTAAACTATTAATTAATCTACCCTAACTATTATACTAAAATTACATTAAACTATATATAACTAATAATTAATCTACCCTAACTGTTATACTAAACTTACATTAAACTACAAATTGAATTAAATACATTATATAGTTAAAAACATAACCCTACTCAAATAATTTAATCTACTATTAAAAATTACAGTTACATTAAACTAACAACTAAGTTAAAAAATAACAAACACTAACGGCTAGATTTAGAGTTTTGTCGGTAAGGACCCGCGTAGCTAACGCCGGCTTTTTTCTGGCCGCACCTTTAAAATAACTCTGGTATTGAGAGTCCACAGAATCGCTGCGTTAGGCTCCAAAAAAGGAGCGTAGAGCATTTTTAACGCAACTGCAACTCTCGATACCAGAGTTGCTTACGGACACGGCCAGCCTAAAAAACGTGCTCGTGTACGATTCCCCCATAGAAAACAATGGGGCTGTTTGAGCTGAAAAAAAACCTAACACCTGCAAAAAAGCCGCGTTCAGCTCTTAACGCAGCCCCATTGTTGTCTATGGGGAAACACTTTCTACGTCTGCACCTAACACCCTAACATGTACCCCGAGTCTAAACACCCCTAACCTTACACTTATTAACCTCTAATCTGCCGCCCCCGCTATCGCTGACCCCTGCATATTATTTTTAACCCCTAATCTGCCGCTCCGTAAACCGCCGCTACTTACATTATCCCTATGTACCCCTAATCTGCTGCCCCTAACACCGCCGACCCCTATATTATATTTATTAACCCCTAATCTGCCGCCCCCAACGTCGCCTCCACCTACCTACAATAATTAACCCCTAATCTGCCGAGCGGACTGCACCGCTACTATAATAAAGTTATTAACCCCTAATCCGCCTCACTAACCCTATAATAAATAGTATTAACCCCTAATCTGCACTCCCTAACATCGCTGACACCTAACTTCAATTATTAACCCCTAATCTGCCGACCGGAGCTCACCGCTATTCTAATAAATGTATTAACCCCTAAAGCTAAGTCTAACCCTAACACTAACACCCCCCTAAGTTAAATATAATTTTAATCTAACGAAATTAATTAACTCTTATTAAATAAATTATTCCTATTTAAAGCTAAATACTTACCTGTAAAATAAATCCTAATATAGCTACAATATAAATTATAATTACATTGTAGCTATTTTAGGATTAATATTTATTTTACAGGCAACTTTGTAATTATTTTAACCATGTACAATAGCTATTAAATAGTTAAGAACTATTTAATAGTTACCTAGTTAAAATAATTACAAAATTACCTGTAAAATAAATCCTAACCTAAGTTACAATTAAACCTAACACTATACTATCATTAAATTAATTAAATAAAATGCCTACAATTACCTACAATTAAACCTAACACTACACTATCAATAAATTAATTAAATACAATTCCTACAAATAACTACAATGAAATAAACTAACTAAAGTACAAAAAATAAAAAAGAACTAAGTTACAAAAAATAAAAAAATATTTACAAACATAAGAAAAATATTACAACAATTTTAAACTAATTACACCTACTCTAAGCCCCCTAATAAAATAACAAAGCCCCCCAAAATAACAAAATGCCCTACCCTATTCTAAATTACTAAAGTTCAAAGCTCTTTTACCTTACCAGCCCTGAACAGGGCCCTTTGCGGGGCATGCCCCAAGAAGTTCAGCTCTTTTGCCTGTAAAAAAAACCATACAATACCCCCCCCCAACATTACAACCCACCACCCACATACCCCTAATCTAACCCAAACCCCCCTTAAATAAACCTAACACTAAGCCCCTGAAGATCTTCCTACCTTATCTTCACCATACCAGGTTCACCGATCCGTCCTGAAGAGCTCCTCTGATGTCCTGATCCAAGCCCAAGCGGGGGGCTGAAGAGGTCCATGATCCGGCTGAAGTCTTCATCCAAGCGGGAGCTGAAGAGGTCCATGATCCAGATGAAGTCTTCATCCAAGCGGGAGCTGAAGAGGTCCATGATCCGGATGAAGTCTTCATCCAAGCGGGAGCTGAAGAGGTCCATGATCCGGATGAAGTCTTCTATCAACGGCATCTTCAATCTTCTTTCTTCGGGAGCCATCATCTTCCATCCGACGCGGAACATCCTCTTCTCCCGACGCCTTCTAGCCGAATGACGGTTCCTTTAAGGGACGTCATCCAAGATGGCGTCCCTCGAATTCCGATTGGCTGATAGGATTCTATCAGCCAATCGGAATTAAGGTAGGAATATTCTGATTGGCTGATGGAATCAGCCAATCAGAATCAAGATCAATCTGATTGGCTGATCCAATCAGCCAATCAGATTGAGCTCGCATTCTATTGGCTGATCGGAACAGCCAATAGAATGCGAGCTCAATCTGATTGGCTGATTGGATCAGCCAATCGGATTGAACTTGATTCTGATTGGCTGATTCCATCAGCCAATCAGAATATTCCTACCTTAATTCCGATTGGCTGATAGAATCCTATCAGTCAATCGGAATTCGAGGGACGCCATCTTGGGTGACGTCCCTTAAAGGAACCGTCATTCGGCTAGTAGGCGTCGGGAGAAGAGGATGTTCCGCGTCGGATGGAAGATGATGGCTCCCGAAGAAAGAAGATCGAAGATGCCGTTGATAGAAGAAGACCTCTTCAGCTCCCGCTTGGATGAAGACTTCATCTGGATCATGGACCTCTTCAGCTCCCGCTTGGATGAAGACTTCAGCCGGATCATGGACCTCTTCAGCCCCCCGCTTGGGCTTGGATCAGGACATCAGAGGAGCTCTTCAGGACGGATCGGTGAACCTGGTATGGTGAAGATAAGGTAGGAAGATCTTCAGGGGCTTAGTGTTAGGTTTATTTAAGGGGGGTTTGGGTTAGATTAGGGGTATGTGGGTGGTGGGTTGTAATGTTGGGGGGGGGTATTGTATGTTTTTTTTTACAGGCAAAAGAGCTGAACTTCTTGGGGCATGCCCCGCAAAGGGCCCTGTTCAGGGCTGGTAAGGTAAAAGAGCTTTGAACTTTAGTAATTTAGAATAGGGTAGGGCATTTTGTTATTTTGGGGGGCTTTGTTATTTTATTAGGGGGCTTAGAGTAGGTGTAATTAGTTTAAAATTGTTGTAATATTTTTCTTAAGTTTGTAAATATTTTTTTATTTTTTGTAACTTAGTTCTTTTTTATTTTTTGTACTTTAGTTAGTTTATTTCATTGTAGTTATTTGTAGGAATTGTATTTAATTAATTTATTGATAGTGTAGTGTTAGGTTTAATTGTAGGTAATTGTAGGTATTTTATTTAATTAATTTAATGATAGTATAGTGTTAGGTTTAATTGTAACTTAGGTTAGGATTTATTTTACAGGTAATTTTGTAATTATTTTAACTAGGTAACTATTAAATAGTTCTTAACTATTTAATAGCTATTGTACATGGTTAAAATAATTACAAAGTTGCCTGTAAAATAAATATTAATCCTAAAATAGCTACAATGTAATTATAATTTATATTGTAGCTATATTAGGATTTATTTTACAGGTAAGTATTTAGCTTTAAATACGAATAATTTAATTAATAAGAGTTAATTAATTTCGTTAGATTAAAATTATATTTAATTTAGGGGGGTGTTAGTGTTAGGGTTAGACTTAGCTTTAGAAGTTAATACATTTATTAGAATAGCGGTGAGCTCCGGTCGGCAGATTAGGGGTTAATAATTGAAGTTAGGTGTCGGCGATGTTAGGGAGTGCAGATTAGGGGTTAATACTATTTATTATAGGGTTAGTGAGGCGGATTAGGGGTTAATAAGTTTATAATAATAGCGGTGCGGTCCGGTCGGCAGATTAGGGGTTAATAAGTGTAGGCAGGTGGAGGCGACGTTGAGGGCGGCAGATAAGGGGTTAATAAATATAATATAGGGGTCGTCGGTGTTAGGGGCAGCAGATTAGGGGTACATAGCTATAATGTAGGTGGCGGCGCTTTGCGGTCGGCAGATTAGGGGTTAATTATTGTAGGTAGCTGGCGGCGACGTTGTGGGGGGCAGGTTAGGGGTTAATAAATATAATACAGGGGTCGGCGGTGTTAGGGGCAGCAGATTAGGGGTACATAAGTATAACGTAGTTGGCGATCGGCAGATTAGGGGTTAAAAAAATTTAATCGAGTGGCGGCGATGTGGGGGGACCTCGGTTTAGGGGTACATAGGTAGTTTATGGGTGTTAGTGTACTTTAGAGTACAGTAGTTAAGAGCTTTATGAACCGGCGTTAGCCCAGAAAGCTCTTAACTACTGACTTTTTTCTGCGGCTGGAGTTTTGTCGTTAGAACGCTCACTTCAGACACGACTCTAAATACCGGAGTTAGAAAGATCCCATTGAAAAGATAGGATACACAAATGATGTAAGCGGATCTGCGGTATGGAAAAGTCGCGGCTGAAAAGTGAGCGTTAGACCCTTTTTTGAGTGACTCCAAATACCGGAGGTAGCCTAAAACCAGCGTTAGGAGCCTCTAACGCTGGTTTTCACGGCTACCGCCAAACTCCAAATCTAGGCCTTAGTTACCAAAAAAAATAAACACTAAGTTACACAAAATAAAAGATAAATGATCAAATATTTAAACTAATTACACCTAATCTAAGAGCCCTATGAAAATAAAAAAGACCCCCCAAAATAAAAAAAACCCTAGCCTACAATAAACTACCGATGGCCCTTAAAAGGGCCTTTTGCGGGGCATTGCCCCAAAGAAATCAGTAGGTAAGTTTAAATTTATTATAAGATAGGGATGAGGTAATATTTAATGTAAAGTTAAGGGGTTGTTAGTTTTAGAGGTTAATAGGTTAATTTAGTTTATGGTGATGTAGGGGGCTGGCGGTTTAGGGGTTAATAGGTTTAGTAAGTGGTACTGATGTGGGAGGCCAGGGGTTTAGGGGTTAATAACTTTATTTAGTTGCGGTGGGCTCCGGGAGCGGCGGGATAGGGGTTAATACTTTTATGTATAATAAGTATAATGTAGGTGTCGTAGTGTCGGGGTGGTGGATTAGGGGTTAATAAGTATAATGTAGGTGGTAGAGGTGTTGGGGCGGCAGATTAGGGGTTAATAAGTATAATGTAGGTGGCGGTGGTGTCGGCGCGGCAGATTAGGGGTTAATAAGTATAATGTAGGTGGCGGTGGTGTAGGGGGCGGCAGATTAGGGATTAATAAGTATAATGTAGGTGGCGGCGATGTAGGGAGGGGCAGATTAGGGGTATTTAGACTCGGGGTTTATGTTAGGGTGTTAGGTGTAAACATAACTTTTATTCTCCCATAGAAATCAATGGGATATCGGGCAGCATTGAACATAAGCTTTCGCTGCTTTCATACTCCCATTGATTCCTATGGCATCCGCCACCTCCAGGGCGGCGGATTGAAAACCAGGTACGCTGGGTCGGAATTGTGGTGAGCGTACCTGGTAGATATTTGTTAACTTGCAAAAGTAGTCAGATAGTGCTGAATTTTCATTCGGAACATCTGTAATGACGTAAGCATCAATCGGTGTCGGACTGAGACCGGCGGATCGTATGTTACGTCACAGATTTCAACTTTTGCCCGTCTGTAGGCTTTGATTAATGAGGCGAATAAAGCTCCCCACAATTACGCTTCGGAATTCTGGCGTTTTTGCGGTTGACGGATTGATAAATAGGCCTCTATGTGTATAGCAGAACCGTTGAGGGCATGTTTGCATAAAATCACCACCAATCACAAGCCTTAGATCACACATTATCCATCCATGTTTAGCCACGCCTCTTTTGTACCTATATATTGCTATTTTTCACATATTTTACATAAATTGCATTTTCTTTAACAAATATCACTGTGTCATCATCAACCACAATGCACCATATTAAATAATTGGTTAGATATCCGTCCTTCATTATGCCACTAATAGTGTGACCGTATGATCTCTTAAACAGTGTCCACCAATTAAACATGCCGAATAGTTCCCAGGTCGCAACTTAAGAGACTTGTCTTGTATTTTCATACTAGGTGTTAATTTTTACAGTATACTGTCCCTTTAAAGTAGAGATTTGTGCAACCCTAGCTACTACTAATACGCCTTCAGGCATACATTTTTTACTTCAAGGAGAGGTAAATACAGTAGATTAGCATAATAAACAAATGTGTGATAAAAAGACAATGCAATAGCACTTAGTCTTGGACCTGTATCATGTGATAGCCAACAGCCAATCAAATGCATATACATATATACTGTGAATTCTTGCACATGCTCAGTAGGAGCTGGTGACCCAAAACATGCAAAAATAAAATGACTGTGCATATTTTGTTAACAGAAGTAAATTGGAAAGTTGTTTTAAAATTCCCTGCTCTATCTGAGGCACAAGAGTGCACACAGGTGGGCGGGAGCGCACGGGAGCGGGTGGGACAGGGACCGCTACACTACAGAAAAGTCTAAGTGATAGAGGGAGAGGGGGGCAAATACATATTTGGAAAGGGATCTGGGAGGGGGTAGGGATATGAGGGGGGACAGCTACACTACAGCAAAGATGGTGGCAACTAGGTAGAGGGGGAGGGTTAGAGAGCTGTTTGGGGGCGGGATCAGGGAGGTTGGGGGCTAAGGGGGATCCAACACTGCAGAATGGCTAGAAGAAAAAAAAAGGCTTTTATTTTAGTACTGGCAGACTACTGTCAGTACTTAAGATGGCTGTGACAATTGTGAGGTTGGGGAGGGAAGAGAACTGTTTGAGGGGGTCAGGGAGGGATCAGGGTGGGATGTGTCAGGTGGGAGGCTGATCTCTACACTAAAGCTAAAATTAACCCTGTAAGCTACCTTATTAACCCCTTAACTGCTGGTCATAATACAAGTATGGTGCTCAGCGGCATTTATCAGCCTTCTAATTACCAAAAAGCAATGCCAAAGCCATACATGTCTGCTATTTCTGAACAAAGGGGATCCCAGAGAAGCATTTACAACCATTTGTGCCGTGATTGCACTAACTGTTCATTTCAGTGAGAAATCTAAAACTGTGAAAAATTAAAAAAAAAAAAAAAATTATTTGATTGCATTTGGCGGTGAAATGGTGGCATGAAATATACCAAAATTGGCCTAGCTCAATACTTGGGGTTGTCTACTACACTACACTAAAGCTAAAATTAACCCTACAAGCTCTCTACAAGCTCCCTAATTAACCCCTTCCCTGCTAGGCATAATACACGTGTTGTGCGCACCAACATTTAGCGGCCTTCTAATTACCAAAAAGCAATGCCAAAGCCATATATGTCTGCTATTTCTGAACAAAGGGGATCACAGAGAAGCATTTACAACAATTTTTGACATAATTGCACAAGCTGTTTATAAATCATTTCAGTGAGAAACCTAAAGTTTGTGAAAAAGTTTGTGAAAAAGTGAACGTTTTTTTTAATCGCATTTTGCAGTGAAATTGTGGCATGAAATATACCAAATGGGCCTAGATCAATACTTTGGGTTGTCTACTAAAAAAATATATAAATGTGAAAGGTTATTCAGGGATTCCTGACAGATATCAGTGTTACAATGTAACTATCGCTAATTTTGAAAACAAAAAATGTTTTGGAAATAGCAAAGTGCTACTTGTACTTATTGCCCTATAACTTGCAAAAAAAGGAAAGAAGATGAAATGAGGGTGTAATACACATCAATGTGTATTACTGCCCTTAGGGGGCGCCTCCTATAGCCTAACAACTAAACATATGTTCAAACAATATCAGTTAACTAAATTAATACTTATAAGAGATATATATATACAGAAACATACATATATATAAAAGTGTACCAACATAAAGTCCAGTAAGTGATATAGATATAGTCCCAATCAGTGGTGAGTCCAAAAAAAACAGTAGTAGGCAGCTCTCGGTCTTAGGATGGTCTTCCTGAAAGATGGGTAACTAGAAAAAAAGAAAACACAGAGGCGCCAAACATGGCCTAGTATAGCCAGATACCAGATATAACAATTAACAGGGTAGCAATTGGATACTCACAAAGGAGACGCACCCAATGGTGCTATTGAAGCAGACTGGAGCCTCTCAGTGGTCCAGCTCACTGATGTGTCTCACGTATCAGTTGTGGTCCTTGGTGATGGTGATTAACAGGTTCCTGAGTGAACAAAAAATATGCAAACCATAGCCCAGTAACGTTTGTACAAGTGAATGGCAATCTGAGCAATCCTACTTACAAGATCCAAAGCACCTGCAGGTGCATACACTGCAAACTGGAACCAAACAGTCGCCCAGTAGACTGATCCCTCCAGGTGAAAGCAGATTAACTCTCAGGTGCCAATCAAAGTTTGAGCAGCATGTAAATGATATAAAGATTGTCCAAAAAGCAAGTGTATTTCTGTAAAAATCTTTATTAAAATGCGACGCGTTTCTCAGCTATAACAAGCTGTTTCATCAGGCTAAAAAATTATAAAAACACATTCAGAATACACTTGCTTTATACAAAACTAAACCTACTAATTAGCCAATCAGATGGCTCCAACCTTGATGGTCATTAAGTGTTAGCACCTGTCTGCTAGAAGGTTGGTATGGCAACCAACAGCCCAAACATAATTTAGTACAGATACCAAACTTCAGCAGACCATACTAGTGACCAAATCATCGTTTGTGTGCATCAAAATAAATCATCATTGTGTATTGATGATAATAAAAAACATAAGCAAAACACTGTTAAGAACAGGAACACATTTCCTATAAAATTGTACTTCATGAAATATAAATAAACAAACTAATACATATAATGATATGTTTCCCATACCTATTCAGTCTACATAAATCGTGCTTTTATAATTTCAGCCTTAACTTCCTCTTAAAAAATGTTAAATTAAATATGCGACTTAATAACAAGTTAAGGACAGGCAAAGCAATGCTGTCAAACTTATTGTTAAACTAATGTTGCAAACCCAAGTGTTCGTTAATACGACTCCTGCTTCCTGATGTCAAATAGCACAATAGCTGATTCTTCAAAAATAAATGGGTGGAATTTGTTTGACGAAAATCTTGTGAGACCTTGATGACAGGTGTATATTAACAGCCGCTGGGTATAAGGCTATTTTATGTGCGATCCTTGTATGTCAGTGTGTTTACCACTGATCCGGTGGCTTGTCGGTGTTTAACCGGGTTTATCTCTATATGCGGTATTGCCTAAACATTTGGGTGTAAACTATTTGTATAGCATAGAATCCTACACCAATGGCTGCTTTGGCCTGTGTGGGTGGGTGTGAACTATTCCTATAACGTATAAACATGTACCAATGATTGCATAGGCATGTGCAGATGGGATTGGCTTAACCTGACAACGTCAGCATACTGTGTGTCAAGCGTACAACCTCAATCTTGCGTGTAGAGGTGTCAACCCACGCAATCTCCGTGAACGACAGTTCAAATAACATTATGCGATCCTATCTATTTGGCAGGGGATGTTATATCCAAAGTATATCTAGGCTGCCTGCACTCATAAATAGAGCGTTGTGTCACAACTCTGAGCACCAAATGTAATACTGTCATAGACATCTAGTAGGCACTCGGTTCTAATCAAAACATATAGTATTATTATGTTGAATTTATCCGACCTTTGTAATCATATGCTGATAATAAAATATCAAATTGTGTTTATCCATGATGTGATGATATAGTGAGATTAGTGATGTGAGATAGGGTGATGTGCAGATTGTGCTGTAATGATCTGCCATCATCATGGTTATGAGTGGGAAGTGTATGATATTAATATGTGATTAACAACATGTAGTGTTAGATCGTTCTTAGTGAATATTATAAGTGTGATGTGTATGGTGTTAGTGTGTATTCTACTGTGAATGGTGTGTGGATCATGCTTTAAGGAGAATGTAATGTGCTGTGCAAACGTGTGAGTGATGGCCCAATCCAACGGGCACTTCTAATAGTGATATTCTCTACGTGGTGTATGAATAACATACTGCTAGAGATATAGGGGAAGGAAAATATGAAGAGAAAAGGAGGACTCTCTCATACCAGAATATAAAAGTTAAAATAAAAGAACTTTCTAAACCAGATATTAGCCCTGGCTATAGGGCTAAAACAAAGGGGTTCAGGTGCAGGAATTAAGGTACCTATACCATCACCTTATTGGTCTAAGTGGGTATTAAAACCATATTTGTGACGTATAAGCAGTCAATGTTATTTATAAAAAACTAATAATAAGTTAAGGCACTGGTCATTTCACTAGTGTAAGGGGATACCGTCTTCTAGTAAATAGAGGTAGGCGCAGCATATGTCTGCTTTCTAAATCCATTGGATAGGGATAGGCACAGCTTAGGTCTGCTTTCTCGGTCCATGCATCAGCATAGTCGTGGAGGCCATATATAAAGAATTACACATCTGAAAGAATAATACCTGGGTTAACTAACCATTATTTGAGAATGGTTGATATAGGACCCTATATGGTACATGATACAAGGGAGCAGTCTGCCTTGTCGGGACACCCTAAGGTGAACGTGAAGGGATAATGGAAGGGACTCTTCCTGTGCCAATAGAAATTAGGCAGAGGCAAGTGAGTTCCCTAACCGTTGAACGGAGACAGGATTGTTCCCTATATATTCTGAGTAACCATAACTTGTTAGATCTGCCTTAGAGATGATTACGCTGGTAATAGGTCAGATCAAAAAGAAGCCATGTCTAGATTTTCATTCAAGCCATAAGGCTGTAATGTGACTAATTTCTTGATCCAAAAGGATTCTCTTCTCCTGAGAGTTATAAAAGCATCCTTATTGGATCTGGATATCATCTCTATGGGTGTTATCCTCATGGGGTCTTTGAGTGTTTTATGGAGATTCAGACAGTGTCTTGAGACACTGTGAGATTTAGATAATTTTTTGATGTTATATGAGTGTTCCCCCCATCTTTTTTTGACCCTGCGGCAAGTGCGGCCCACATATGAACACTCATATAACATCAAAAAATTATCTAACACCCATAGAGATGATATCCAGATCCAATAAGGATGCTTTTATAACTCTCAGGAGAAGAGAATCCTTTTGGATCAAGAAATTAGCCTTATGGCTTGAATGAAAATCTAGACATGGCTTCTTTTTGATCTGACCTATTACCAGCGTAATCATCTCTAAGGCAGATCTAACAAGTTATGGTTACTCAGAATATATAGGGAACAATCCTGTCTCCGTTCAACGGTTAGGGAACTCACTTGCCTCTGCCTAATTTCTATTGGCACAGGAAGAGTCCCTTCCATTATCCCTTCACGTTCACCTTAGGGTGTCCCGACAAGGCAGACTGCTCCCTTGTATCATGTACCATATAGGGTCCTATATCAACCATTCTCAAATAATGGTTAGTTAACCCAGGTATTATTCTTTCAGATGTGTAATTCTTTATATATGGCCTCCACGACTATGCTGATGCATGGACCGAGAAAGCAGACCTAAGCTGTGCCTATCCCTATCCAATGGATTTAGAAAGCAGACATATGCTGCGCCTACCTCTATTTACTAGAAGACGGTATCCCCTTACACTAGTGAAATGACCAGTGCCTTAACTTATTATTAGTTTTTTATAAATAACATTGACTGCTTATACGTCACAAATATGGTTTTAATACCCACTTAGACCAATAAGGTGATGGTATAGGTACCTTAATTCCTGCACCTGAACCCCTTTGTTTTAGCCCTATAGCCAGGGCTAATATCTGGTTTAGAAAGTTCTTTTATTTTAACTTTTATATTCTGGTATGAGAGAGTCCTCCTTTTCTCTTCATATTTTCCTTCCCCTATATCTCTAGCAGTATGTTATTCATACACCACGTAGAGAATATCACTATTAGAAGTGCCCGTTGGATTGGGCCATCACTCACACGTTTGCACAGCACATTACATTCTCCTTAAAGCATGATCCACACACCATTCACAGTAGAATACACACTAACACCATACACATCACACTTATAATATTCACTAAGAACGATCTAACACTACATGTTGTTAATCACATATTAATATCATACACTTCCCACTCATAACCATGATGATGGCAGATCATTACAGCACAATCTGCACATCACCCTATCTCACATCACTAATCTCACTATATCATCACATCATGGATAAACACAATTTGATATTTTATTATCAGCATATGATTACAAAGGTCGGATAAATTCAACATAATAATACTATATGTTTTGATTAGAACCGAGTGCCTACTAGATGTCTATGACAGTATTACATTTGGTGCTCAGAGTTGTGACACAACGCTCTATTTATGAGTGCAGGCAGCCTAGATATACTTTGGATATAACATCCCCTGCCAAATAGATAGGATCGCATAATGTTATTTGAACTGTCGTTCACGGAGATTGCGTGGGTTGACACCTCTACACGCAAGATTGAGGTTGTACGCTTGACACACAGTATGCTGACGTTGTCAGGTTAAGCCAATCCCATCTGCACATGCCTATGCAATCATTGGTACATGTTTATACGTTATAGGAATAGTTCACACCCACCCACACAGGCCAAAGCAGCCATTGGTGTAGGATTCTATGCTATACAAATAGTTTACACCCAAATGTTTAGGCAATACCGCATATAGAGATAAACCCGGTTAAACACCGACAAGCCACCGGATCAGTGGTAAACACACTGACATACAAGGATCGCACATAAAATAGCCTTATACCCAGCGGCTGTTAATATACACCTGTCATCAAGGTCTCACAAGATTTTCGTCAAACAAATTCCACCCATTTATTTTTGAAGAATCAGCTATTGTGCTATTTGACATCAGGAAGCAGGAGTCGTATTAACGAACACTTGGGTTTGCAACATTAGTTTAACAATAAGTTTGACAGCATTGCTTTGCCTGTCCTTAACTTGTTATTAAGTCGCATATTTAATTTAACATTTTTTAAGAGGAAGTTAAGGCTGAAATTATAAAAGCACGATTTATGTAGACTGAATAGGTATGGGAAACATATCATTATATGTATTAGTTTGTTTATTTATATTTCATGAAGTACAATTTTATAGGAAATGTGTTCCTGTTCTTAACAGTGTTTTGCTTATGTTTTTTATTATCATCAATACACAATGATGATTTATTTTGATGCACACAAACGATGATTTGGTCACTAGTATGGTCTGCTGAAGTTTGGTATCTGTACTAAATTATGTTTGGGCTGTTGGTTGCCATACCAACCTTCTAGCAGACAGGTGCTAACAC